>NW_006408701.1:3464015-3493681 GCF_000296735.1 Chrysochloris asiatica
AAGTAGGATATAGAACATTATCTTTGCAGACCATGTTATGTCAGTTGACTTGACCATGGCGTCTTCTGAGACTATGGTCCTGAGCCCCCATGCCCAGCAACTCGTTACCTTAAGATTCTTTATATTTAGTAATATCTAAAATTTTTTCATTCTCTCATTAGTGGTCATTAGGCTATCTATCTTTTTTGCTATTGTGAATCTTGCTGTGATGAACATCATTGAGCATATAACTACTCATGTCATCACTCTGATTGCTTGTGGATATATACCAAGTAGAGGGATTTCTGGGTCATAAGTATACAGGGTCACTATGGGTCGGAACTGACTTGACAGCACTTAACAGCAACAACAACACAATAATTAATGAGGTGCTCTGGTAGCATAGTAGTTACAAGTTGGGCTGCTAATCTTAAGGTCAGCAGTTCAAAACTACTAGCTGTTCCATGGGAGAAAGATGAAGCTTTCTGCTACCATAAAGATTTACAGCCTTGGAAACCCTATGCAGGGTCACTATGAATCAGAACTGACTCCACCACACATAATCACCACCACCACCAATGGTTAATCATTGCAAATATTTCTTCCTAAGTCTGTTGGCCACCTGAATGTCTTCTTTGGTGAACTCCTCTCCCCATTTGTTTATTGAGTTGTTTGTATTTTCCTTGTAGAAGTAGTGTTGAGAACTGACAGGAAAAATACAAAACAATACAAGCAGATCGACTGATTACTACAAGAACAAACAAGTGGCATGCCCAAGAGACATCAAGGCAAATGGTCGGGTCCCCTCTGGGCAAACCTCCTTCTAAGACTAAGACCCAATGGGAATACACACTCTGATTGGTGACCACATTCATCACCGATAAGGAGAAGTGAGGGAAAAGCAGCAATGAAGCTGTGAGCTACGCCCTACAACGTTCAGTAGACTCCGGTGAACCCGGCTGGAGACCTGGCTGGCCAGCAGTGTGACAAGACCTGTTGACTCTTGGGCCCAGAGTCAGTGACATAGCCACAGATGACTAGAGTGGAGCATAAGTACACTCACACTTGTGGATAATACCCACTTGACCTGGCTTCAATGGCTGGATGATTAGAGCTCAAACAGAAGAAGAAGGAAGAGGAAAAAAGTATAATCTGATACAATTTGATGAATTTGACTTACACCTATGGAAGCAGTAGCCCAAAAGAGGGAAAAAATCTTCACCTTGAGGGTCATTCCCACCCCCTCCACTCAAGGAGAGGGCAGGGATGGGCAACTTGGACATTGGCTACCCAGAATGGGGGGGGTGGGGAGCTACAGAGGCAAGAAGTGACTGGCTTTCAAGAGGGAGCCTAGATCCAGAGGGTGTGGATCAAGGTAGAATCTCCACTCAGTAGTATCAATCTGTCTAGGCAGGGCGAGGAAAGGAGATGCCTATAGGTCTCTTGCCATACAATGGTAAATAATTGTTATCAGGACTGATTGTAAGGGCTGGAAATGTAAAGGTAGACATTTTGTAGCAAAGGGAGGGGAGGGATTAACTTTTCAGTCTAGGAGCAGAGGTCCATGAGACCATCAAGGGAGAAGAGCAGAGATAGGAGACCCACCCAGAGAAGCAGTGATGCCAGAGATGGAGGCAGAGACTCCGACGTGGAGAGATGGAGCGGCTGGATACATTAGACCCAGAGAGGGAGAGGGTCTGTGTGCTGATGACCAGGGGACAGGCTTGCGGGGTATACCCTATGGCTGGTGAATAATGCATGGAGGGGATTGTAACCATGGCAAGGAAACAATTGGATCTATGTGATGCTAATGTTCTTCCATGTAAACTATCACATACTCCACAATAAAGCATTAAAAAAAAAAAAAGCCTATTAAACTCCAAGGTTGGTGGTTCAGGCTCACCAGCTGCTCCTTGGAAGCCCTATGGGTAGAAACTGACTCGATGGCACTTAACAACAAATTGGTACTGGTTTGTCAGTGTTGATACTGTACTTGATAATAATAATAGTGCTTTTAGACTTGGGCAAGAGACCTCTCCTGAGCTCTGTGCTTTAGAAATCCCTTTGGATCTCTTCCAGCTAAAGCACTGGACTACAAAATTGGTTTGGACTGCAGGTCAGTGGTTCAAACCCACCAGCAGCTTATCTCAGACCCTATGCAGGGTCACTGTGGGTCAGAATCGACTTGGCTGCATTTAGCAATAGCAACAATGAGTCAGAATGGAGTCCTGGTGTGTCACTGTAGAGTAAGCACTGGACTGCTAACTGTAAGGTTGGCGGTTCAAACCCACCAGCTGTTCCTTGGAAACCCTATTTTGGAACTGAGTTGGCAAAATAGTTGGAATGGACTCAACGGCTGTGGATATGGAAACGGTGATAGGAGGTCACCAGGGACCTGAATGCAAACCCATTGCTGTCATACCTAATTGATTCTCCCTCATAGCCATCCTGAAGGACAGTAGAACTGCCCCCATAGGGTTTCCCAGGCTTTCATCTTTCTGTAAGTAGACATCTTTCTCTTGAGGAGCAACTGGTGGGTTCCAACTGCCAAGCTTTCAATCAGAAGCCAAGCACTTACCCACTGTTAAGGCTCCTTCCAGAGCAACTGGATATCGTTGTGGTTGTTAGGTACCATCGAGTCAGTTCTGACTCATAGTCACTCTATGCACAACAGAATAAAAGACTTCCAGGACCTATATCCTCCTCACAACTTTTGTTACACTTGAGGCCATAGCTGCAACCACTATGCTAACACATCTCATTGGGGAGGGGGGTGGTCTTCCTCTTTTCAGTAACCTCTACTGTATACATGATGTCATTCTCCAGGGACTGGTCCCTCCTGACAACTTATTTGAAGCATGATAGACAAAGTCTCATCATCCAGGCCTCTAAGAAGTATTCTGACTGTACTTCCTCTAACACAAATTTATTGTTCTTCTAGCAGTCCATGGTACTTTCAATATTCACCAACACCATAACTCAAATGCATCAATTCTTCTATAGTCTTCCTTAATCTTTGACTTTCACATACATAAGAAGTGATTGAAAATACCGTATGTTGGGTCAGGCTTACCATCATCCTCAAACTGACATCTTTGCTGTTGAACACTTTAAAGAGATTTTGTGCAGCAGATTTGCCTAATGCAATACATCCCTTGATTTCTTGACTGCTACTTCAATGAGTGTTGATAGTGGATCCAAGCAAAATGAAGTCTTTGGGCATTGAGGAAGGTTTAATCTCCACTGAGTAGTATCCAGTCTGTCTAGGCGGGGCTTATGAAAGGAGATGGAAACAGGTCTCTTGTGGTACAGTGGTGAATAATTGTTATCAGAACTGATTATGAGGGTTGGAAATGTAAAGGTAGACATTTTGTAGCAAAAGGAGGGGAGTGATTTACTTTGAAGTCTAGGATCAGAGGTCCCTGGGACCATTAAGGGAGAAGAGCGGAGAGCGGGACCCTACCCAGAGAAGCAGGGATACCTGAGATGGAGGCAGAGAGGATAACATGGAGAGATGGAGCGGCTGGGGATTTTAGACCCAGAGAGGAGAGGGGCTGTGTGCTGATAATCGGGGGGTGGATATACCCTTTGGTTGGTTGATGATGCATGGAGGGGGCAGGCTTGTAGGGTATACCCTTTGGTTGGTTGATGATGCATGGAGGGGATTGTAACCATGGCAATGAAACGATTTACGATAGGATGAATATAAAACAATGTTCTCCCATGTAAACTATCACATAATTCACAATAAAACATTAAAAAAAAAATCTTTGACTATTTAAATCTTTTCTCCATTTATCATGATGTTATTTATTGCTCCAGTTGTATGGATTTTTGTTTTCTTTACATTGAGTTTTAATCCATATTAAAGGCTGTGGTCTTTGATTTTCATTAGTAAGTATTTTAAGTCCTCTTCACTTTCAGCAAGCAAGGTTGTATTATCTGCATATTGCAGGTTGTTAATGAATCTTCCTCTTATCAAAATGCCACATTCTTCATATCACCCAGCTTCTCAGATGATTTGCTTGGTATACAGACTGAATAAGTATGGTGAAAGGATACAACCCTAACACATACCTTTCATGATTTTAAATCATGCAATATCCCTTATTCTGTTCGAATGGCTGTCTCTTGATCTGTATACAGGTTTCTCATGAGCACAGTTAAATGTTCTGGAATACCCATTCTTTGCCATGTTATCCAGAGTGTCATGATCTACACAGCTGAAAGCCTTTGTGTAGTCAATAAAGCACAGGTAAATATCTTTCTGGTATTCTCTGCTTTCAGCCAAGATCCATCTGACATCAGCAATTATATCCCTTGTTCTACTTCCTCATTTGGATCTGGCTTGGACCTCTGGCAGTCCCCTGTTGATGTACTGTTACAGCCATTTTTGAATTATCTTCAGCAAAATTTTACTTGAATGTGACATTAATGATATTGTTCTATGAGTTTCTCATTCTGTTGGGTCACCCCTCTTTGGAATGGGCACAATCAGTTGATCAGGTCTTCCAAACTCCTTGGGATAGATGAATGAGTGCCTTCAGTGCTGCATCAGTTTATTGAAAGATTTCAATTTGAAGGCAATTGCCAATGCTTCAGTGCACCTTGGACTTCTTCCTTCAGCACCATTGGCTCTGGATCATATGCTATCACTTGAAATGGTTGAACTGACCATTTCTGTTTGGTACACTGACTCTCTATTCCTTCCATCTTCTTTTAGAGCTTTCTGCAATAATCAGTATTTTGCCCATAGCATCCTTCAGTATTGCAGTCAAGGCTTGAAATTTTTTCTTCCAGCTTCTTCCAGCTTTAGAAATCCTGAGCATTTTCCTCCCTTTTGGTTTTCTAACTTCAGGGCTTTGCACATTTCATTATAATATTTGACTTTGTCTTCTCAAACTGCCCTTTGAAAATTTCTGTTCAGCTATTTTGAATCCTCATTTCCTCCATTCACTGTACCATCTCTATGCTGGAGAGCAAGTTTCAGAGTCTCTTCTGACACTTATTATGGTCTTTTGTTTGTTTATTGTCTTCTTAATGACCTTTGCTTTCTCACTGTATGATGTTCTTGCTGTCCTCCCACAACTTTTCTGGTCTGTGGTCATTAGTGTCTATTGCATCAAATCTGTTCTTGAGATGGTCTCTAAATTCAGGTGGGATATGTTCAAGGTCATATTTTGGCTCTTGTGAACTTGTTTTAATTTTCTTCCTCTTCAGCCTGAACTTGAATTTTGACAACTTGCACGTTGATAAGTGATTGAAGGTCTGTTCCACAGTCAGCCCCTGGCTTTCTTTTGGCTGATGATATTGAACTTTTCCACAATCTCTTCCCACTGATATAGTCTATTTAATTTCTGGGTATTCCATCTGGTGAGGTCCATGTCATTTAAAGAAGGTATTTGCAATGAATAAGTCATTGATCTTGCACAATTCTATCATGTAATCTCCAGTATTTCTATCACCAAGGCAATATTTTCCAACTACTGCTCCTTCTCTTTGTTTCCAACTTCATACATTTCATGTTCTCATGATTAATGGATGTTTACAGCTGTTTAATTTTGAGTTGTGTCCCATCAGCAAATTTAGGTCCTGAAAGCTTTACTCCATTTGCATCATCATGGTCAACTCTACTTTGAAGAGGCAGCTCTTCCCCTGTTGCAATTTGAGTGCCATCCAACCTGAGGAGTTCATCTTCTGGCACTACTATTGTGGTGGCTTGTGTGGTGTTATGATACTGGAAGCTATGCAATCAGTATTTTATCAGCAGAGTCACCTATGATGGGCATGTTCCAGCCGAGCTTCCAGGTTAAGACAGTTAGGAAGAAGGAGAGGCAGACTACTTATGAATTTGTAGCCACTGAAAACCTTCTGAATAGCAGTGGCATGTGTCATATATAGTGCCAGAAGATGATATTTACAGCTTTATGCACAATCGAATTGGGAAATGTAGAGGCTTGTCTCTAGGAAGTCTAAAGAGAAGGGAATGGGGACAAAGGGTGATAAACAGATACATCACATGTAATAAAGCAATCTGATTCAGCAAGGCTCTACTTGTGCTACATACATAGAGCAGGCCCTTACCCTGGACTCCTCTTAGCGCTATTTCCCCTTTCAGTAATCAGACATGGACATTGACAGAATCACCTCTGGAGCTTGTTACGAGGTTATGGTTTAGTAGATGTGGGCTAGGATCATCCAGAAATTTGCATTTTAAGACATATAAAAGAGGGCTTCCAAAAGTTCATGGAAAAATTCCATTAGTTTTTCATTCCGTTTTATCACAAATTTTTTGAAGCGCCTTCGTATCCATATCCTGGAAATGGAGGGACAGCACTTTGGGAACCCCTGTTGGTGTTGTGTGCCAACCAGTTGAGTCCAACTCATAGTGACCCTATACATAACAGCAGAGATCTGGCCTAGGGGGCTTCCTAGACTGTCATCTTTACAGCAGGCCAGGTCTTCTTCAGAGTTGCTGGTGGGTTCACACCACACACTTTTTGGTTAGTAGGTTAGCAGCTTAACTGTTGCATCCCCAGGAAACTCTTGTTGCTGATGGTAAGTTCTGTCGGGTCGGTTCTGACTCATGGTGACCCTGTATAGGGGTTTCTGAAGAGTGGCTGGTGGGTTTGAACTGCCAACCTTGCAGTTAGCAGTTCAGTGTTTGTCCGACAGCGCCATACCAGGACTCCAAGGAACCTGTTATTGTTGTTGATGATGAGTGCCGTTGAGTTGGTTCTGACTCATAATGACCCTGTGTGGCATTTCCAAGGGGTAGATGGAGAGCTTACCCACCAACCTTGCTTGCCCTACAGCACCAAACCAGGACTCTTATTGTCCTCACAAAATCTTCTCCTAACATACCATCAGTAACACAGAACTATTTGGTATGAGAGGACTTTAAAAAATTCGTGGAAACAAATTTCATCTTTTAATTCTTTTCTAGCTTCTCTCTAGATTTCTCTGCTTCCCTCACCCCTCATATCTTGCTGAAGTTATGAGATAAAAATACTGGCTCAATTCCCAGCTCCTTGATTTGCCCTCTCTGAGACCCAGTTTTTCTCATCAGTAGGCTATTATGAGGATTAAACGAGATGACATGAGTCTTGTTCATAATTTCTGACATTCCAAAGATATTCAATAAACATGAGTTTGTGGATCTTAAAATAAATAAATAAATAAATAAATGAATAAACAAACAAATAAATAAAAGATCATTTATAAGAGCAAAGAATAGTGTCTTTTTTTGTGTGTGCAAAATATTGCATAGAGCCTGGAGTAGAGGTATAGGAATATGAGTGTATGTAGAATGCTGCTGCTTTTCCTGTCAGGAGAACCAATCTTGTGACTGGATTGGTTCAAAATGGTTAAATTCCCTTATGTATAAATTGAGAATGAAATAACCTATCTTACCCACTTCATAGGATATTTGCAAGGAACAAAGAAAAGAAGAGATGTTATGACTGTGAAATATTTTAAATGCCAGACACACACACACACCACCAGTCACCAAGTCCTAGAGTATATATGAAATTCTGTCCCATTTTTGTCTTCACTGTTGTGTCACAATAAGAATTCATACATTTCTATGGATTACTTCAAGTGCCTCCTAACTGGTCTTCCTGCTTTCAGTCTTTCTCTCCTAGAATCTATTCTCTATACTGCTACCAGATTACCTACTACCCAATGATGAAGAATTGATTCTGACTCACAGCGATCCTACAGGACAGGGTAGAACTGCTCCATAGGGTTTCCAAGGCTTTAAATCTTTACAGAAGCATGCTACCTCATCTTTCTCCTAGAGCAGCTGGTGGGTTCTAACCACTATCCTTTAAGTTACAGCCCAGTGCTTAACTCACTGAACCACCATGGCTCCTTACTGACAGATTATTTTTCCTAAATCTACTTAAAATTTTTCAATATTTTCACAGAAAATTATGTGGAACAAATAAACCATCTGTACCATGAAAAAGCACACAGTAAAATGAAAACAACCAATCCATACCTACCAATTACACTGAATGTGAATGGATTAAATACACAAGTCAAAAGACAGAGAGAGAAAAATGGATAAGAAAATAGGATCCTTCAATATGTTGTCTACAAGGGACACATCAAAAAGATGGAGAAAGCCAAATGCCCATCAGCATAAGAATGGTTAAACAAATTCTGGTATATTCATACAATGGAATACTATGTAATGTTGTTGAATAATGATGAATCTGTGAAACATCTCACAACATGCATGGATGAACCTGGAAGACATTATAGTGAATGAAATTAGTCAATCACAAAAGAACAAATATGGTATGAGACCAATTTTTTTTTAAGTTTTCTTGATAAAAGAAACAATCTATGATGGCTACAGGAGAGAGGAAATTTTAAAAAAGTATTCCTGAGCTAGAAGGTAGATACATGTTAACATGGGTGACAGGACAGGGAATATACAACAATAGGGAGGTTAGCAGAGAGGAAAGATGACGGTAGCAGGAGAAAAAGGGAGGAATGCAAGCATTCCAGTGAATAGAGATAAATACTGTTAACTGATGGTACATGGAGTAGATTGCAATCATTGCAATGAAGCAAACTATATGATTATTTGAAAATAAAACTGATGATCTGCTCTGTAAACCTCCACTCAATTCACAAAAAGTTTAAAAAAATCAATATTTGATTTCCATTTCTGTTCATCTAACTCATTATCACAGTTTTTCTAACTTTTTTATTCACTAAGTGAAGATTTACTGTTAAGTCCACAGAGGACTATACAAGCCACACTATAAAAATTTAATGGTATTTTTTTTTATCTCAAATAATTATTTACTCTCCTAATTACTGGGAGCCCTGGTGTGGCGCTGTGAGATAGCACTAGACCATAAGGTCAGTTTGAAATGCAAGGTCAGTGGTTCAAAGCCACCAGCCACTCTTTGGAAGCCCTATACAGGGTCGCTATGAGTTAGAACTGACTCAACGGCACTTAAGTTTGTACTGCATATATTATTACAAAAGTTCCAATTACAATTGCCATTGAGTTGTTTCTGATTCCATGTGTGTTCGAGTAGAACTGTGTTCCATTGCTCTTTAAATTAAGAAAATAATATTTTATTGCTTTTGTTGTTGAGAATATATACAACAAAGATATACCAATTCAACAGTTTCTATATGTAACAATCTGAGTTTTTCCTCTGCCATTACCATAAACACACTGCCCCCTAGAGTTCCATCTAATCTTTTGAGTTGATGTTATCGCTTTGATTCCATATAGATTTTTCTTAAAAGAGAAAAATGCTCAAGGCAGACAATTTTCACTAGTTAAGCTAAACTGTTGGCTCCAGAAAATCTGGAGTCCATGAGAATTTAAAATTCTCTTCTGAATTTTCCTCTTTGGGCCTAAATCCACTTTGAATTATACCTTCTCACTGTTCTGAAATCTTTAATATCTCTCTATTACCTATTGAATTAAGTCCAGACTCCATCATGATCTGAGTCTTACCAAGGCTTTCATCCTCTTCTTCACTTTTCTCCTTATATTCTTTCATACTCCAGCCAGCTGTAACATTTATCCTATAGTTGGTATTTCCTTATCCTTACATTTTGTTTTCAAGGAGCTCTGGTAGCAGAGTGGTTATGAGTCAGGCTGCCAACCGCAAGGTCAGCAGTTGGAAACTACCAGCGGTTCTGCGGGAGAAAGATGAGGCATTCTGCTCCCGTAAAGATTTATAGCCTCAGAAACCCTGTGCAGGGTTACAATAAGTCAGAACCGACTCCACGGTACTTAACAACAACAACAACAACACATTTTGTTTTCAAGTATCCAAATTCAGTACTTTGATGATATGATTTAAATGCTGTTTTCTCCCATAAATCTTTTCCTGGTCTCCCTTGAGGATGTCTATATGGCTATGATATTACAGAGGAAACTCGAGTATTACGTGATGGTTGAGTGAGATGACTTCTTAGATTCCTCCCAACTCCATTTGTATTTCTAAGCCATGCTGTTTGGACTTGAAAAAAAAAAAAAAAAAAAAGGGATGAGTACCTCTATTTTAATGTATAATATCTCTCATCTCCTATTCTTCCTAATGCATCTTGAGTTCCTACTTTGTCTGTTCATACTGGCAGAGCACCTCGTTGTTTCCACCAAAGGCTCAGTCAAGCTGGGGACTTTTACTGGAGATAACAGGATGTGTGTCAACATTGCTCAAAAAACACTGGAGCCAGTTTGGTGATTTGTCACATTCTATGTAGTTTAAATGACTCCTGGTATGGTGCTGTGGGATGAAGCACTGGTCTGCCAGGTGAGTCTGAATCACAAGGTCAACAGTTCAAACTCACCAGCTGCTCCTTGGAAATTCTTTACAGGTTACTATGAGTTGGAACTAACTCAGTGGCACTTAACAACAACATGTAGGATAAGCACTGAACTACAAGGTCATCTTTAACCACAAGGTGGTTGGTTATTCAAATCCACCAGCCACTCCTTGGAGATCCTATACAGGGTCGATAAGAGTCAGAACCAATTCAATGGTACTTAACAAATCACAAAAGAAATTTTAATTACTGTGATTGCTCTCTCCTCTCTATTCTTCCATATGCCTTTGTAGCACTCTTCAGCCACTGTCTTGCCCTCCTAACTCCTTCATGTATATATCTTCCTCTCTAGCCTTTAAGCTCTTTGAGGGTGGAGACCATTTATTAATCATCATTTTATATCCCATAGTACCTACTAGTGCTCAGTCAATGCTTGGTGCGTTGAATCAACAATGGATGAAGAAGCTTTTGATCTTTTTGTCCCTGTCACACAGGCAGATGGTACAATATAAAGGGTTCCTTGACCCCTGTCCATCTTCCATGACACCAGCCTTTGTGAAGCTTCTCTTTGTGACTAGGCAATAACCACTCTCCTACTGTGAGGGAAAGACTGATTTCTGGCAGAATAGTTCTTGGCTTTGTGCAGCAATTCCATTGAGTTCCCAGGAGAGAAAGCAGTTGCAGAAAGAATGATTTGTTTGTTTTCCATCCCAAACAGAGAAAACAAATAGCAATAAAGTTTAGCACAGTCATGATCTTCAAGTAGGATGCAAATTCAGCACAATCCCATGAGCATGAATGTGGTGTAGTAACCATCAGTAACCAAAGAGATCTGAGAGAACCATCACTCTGGCAATCGAGAAAGGGGAGCATCAGATTGAGCAAAGAGGATCCAGTAGACCCTATTTTAGTAGATGCAATATGCAGAATAGTCTGGGAGTAGCTGAAATATTGGGTACACGAAGCATGGAGAGCCATGGTAGTCTTTGAAAAAATTCTGAAGTCAAGTTCATTAGATAACATTGGTATTTTTATTTCACCTGTACCTCTGATCATAGGTGCTAGGTTTCTTTCTCTCACCTTTATTCCTTTCTATTTGGATTCAGGAACTCTGGTAGCGTAGTGGTTACGAATCAGGCTGCGAACCTTCAGGTCAGCGGTTCGAAACTACCAGCTGCTCCCCGGGAGAAAGATGAGGCTTTCTACTCCCATAAAGATTTACACCCTCGGAAACCCTGTACAGGGTCGCTATGGGTCGAAATCTACTCGACGGCACTTAACAACAACAACAACAATTTGGATTCTGTAGTTTGTGAATGCAACAGAAAGTAAGGGATATAAGCAAGAGAGAAAAGACAGTTACTTTCAGAGCTAAGAGATGTCAACTTCCTGTACACATGCTTAAAGGTTCAGGAAACAACAATTTGACGTACTTAATTTCTTAGTGTTGTTGAAGCCTCCACATGGAGGCAATAGTAAGGAGCCCTCAGATGGCTGAAATATTGACTCATACAATTAGCATATACTTGAGACAAAATATTGTGGATGAGACAAGAATTTTGGGGAAAAGACTTGTGGCACTGTGGGTTAATGCACCAGACTGCAAGATCAGTGGCTCAATCTCACCAGCCATTCCTCGGAAACCCTATACAGGGTTGCTATGGGTCGGAATCAACTCTAAGGCACTTAACAACAACAAGTATAATCAAATGGTATTAATTAAAGAAAAAAATAGGCCAACAGAAAAAGAATGGTCACCATGGAAGTATAGAGTAGCCAGAGCCAGAGGGACTCAGACACAGAATCTGGACACAAGAGAACATAGAAATTCCAGACACCAGGGCTGCCTTTGTCTTGATTTTGTGGTAGGCCTCATTACAGCCTGGATGAAATATCCTTGAGGGACAGCATCTTCTCTGTGCTTGGGATTATTCATGTTCATCCTACAAGTCTCTAATAATAAATTTCCCTCTATAGTAACTTAATACCAGGAAGAGATTTGGACAGTATACACACATATGCTTTGCTCTTCTATTTGTAGAGGATTGATGTAGTTAACTGCCTTTGAGTCTATTCCAACTCATATAGACTCTGTATATGGTTTCTGAGGCTGTAAATCTTGATGAGGGCAGAAAGCCTCATTTCTGTCCTAAGGAACGGCTGGTGGGTTCAACTGCCAAACTTGTGGTTAGCAGTCCAGTGCTTATCCTACAGCGCCACACCAGAACTTCTTTTGTAGAGGAATACATTCTTACTATAGCAGTCTCTTGTGCATTTGGGGCATGAATCTGTCTTCTTGAGTCTTATCCTCTTGGAAGTACCTAAAAATTGAGTTTCTGGACATGCAAAGCTGAGGCAAAGCATGGGAATATATATGGAATATTTACTGAAGACTCCCTACAAATCCTTTTGGTAGGCCTATTTGTCACCTTTCCCCTTTACTATTCCTCTATTTCATCACCAGCCTCCTCCAATCATAGCAAGAGGAATAGATGAGTTTGTGTATCTCCTGATGGCAAACTCGATAGAATCTTCAGATTTCACAATGTGTCCTCCACATGCTCCATCTCCATTCTTTTGCTATGAGGGATATTCCTCTTGTTTGTCCCTTGCCTCTTGCTTTTTGAAAATGCATCAGTTGTGTTTTATCTTTCCTTTCTTTCACTCCAGAGCAATCTGTTGATTTAGAAGAGATATAATGTGCTAGAAAATAGGGTCTGAATAACCAAAGTTTGGCTTTCTCCTGTTGCAGATATTTCAGTGAAGGTTAGTAGAAATGAGCTCACTTTAATCTAGTGTGCTGTTTTCCTAAACTGTCATTATTCTCTTTTTTTTCCCCTTTAATCTATTGTTACAAGAACAAAAACACTACTTTGTGTTCACATTGTCTTTTTTTTTAAAATGAGTCTTACTACAATAAAGCAATCAGTTTTTTTTTAATTCTTCCATTTAAAATGTTTAATGCATTATCCAATGTAATTTTTATTGTCTTTTGAGTTGACAGTTATATCTGCGACTCTGTGTGTGTGTGTGTGTGTGTGTGTGAAAGTCAGTGGGACTTGCTATTTAGATATTTGATCTACTGAAAATTTCAGCTAAACATGTATTCTGTATAGTGAGGAACACATGAATTGTGAACTCTAAAAGTGTTAAACATTTTGTGAAACATATTGATGGCAAGTGCCTAGTGTGAAGGTCACTTAAAGAATGGGAATGGTGTTTCCTCAAGGCAAACCCCAGCCCACCAATTCCATGGGCTGGCTAAGAAAGTAGAGATGGCAAGGAAGTCCTCCCAAAGATAGATGATGGAAACACATGCATGACATTTTGCATATTTAGAAAGCAGAGCCATAGATGCCCACTTCTACCCTTATTCATAAGAAGGGGTGTGTGTGTATGTGTTTGTGTGTTCAAAAGTGTTCGTTAACAATGGACTGAGGAGCATACCCAAAAACCCAATGCCATCAAGCCTATTCTGACTCATAGCAACACAGTATGCACAATTCCATGAACTGGAAATTATTCAGCCTTCAGATGTGGAGCCTGAAGCTTAAATCGCCATATTCTCAGCTGTCTTGAGTGAGTCATCTTTGAGAAAGACCAGCCCAGAGGAATTCAACTTGTTAATGCTTGGACTTTGCCGTGGGTGGGCACTGCCAGGCACTTTAGGATTAATCAACTAAGCAGAGCTCTAATGAGGGGTTGGCAAAATCTTCCTAAGGGCCACCAGTTCTGCCAGAGACCTCCTCTCTGGATAGTATATGAGGACCCTGACACTCCTATCTTGGTCCTTGGAGTGTCTGTGTCTAGCACCCTGCCCCTGGGCATCTGATATTCAGCCCACTGCTTTCTAGACCTAGGAATCCATGGCAGCAGCTACAGAACAGGAAATAAGTACCAGAGCATTTACTAGGTCAGCCTGATATTTCCAAAGGCCAGCCAGGGAGGACAAACCCTGTGTTCTCAGTCTGCCTGGTTGATAGCCAAGAAATCAGAGCTGCCCCAGTTGGAAAGACTTAATGCAGCCAGAGACTTTATTTGGCTCTTACACTTTTTATTTATTTAAAGCTTTTATTGGGAATTGAGTGAAGGGCAGATCATCAGTTTTACATTCAACAAATTATTGCAATTTGTTGAATGTAAATCCCCTCGCACCATCAGATAACAGTATTTACCTCTATTAACTTTTTTTGTTATCTATACATACCACATTGAAAATATATATTAATTTAAATGTCCAAAAGGCACATTTTGCAAGCCGGTCTCCTGCACACAGGCATGCTTCCTTTCTCAGTCCATGGGCCTAGAGTCCTCTGCTGCTCTATCTCACTATGCAATTGCTTCTGCCACCATCTCTGTTGTCACCACTTTTCTGGTTAGGATCCCTCTTGTGCTCTTCCCTCTTGATGGTCCTAGGGTCCTCTGTTCCTGAAATGACAGATAATTGCTCCCCTCTTTTAATTACAACTGTTTTACATTTACAGTTGTGATAATTGCCATTAGTCCTGATAACAGTTCCTCACAATTGAATCATAAAATCCTATCCCCATCACCATAAGACCCATTTGGACAAGAGGAAAGCTATTCAGTGGTGATTCTATATTACCCCCCCCCATCTCATTCTGACACTAAGCACCCTCATGAAACCTTGTAAGACAGCCACTCCAGCCACTCCCCCCAATTTTGATAGCTTAAGTCTAAGTTCCCGTTCCTATCAACCCAGTGTACTAATGAGGCAAGCTTGGTCCTTGATATGAAGAATAATTCCCTTTCAGTTGGAATTTTGGGCAACTTCATCCATAAGCAAAAGTCCAGTTCATCACGTTGTAGCAATTTATGCTTTCTCCCTGTATCAATCTTTGTTTGATTGAGTTCTGCTGAGTAAATCATTCAAGTTAGGTCAAATGGATATATCTGCAAGTCTGGGAGTTCTCGAATGCCTTCCCCACTTCAGACCAGCTGGTTTCTTCACTCTTAACTCTAGCAATACTGGCTAGGTCAGTGTCCTTGGGTTCAGGAGGTCACACATCTCTCTGGACTTCAAACTAGCCAGCCCTTCCTCTTCTCTCTCTCATCTTAAGGTCATCAGGTATCTATGGAACCTGAGTAAACTCAGCCCATGTCTTCATTGCTGTATTTCCCCAACTTCCACTCTCCAGTTGACCAAGGCAGTCACCAGTGAGCCTATAAGACTGTTTGTGTGTTCCCTTTGGATTTCGGTCTTAGAAAGAAGTTTACCCTGATGGGCTGACTTTTCTTGCCTTGATGGCTCCAAAGCAAACAGCTTGCTTGATATTGTCACAGCCAAACAGTCTGCCCTTCCCCCTCACCCCACTGATCTTTCTTTCAAGAAGTATTTTTGTTCCTCTAGCCATTCTGGGTTGGTTTGCACATCTTTTCAATTGGGAATGTCCCACCTCTGAAGGTTCTGGGTGGAGCTCAGGGTTCTACCTAAGGCCCCATATTCCACAAAGGCTTAGCAAGAAGCCTATTTTCCTGGGCACATTCTAGTACCATTTTAGCTAACCCATTCAGTTATAGACTGCAGATGAGCTTACAAGATTTCTGTAATCATATTTCCCAATATTCCTTTCTATCCCACTTAAATGTCTATGTTACAGTAGTAAACAGGGAAAACCAATATTCACAAAACATTCAAGCTCCTTAACATTATTTCCCCTCCTTTACCCATTCAGACTATGTCTCAATCCTTATATCATAAAGTCCTGTTGTTTCAAGGCTGTGCATACCTCATAACCTACCTCTATCCCATTTAGCCCATGCATACCTCCCTAAATCTTCCCCCATGATCCCTGTTCATCTACCCCCTCCCCCTTCTTGTGCATTGCTCTCTCCTCCTTTTTATTGTTCACCCCATCACCTGAACTATCATGTGTCTATCCCCTAATCTGTGTTCTACCAACCCCTCCCTCCCACTCCTGGTAACCATCAAAGAATTATTCTTTTAGTATAGAAATCTTTTCTTAAACTTGTACGATGATGGTGTTATATAATATCTGTCCTTTTGTGCCTGACTAAATTCACTCAGCCATTATGTCCTCAAGGTTCTTCCATGTTATGAGGTGTTCTGCAGCTTCATCATTATTCTTCAAGGTAGCATAATATTCCATTGTGTGTATGTATCAAAGTTTATCTATTCTTCCATTGACGGGCACTTAAGCTGTCTCCATTTTTTTTTTTTTTTTTGCTATTGTGAATAGTGCTGCGATGAACATTGGTGTGCATATATCTACTCATGTTCTGGCTCATATTTCTTGTGGATATATACCAAGTAGAGGAATTGCTAGATCATAAGGTATTTCTATTTCCAGCTTTCTGAGGAAGCACCATACCGTTTTCCATAGTGACTGAGCCATGTTACAGTCCCACCAGCAATATCTTTTGTCTTCCCCATTTCTGAACTTCACTGTTACTGCTGTTGTGAGATGATTTCTCTCTCTTTTTTAAAATTTAATCTCTCTAATGGCTAATGATTGTGAACATTTCTTAATATGTTTGTGGGCTGCCTGAATGTTTTTCTTAGTGAATTGTCTGTTCATGTCCTGTGCCCATTTTTAAATTGGGTTATTTGTCTTTTTCTTGTAGCGGTGTTGTAGTTTCTTATTAAATTTAGAGATTAGTCCCTTAATCTGATATGTCATTGCACAAAAATTTTTCCCAGTCTGTGGGCTCACTTTTAAATCTTTTAGTGAAATCTTTAGATGAACATAAGTTTCTAATTTTTAGTATGTCCCAGTCATCAATTTAGTCTCTATTATTTATGGGGTGGGTTGTTTGTTTGTTTTTTTTTTTGTCATGTTTGATAGTCTATGTGTGCCATATATTAAAGCCCTCAAGTTTGTCCCTATTTTTTCATTGATGATCTTTATAGTTCTGGGATTTACATTTAGATCTTTTTATCCACGCTGAGCTAGGTTTGTAAATGGTGTGAGATATGGTACTTGTTTCATTCTTCCACAAATCGATTTCCAGTTTTGCCAGCACCATTTGTTGAAGAAACTATATCTTCCCCATTTAATGTATTTTTGCTCTTTTTCAAAAATCAGTTGACTGTGTGTGGATGGATTTACTTTTGGGTTCTGAATTCTGTTCCATTGATCTATATATGTATCTTTCACTGTACCAATACCAGTCTGTTTTGACCACTGCGGCCGTCTAGTAAAATTTGAAATCAGGGACAGGAAGGCCTCCAACTTTGTTCTTCTTAAGCGATGCTTTGTTTATCCGAGGTCTCTTTCCCTTCCATATAAATGTTGTGATTTTCCATCTCTTTAAGGAATGTTGTGGAAATCTAGATTGGGATTGCGTTAATATCTGTAGATTGCTTTGGGCAGTATTGACATTTTCACAATGTTGTCTTCCT
Organism: Chrysochloris asiatica; assembly: GCF_000296735.1. Lineage (NCBI taxonomy): Eukaryota > Metazoa > Chordata > Mammalia > Afrosoricida > Chrysochloridae > Chrysochloris > Chrysochloris asiatica. The sequence continues at coordinate 3,481,690 of NW_006408701.1, forward strand.
ATCCAGGAGCATGGTATATTCTTCCATTTTTGTAAATGGTTTAGGTTTCTTGTAGTAGTGTTTTGTATAGGTCTTTTCTCTGGTTAGATTTATTCCTAAATATTTTATTCTTTGGGTGGTTATTATAAATTGTGTTGTTTTCCTAATTTTTTCTTCAGAACTGTCTTTATTAGTTTAGAAGAATCTGATTTTTGTATGTTGCCACTTACCTGAAGCTTCCAATGAGTTCCAGTTGTTGGGGTTTTTTTGTTTTTTTTTTGCTTATTGTTTGCTAATTTCTATGTACAGGATTGTATCATCTGAAAATAGAGAAAGTTTTACTTCTTTGCCAATTTGGATGCCTTTAATTTCTCATGCTTGCCTTATAGCTTTGACTAAGACTTCCAACACAGTATTGAATAAGAGTGGTAATATAGGACATCCTTGTCTGGTTCCTGTTTGCAAAGGGAATGCTTTCAGTTTCTCTCTGTTGAGAGTGATGTTGGCTGTTGGTTTTGTATGGTGATGGTGGTGGTAGTTATGTGCCATGGAGTTGATTCTTACTTGTAGCTAGCCTGTATAGAGTTTCAGAGGCTATAAATCTTTATGGGAGTAGAAAGCCTCATCTTTCTACCATGGAATGGCTGGAAGTTTCAAACTGTTGACTTTGAGGTTAGCAGCCCAACTCATAATCACTATGCTACCAGAGCTCTGTTGGTTTTGTGTATATGCTCATAATTACATTGAGGAATTTCCCTTCAATTGCTACATTGTTGAGTGTTTTTATCAGGAATGGGTGTTGGAGTTTGTCAATTACTTTTTCCACATTAATCTATATAATCATGTGGTTTCTCTTATTTTTTAGATTTATATGTTTAATTACATTGATTGTTTTTCTAATATTGAACCGTCCTTGTATCCTGCTTGGTCATGATTTATTACTTTTTTGATATGTTATTGAGATCTATTGGCTAGGATTTTGTTGAGAATTTTTGCTTATATGCTCATGAGGGATATTAGTCTATAATTTTCTTTTTAAATAATGTCCTTCACTGGTTTTGGTACGAGGATTTTGCTTGCTTCATAAAATGTATTATGAAGCTTTCCATTCTTTTCTATATTCTTGAATAGTTTGAGTAGAATTGGTGTCAGCTCTTCTCTAAATGTTTGGTAAAATTCACCAGAACAGCCATCTGGGTCTGAACTTTTTTTGGTTGAGAATTTTGATGGTGGCCAGGAGGCAGGCAGAATGTGCCCTTGGGTTGTTTGAATGATTATATATTCCTGAATGTTTCCATGTACATCAAAAACAAACAACAACAACAAAAAAAAAAAAAAAAAAAAAACACCAGAGGGAATAAAAGCAAATACCATTTAATGGTGATGCATGGAGGGGATTGTAATCATTGGAATGATACGATATATAAAAGGATGAATGCAAAACTGATGTTTTCCCATATAAAATATCACTCAATGCACAATAAAAGCTTTAAAAAAAAAGTAGGCTGCTAAGATTGTGGATGGGTTTGAACTGTCAATTCTGATAGGTAGTTAAGCCCTTAAGCATTTGTGCCATTTAGGGATTCTCCATAATATAACATATCCAAATTTTAAGTTGAAAATTTCAGAATTCTTTGATGTTATCTGTACTATCGCTCCTCTAAATGACACACTATTATCTCCATTGCTTAGATGAAGGTATTGAGTTCTACAGAGGCAAGGGACTTTCCCAATGCCACAAACATAGCAAATGATAGAATTATAATTAGAACCAAGGACTTCATTCAGAGCACTTTCTATCCCACTCTAATTGCCAAGATTTAAAAATCCTTCTTTTTCTTTACCTTTCAAATGTCAAGTTCTTAAATAACTTTGGTAGAAATAAGATGATCCCTCAGGGCTATCTGAGACAATGATAACCAGATATCTTTATTGTTTGCAAGCATTTTTTCTTGATTCTGCAGTTTTTAAAAACAAGTTTGGTGACCCAGATTCCTTCCTCTGTATCCCCCTCTGGCCCTGATGCAGATTTAAGTCCCGATTTTGTTCTCCCTGTTCTGTCTCTTGGTCTTGTTGTTGAGTAAGTTTTGACTCATAGAGAACCTGTATAGGGTTTCAGAATCTTTAACTCTTTGCAAGAGTAGAAAGTCTCAACTCTCTCCTATGGAGTGGGAACCATAAACCTGTAGTTCTCAGTCCAGTACTTATCCTATAGAGCCACCCACCCCTTGGTCTTGCCATGACATAATTCAGCCCACAAGAAGATGTAACTAACTCCTGTAGTTGTTGTTGTTAACTGCCATTAAAATGTTGGTTCTGACTCATAATGACCTTGTACAGGGTTTCTGAGAATCAGCTGGTGGGTTTGAACTGCCAGCTGTGACATATTTCAGCCCACAGGAAGATGTAGATTACATCTAATCCCTAAGGTTCTGGAATTGCCTGCATTTGGAAGGACTTTTGAAATTCATGAAGGTCTACCCCTCCTCCCCCGCCTGTGTGTTTTCCTGTGTGCCCCATTCCTGACCCCAAGGGAACAAGATTCCCCGTGCTCTATATTTCTTATGTTGAGAAATTAATGGTGATTTCTAAATCATCCCCTTATCATGAAATGACCAGTGACCTGTTATGCTCCCTGTTAAGACTTCTCAGAAATTGTCAGAAGAGCTTGATAGTACCCCAGGGTCAGGCTGATAACTCTAAAACTATGCTGAAGATTATAACAGAAAACCTGTTTCACTGTAGCAATTGAAGGCTTGCTGTAACCTAAAGATTATCTGGGAGAGAGACAGCACTATACCACTGGTAGAATCTTTCAGAATAGCATTAAAAATGATTTCTTTATTGCTTGGTGATAGCCCAGTCAAAATTAGTACTTGCCTAAATTGGGTGAGCATTATGATAGTTCATAATTTGACTCTTTAAGTCATTGGGTTTAAATATTATATGCTCTCACTAATAGGACATACCTGGAATAGGCAAATGTATAGAGAACAGAGTTTAAAAGCAGGGCTTCAAAGAGGTTCCTTTTGGTTCTGACCCCTGCTGAAAATTTGCACTTCCACCCCAGATATCAGATATACTGCATGATATCTTATTATAAAGTCTGTTTTACTAGTGCACATTCTCATCAGGGGGTTAAACCAAACTGAACACCTTGTAAGTCCTGTTGAATAGTAATTATCACAGGCAGGGGAGTCCTGGTGTAGTGCTTCAGGATAATGCACTGGACCACAAGGTCAGTCTAAGCCTCAAGGTTGGTGGTTCAAACCCACCATCTGTTCCTCAGAAACCTTACAGAGGGTCACTATGAATTGAACCAACTCAATGACAATTAACAACAACAATCAGGGGCAGGAGGGGGAAGGGAAGGGGGAAGCATTTTCCAGGAAGCATTGAGTTTCTGTTTATATTGATGGAAAATTTGACAATGGAGAGTGGGGGGTGGTTGCTCAACATGATGGATAGAATTGGTCTCACAGAACTATGGCGGTGGTAGTTATGTGCCGTGGAGTCAGTTTCTGATTCATATCGACCCTGTACAGGGTTTCCAAGGCTGCAAATCTTTATGGGAGCAGAATTATATAAGTGAAAAATGTTAAATCAGCAAATGTTGTGTTACATTTTACAATAAACAAATGTAAAATAGAGAAATATTATCTTCTATGCATACCACATAAAGGGGCACTGCTAAACCTCTTACTTCCTTTTGTTCCCAATAGCTGGAGGTCAGGACTAACTGAAAGGGAGTCTTTGAGACCTTAGGCTGGAAGGGGGTTAGATTGATGGGGGGGGCACTAAAAGTAAAGAGGAGTCTTCAGTGACTTCTTATTAGTCCTAGCTAAATGAAAATCACTTAACAAGCATGTAAATTGTTGTTGTTGTTGTTGTTGTTGTTATGTGCCGTGGAGTTGGTTCCGACTCATAGAGACCCTGTACAGGGTTTCCTAGGCTGTAAATCTTTACAGGAGCAGAAAGCTTCATCTTTCTCCCACGGAACAGCTGGTAGTTTCGAACTGCTGACCTTGTGGTTCGCAGCCCGATTTGTAACCACTACGCTACCAGAGCTCCTTAAATTATTTCTATGAAATTCAATTAGACTTCTACTCCCATCATTGTACTTCCTGCCTCCTGACCAAGTTGTCTTCTTTATAAAAGGAAGAGAGTTATTATATTGTCTGTCATATTGGAGAGCAGGAATGGGGACAAACAAATAGGACTTCATTGAGGCAAAAGTGATTATGGACAATCATATTGTAAATCACTGTTGGATGTCACTAGGGGAACTTGAAAGGACCCTGAGGAACAAATACTCACTGAGCCTTCTTACCACAAACACTCATTCACTCACTCACATGAGTAAGCACTCTAAAGAGTTTACTACCTAAAAGTTCCTGTTTTTCTGAACCTGCAGAAAGTTTAGGATTGATCCTGAAGGGTTAAGTTCAATGATTGATCATTCATTAATTCATGTATTCATTCATCCATTAATCCATCCACAGATTCATTCCACAAATATCTGAGTGCTTACCATTTTCCAGGTACTTTGTCTTGAAGGGAGAATATAAGAACATGTGTTGGTTACTAAGAACAATGTACAGACTTATGAGAATCTAGTGGGATAGCAGAGTAAAGATAGATTATGGAAGGATTCTCTGAAACCTGCAAGGAAAGTGGAAATTAGTCAGGTGAACATATTCCTGCAGAGGGAAGATATGCATAAAAGCTCTGAGTATGAAGGAGTGAAGCTGGTTTGCTGAGAAAGAAAGGAGAAAAGTGTAATATGAGGCTGGAGAGTTTGGCAAGAGACAAACAATGCAATGGAGTAAATACTTGCTGCCACTGAATTATACTTCCCAAACTCCAGGCCCTGCTGCTACTGTATTTAAGCTTTGCAATTTTTCTACCTTCATGTTACCACATTAATTTCCAAACCCTATTTAAGAAAAGATTAGTGGTATCATTGGGCCATAGGTGTCTTTGTAGGTAGTTAGCACAGGACTTGTCCACTTTATCAAGAGAGAGCCATTTAGAGTTGGCAAACCAAAGTAATCTCTACCATGAGAACTAACTTTAGTGACTGTATTACTTGTTGCCAACAAATAGTATATGTGAACCATATATGAGATGGGACTAATTTTGTAAAGGGTAATACAATGCCTGGATTATTTCACAGAATCACTGTGTCTTAATTTGCCTTGCATTCTTAGCATTGGTGTCTAGCACAAAATAAGTACTTCATAAGTATTTGTTGAACAAATGAATGACTGTAAGTTTATAGTCTTATGCTTGTAGAAATCTTTACAAACTGCTGGTTCCACTGTAAGAGTAAACTGACTGAAGATCATCAATATTTATCAGTAAGACTTTCCATTGAGTTTCCTAAAAAGTCTTTTTATTTGACATTTCAGTAAGGTATACATACTAATCATCAGTAAAATTATGACCAGAACTTATGGAATCATGTACTCCTTGAATATGCTATCTTAGAGATCCCAGATTAAAATACCATGGATCATTTATGTAGTCTGTGTCCATAATGATTTCACTGAGATGCTTACAAAATAATGTATGTGTGAGGGAGGAAAATGCATTGAATGTTTAGGTGCTACTAGGAAAAACAAAAACAATTATTATTTATTAGAGCCATTAAATTTGTCTCTGGATAACTCAAGGAAGTTTCATTTTTAAGGCTAGAGGAAGAAAGTAGAAACCAGAAAAGGAAACTAGTAAGCAGCAGTCTTTCCAATGAGCAGTAGAGTTTCTTGAAAAGTCTTTTGACTCAACATTTCAGTAAGGTATACATACTAATCATCAAATAAAATTGACTCATTCTCTTTAAATCATACTGCCTTAGAGGGCGTTTTTGAAGAGACAGATGGATTGGTCAATATAAACTCCATTTGGAGTAGATAGTGGAGTAAGAGACTTGGCTTCTGAACTCAGTCTGAATGTACTAGAAAATTGATTTCCAGAATTTGGACTTGTCTATTCAAAACCTCTGTGGTTCTTTGAGGCATCTTGAGAAGTTACCAGACTTGTTGGACAAAGACCAGGTAGTATGTTCAGGAACAAAGAAATTCAGAATGACTGAAGTAAGACTGACCTTGTAGGGATGGAGTAGGGGCTAACTTTGTGCGATACATGATTTGAAAGTATCTCCCATGAAAAAGTATGTCTTTGACCAAACTTCAGCAGGAGTTTGACATTATAGAAGTCAGCCAAGTAACCAAATGTAAGTTCAGTGAAAATCAGTTTACCAGAGACTATCTCTCTGAATGATCAATGGCCAAGTCATCAATTGAATTATTGTTTTTGAAGATTACTATGCTTTACTATAGCATAGTGGGATGGGGGTAAGAAATGGAATGAGAAAGGTTCTGCTCCTTACAAATAACAGCAAATTTCTCTTTCCTCTGAAATTGTTTAATTATTGATCCACCAAAGACTTGTTTCAACTAACTACTTTAAAAGGGTGTTGTTGTTTTAATGACATCATAATTGGCAAAGAAGAAGTAAAACTCAATTTGCAAATAATATGATCCTATGTGTGGTGCAGTAGGATAAACACTTAACCATAAGGTCTGTTTGAACCACAAAATTGGCAGTTCAAGCTCACCAGCTGCTCCTTGGAAAGTCTATACAGGGTAACTATGAGTTGGAACCGACTCTATGGCACTTGACAACAACAACAATGATTTGTTAGGAAAGGCTAGGTTATGCTGCAGTAACTGATTAACCTTGAAATCTCAGCATCTAAAATTAACAAAGGCTTATTTCTCATTCATAGTAGAGACTAGTGCAGGTAGGGGTGGATGAGAAAGCTCTGCTCCACACACAAGCAGATATTCATGGACCCAGAATGATGGAAGATGGGCTCAGGATGATTAAGACTCCACTATCTTATAGCTGTATTCTTTGGACACATGACTTCCTTGGTTTCCAGAACTGAAGAAGAAACTGAAGAATCACAAAGGATTTGTTTAAGCCTGGAGGTAACATATGCAATTAATCAGAATTATTCATATATTCAACCACGCATCTGTCAGTTGTTATACTGTTGCTATAATAATGAAAGCTATGCCACCAGTATTTAAAATACCAGAAGAATCACCTTTGATGGACAGGTTTTAGCAGAGCTTCCTGACTAAGATGGGGTAGAAAGAAGGACTTGACAATCTACTTCTAAAAATCTTGACCAGTGAAAACCTTATGAATAGAAGTGGAACATTGTCCACTTCTATTCATAAGGAAGTTGTGCCCCTCAGAATGGAAGGCACTCAAAATACAACTGGGAAATAGTTGTCTCCTCAAAATACAGTTGACCTTAATGATGTAGATGAAGAAAAGCTTTGGGGATTTTAATTACCTGATGGGGCATGACTCAAAATTGGAAGAAATGGCTATAAACATCTATTAATAATCAGAACACGAATGTATGTTGTATGAATCTAGGAAAATTGGAAATTGTCAAAAATGATATTGAATGTATAAGTATTGATATCCTAGGCATCAGTGAGCTATTACGGGCAGGTATTGATGGTTTGGGATCAAAACATCATATAATCTATTATGACAGGAATGACAAATTGAAGAAGAGTGGTGTTACATTCATCATCAAAAATGACATTTTGATATTTATCCTAAAGTATGGTACTACCCATGATAAGATAATATCCATATACTTACAAGGAAGACCAGTTAATGTAACTAATATTCAAATTTTTGCACCCATCACTATTGCTAAAGATGAAGAAACAGAAGAGTTTTTACCAACTTCTGTAGTCTGAAATTAATCAAGATGCATTCATAATTTCTGGTGACTGGAATGTAAAATTGGAAACATATAAAAAAGGTAGTAATTGGAAAATATAGACTTGGTGATAGATACAATGCCAAATATGGAATAATAGAATATTGGAAGACAATGATTTATTAATTGGAAATGTCTTTTCATTTTCAACACCTAACACCACCATACATGTGGCACCTCACCTGTTGGAATACACAGGAATCAAAATGACTGTCTGTGGAAAAGCTCAATATCATCAGTCAGAATAAGGCTGATTGTGAAAGACACCTTCAATTGCTCATATGTCAGTTCAAGTTGAAGCTGAAGAAAATGAAAACAAGTCCATGAGAGGCAAAGTATGACCTTAACTATATTTACTTAAATAAAGAGACAATCTCAAGAATATAATTTATGCATTGAATACTAATGATAGAAGACCAGATGAGTTGTGGAATGACATCAAATATATCATACTTGAAGAAACCAAAAGATCATTAAAATGATAGGAAAGAAAGAAAAGACTAAAGGGAATGTTAGAAGAGACTCTGAAACTTGCTTTTGAATACGGGTTAGCTGAAAAGAATGGAAGAACTAACGAAGAAAAAATTTTGAGCAGATTTAAAAGAATGACTTGAGAGGATAAAGGAAGTAAGTAAAGAAGTACTGCTACAAAATCATAGAAAAATTATTAAACAAAAATATGAAAATGTAAAGTTACTGTTTTTAGACATATTCTTCATCTATGTACACTTTTAAAGTGACTGCTTCTATTTCTGAAACCCTTCCTTAAATAATTCTCTGCTCTTTGATTTAGATCATATGAAAATGGCAGCTTTCTCATCCTCTAGTGATGCAAATCATGTCCTTTTCAATGTTCTTTGAGTTTGGGGAACAAAAAGATATCTGAAGGGGCAAGATCAGGGTTGTCGGGAGATGGGGTAAGGTTTGCTAATGAAATTCTCATAGGACAACCCATGCTGTCCTCGAAAATTGAGGATGTGGATCATTTTGATGGGGAAAATAATCCTCAGTGTAACTTTCCTGGCCTTTTCCTCACCAGTACAGTTTTTAATTTTTTTTTTTAAGTGCTTCCTAATAAGCCCCTATGATCCTCTGCCTCCTTAAAGAAAATCCATCAAGATGACTCCTTTGGAATCCCCAAACAACTGATATAACTTTCTGAGCTGACCTCTCTGTGTTGAATTTAGCTGGCCCAGCATAGCCCCTCAGACACCACTGTTTTGATTGGACCTTGGTCTCTGGATTGTATTGATAAATCCAAGGCTTATCCATCATTATATTGTCATTAGCTTCCATTTTTCTTAAAAGACTGATGGAAAGATCAACTCTTTGAGCTAACTGATCTTTGTGCAACCTTTTGGCACCCAATTAACCGAAAGCTGGCTAAGACCAAAATTTAAAATGTCAAGCAAGCCATGTGAGGTTCCAACTTCAATATATATAGAAGACCATAGAATTGTAATAGTAACTCTATGGTCTTCTTCCACCAGTGTCTAGAATTTGGTCACTTTTTATTTATTCAGTGAGATTGATGGCTTTTCTTCTCTTGGCTCATTTTGAGGTCTTACCGACCTTCCTTTAAAAGTTTGATCCATCCTAAAACAGTTGCTTACATAAACGGAATTTATGTAAACTTTGTTGCAAAGCTTTAACAATATGGGTAAATGTCCACTTTTTTTGTTAATGTTTTGTTAAAACTTTGATATTAGCCCTGACCTCAAAATCATCTTTATCTATTACACAAATATTATCATTTTTTAAAGCACCCTAATGGACTCTGGGAGTCCTGGTGTGGTGCTATGGGCTAATGCGTCAGACTGCACTGGACTGTTAACCACAAGGTCAGTGGTTCAAACCCACAAACTGTTCCTTGGAAATGCTATACAGGGTCATATGAATCGGAACCAACTCCATAGCACTTAACAGCAACAACAATGGACTTAAGACACATGCATTGCTGAAAGAACTTGTCTACAGCCATCCATGGATTATAGAGACATATTTAAATAAATTTTATTTGGAAGAAACCCATGTTTGCATGAATTGAAAACCAACTAGTAGCAATACTTTTGGACTTACTTTCTTTCTTTCTTTTTTTTAGATTTAGTATGAGTGTATTTATTTGTCACACACAGAAATTTCTTATTTTTGACAGATTCCGACTTGGAGGTAGAAGATCTCACTGAGGACAGCCTACGTCTCTTGGCAATCTGTTCCTGATGTTTTTCTTTGGCCTCCTTCATCCTCTTGGCCAAAACCTTGGCATATTCTGCAGCCTCCTCCTTATTTTTCTTAGTGCGTTGTTTCTTCAGAGCAATATGTCGACGTTTGTGTTGCAGGACATGTGGAGTAACAAGACGCTGAATCTTGGGTGCTTTGGTCCTGGGTTTCTTGCCTTCTTTGTTCAGTGGCTTTCTCACAATATCATCTTCTTTAGAGAGATTGAAAAGTTTGCGGATTCTGCTAGCTCTCTTGGGCCCCAGGCTATGAGGCACAGTGGTATCTGTCAGTCCTGCGATATCTTTCTCTCCTTTTTTTACAGTGACCAAGTTGAGAACACTCAAGTTGGCATCCACAATGCAACCCTGGACAGATTTGTGCTTTCTTTCTCCAGGAATGTCCCTTACTCAGAAGCAGGTGGACACGGCCATGGGTCAAGCCACCCTGCTTCATGGGAAAACCCTGCTTATCATTCCCACCACTGATGCAGACAACATAACCCTTCCACTTGTCACCCAGTGAGTCAACAGCAACTTCTGTGGCCATTCGTTTCTTATAAAAGATATGAAGCTTGCATTCATCATCCACTTCAATGAGTTTTTGGCAGCCAGTGGCTGGGAAGGAGATGTTCAGCTTCATGGTGAAGCAGCCAACGGCCTCCTTGGCGTCACGAAAAAGAGACCCTGGACTTACTTTCATATTATAATGAAATGTGCAAAGATCTTGAGTTAGAAACATAAAAGGGAAGAAAGAGCACAGTCTGAATTTTTAAAATGGAAAGAACTGAAGAAATAAATCAAGTCTCAAGTTATAATTTGAAGAATTTGTTGGATAAATTGTTTAGACAGGAAGCATCAAAAGAAAACTGAAGGAATATACAGAGCCATTGTATCAAATAATTGGTCAGTGTTTAAGCATTTCAAGAGGTAGCATATGATGAACCAATGATATAGAAGGAAGAAATTCAGCTACACTGAAGACCTTGGCAAAAATCAAGGCTCCAAGAAATGACGGAACACCAATTGAGATTTTTCAACAAATGAAGACAACATTTGAAGTGCCCACTCAACTATGCCAAGAAATTTGGAAGAGATCTATATTTGTGTCCATTCCAAAGAAAGGTGTTCAAACAGAATGTGGAAATTATCAAGCAATGTCATTAATAGCATATGCAAGTAAAATTTTGTAGAAGATATTTTAAAATAAAGAAAAAGAAAAAAAAGATTGCATCAGTACTTTGACAGGGAACTGCCAGAAATTCATGACAGATCAAAAGAGGATCTTAAGGAATATCACTGCTGGTATCAAATGGATCTTGGTTGAAAGCAGAGAATACCAGAAGGATGTTTACCTGTATTTTACTGACTATGCAAAAGCCTTAAATTGTATGGATCAAAACGAATTATGGATAGCATTGCAAAGAATGAAAATTTCAGAATACTTAATTGTATTTACATACAAAGTGAGAACTTTGAGCAGCGAGAACTTCGAGCAGCAAGATGTGTACTGAGGAGCTCCTACAACAATAAAACGGAATACCGGGCCACGAGGGCTCACAAGATGGTGTTGGAACTCTGAAACAAATATAAAGGTATGTTTAGCAGATCAGGTTTACAGCTGGGGAATTTTAAGGGAATCCAGAAATGCATTGTTTTCTGGATCAAGACACTCAGCTGTTCCCGGAGCTGCCATCTTGGGAAAGAATATCTTGATTGCATCAGGATTGATAGGACTGGGAGAGAACATCTTGATTGTGTCTTGATTATATCAGGATTATATCAAGAATAACATAGAAATTTAAAGTGACATAAAACCAAATGGCCACCACTCGTCTCTCTGTCTTGCTGTGATGGATTGAGTTACTGTGATTCTGAGGGCTCTGCCACCGGTATTTTAAATAACCAGATGGGTCACCCACAGTGGACAGGTTTCAGATGAGCTTCCAGACAAAGACAGACTAGGAAGAAAGAGTGACAAACT
>NW_006408701.1:3517981-3519213 GCF_000296735.1 Chrysochloris asiatica
TGCAGGTTTATGTTCCTATATGATATTTGGAGTCCTGGTGTGGTGCTGTGGGCTAATGCGTCAGACTGCAAAGTTGTTTGAACTACAAGGTCGGTGGTTCAAGCTCACCAGCTACTGCTTGGAAACCCTATACAGGGTCGCTATGAGTCAGAATTGACTCGATGGCACTTAGCAACAACAACAACAACAACATATGATATTTGGGTAAATGATTTATTCCCAGAATTCATCCATAATCTGCTTCGAAGTAAACTACTTGTTTTTCAACCGAAGTACAATAAAAGTTATTTTGTTTCATCATAGCCAATTCTTAACACAGCCAATCAGATTTTCATTAGTCTGTTTAATGAGAAAAATCCTATCATACTTGAGATTAATTCACATTCATTCATAATCATTGTATTCTGCTCTCTTTTTTTTTCAATGAGCAAAAATATGCAACAACAAAAATTTTTCAGCTATCTATATCTTGTGACATCTGAAATATACTTAGGGAAAAGCCCATTTTGAGTCATTTTATTGTCACTGCTTTTGTGTTTGCTTAATTTCTTTAATAAAGAAAGAAACCCAAGTCGAAGGAAAGCATGGGGAAAAAAAATCCAATGTATTTGTCTTCAAATTAGAAAACCTAAGGTTTATCTCTTGCTTGGTATTTATAAAAGTTCCCAGCTCAGGAAAGCAGGACAGCTTTCATTTAGAAATACACAAAGATCAAACTTGTTTGGCTGCGTATCTTTATTCTTTTTTACAGAGCCTCCTTGAAGAGCACTGAGTTAGCATATTAGAAACATGGATATAATTATCCTATACTGACTTCAATATTGAAGGAATTAGTTGTTAAATTGCTACTGGGAAATGGACTCAGCTGTCTGTAACAACCTCACATTGCTACTAGCCATTCCTAATAACAAAAGCATCCTGCCACACAAACCCAACTTCCCTAGAACTGGTTACCTTTCAAGGCACTGGATTCCAGACCTTTGAATGTCTGAGATCCATTATATTTCATTTAAAAATGGAGGCTAAGGATAGTCAACCTACAATGAAAGATTTAAAAAAAAAAACAAAATCTATTATCTATCTCTGTTACTTCTTTGTTGTTGTTGTCAGGTGCCATCGAGTCGGAACCGACTCATAGCGACCCCATGCACAGTAGAACGAAACAATGTCCGATCCTGGGCCAACCTCACTATCGCTGTCACACTCGAGTCCATCAATGTTGCCACCTGGCC
>NW_006408701.1:3521409-3525624 GCF_000296735.1 Chrysochloris asiatica
CTTTTTCATTGGCTCATGTGCATGTGAAAGCAGGACAATGAATAGGGAAGATAGAAAAATATTTGATGCCTTTGAATTATGATGTTGGTTGAGAATATATTATAGACTACCAAAAGAACAAACACATCTGTCTTTGAAGAAGTACTACCAGAATACTCCTTAGAAGCAAGGATATCAAGACATAATCTCACATATTTGGACATGTTAATGGGAGGAACCAGATCCCAGAGGATATCATCTTGGTAAAGTAGAGGCTTAGTGAAAAAAAAGGAATACCCTTATAGGATGTATTGACAGATACTGTGTCTGCAACAATGGACCCAAACATGGCGATGGTTATGAGTATGATGCAGGACCAGGAAGTGTTTTGCTTTGTTGCACATATGATTGATATTAATCAGAACTGACTTGACTATACCTAACAACAATAACAAACATCTTTTTGGTATTCTCTGCTTTCAGACAAGAATCATTTAAAAACAGCAATAATACTTCTCATTTCACATCTTCTTCTGAATCCAACTTGAATTTCTCACAGTTCATTGTTGATATACTGTTTTTGCATCATCTTAAACAAAGCGTTACTTGTATGTGATATTAATTATACTGCTTGATGATTTCCATATTTTGTTGTATCACCTTTCTTTGAAATAGACATATAGATGAATCTCTTTTGGTTGGTTGGTCAGGTAGCTATCTTTCAAATTTTTTGGCATAGATCAGTGAACACCTCTAGCATTGCATTCATTTGTTGAAATATCTCAACTGGTATTCCATAAATTCTTAGAGCCTTATTTTACACCAATACCATCAGTGTAGCTTGGACTTCTTCCTCAATACTATCAGTTCTTGGTCACATGTTATCTCCCAAAATTGTTGGATGCTGACTACTTGTTTTTGGTATGGTGACTATACATATGCCTTCCATCTTATTTTGTTGTTCAATATTTTTCAATATTGCAAGTTGAGGCTTGAATTATTTTCTTCAGTTTTTTCAGCTTGAGAAATGCTAAGCATGTTCTTCTCTTTTGGTTTTCATGACAACCCATGAACAACAGAACAAAACACTGCCCGGCCCTGCATCATCCCCACAATTGTTGCTTCCTGTGAGCCCATTGTTGTAATCCACCTGGGGGGGGGCGGTCTTCCTCCTTCACATTGACCCTCCACTTTAGGAAGTATGATGTCCTTCTCCAGAGACTGACCCCTCCTTATAATGTGTCCAAAATATGAAAGATGAAGTCTTACCATCTGACTTCTAATGAGTATTCTGGCTATACTTATTCCAACACAGATTTGTTTGTTCTGGCAGCCCATGGCACTTTCAATATTCTTCTCCAATACCACAATTCAAATGCATTCAATCTTTTCCAGACTTCCTTATTCAATGTCCAATTTTCACATGCATATTGGACTTCTGGTGTGGCAATGTAGGATAAGCACCAGACTGTGATACAAAAAGCCAGTGGTTCAGACCCACAGCTGCTCCTTGGAAACCCTTTACAGGGTCGCTATGAATCTAAATCAATTCATCAACACTTAACAACAACAAGGCTATTTAAAATACCATGGCTTGGGTCAGGTGCTCCATAGTCCTCAAACTGACATCTTTCCTCTTGAACACTTACAGACTTGTTTTGCAGCACATTGGCCTAATACAATACGTTTTCTTATTTCTTGATTGCTGCTTCCATGAGTAAAGATTATAGATTCAAGCATAATGAAGTCTTTGAAAACTTCAGTCTTCTCCCCATTTATCATGAGGTTATTTATTGGGCCAGTTGTGAGGATTTTTGTTTTCTTTACATTGAGATGCATTCCATACTGAACGCTGTATCTTTGTTCTTCATCAGTAAGTCTTCTTAGATTTAAGCAATTAAGATTGTGCCATCAGCAAATCGCAGGTTGTTAATGAGTCTTACTCCAATTCTGATGCCACGTCCTTTTTCATATAATCTAGCTTCTCAGACTGTTTGCTCAGCATACAGATTGAATAAGTATGGTGAAAGGATACAACTCTGGCACACACCTTTTCTTATTTAAAACCATTAATTATTTCTTTGTTCTGTTCCAATTACTAATGGATGCTTGTAACTGTGTTTTTTTCCCCCTCATTTTAAGGTATGCCACACCAGTAAATGAGGATCCCAATGGCTTTACTCCATTCATATCACTAAAGTGGATACTACTTTGTGGAATCATCTCTTCCCCATTCATACGTTGAGAGCCTTCCAACCTGAGGGGCTCATTTTTTGGCATTAGATAAGACAGAGTTTTACTGCAATTCATGATTTTCACTGACTAATATTTTTAGAAGTAGATCACCAGGTCCTTCTCTTTAGTCTGTGTTTGTCTGGAAGCTCCACTGAAACCTGTCCATCATGGGGGACCCAGCTAGTCATGGTGACAGATTTTCTAATATCACAGCAATATGCAGTTGGGTTTGCTGTTGTTGCTAAGTGGCATCATGTGGTGGTAATAGGGGGATAAAGCAGCAATTTTCTATGTTTTTTTTTTGTTTTTTTTAATGAATTGCATTTAAAGAGCATTGGGAAACGATTAACTGAATCATTTTTGGTGCCTCTTTTCTACATCTAATACAGTCATCTAATCAATAAGCCACGTCAGCACCACCTACATTCTGTTTTTTTCAAAAACATTGGAAGATCCTTTCTGCAGAAATTTGTCTTTTAGATACTTGAAATTAGACCATTAGTAATTCAGGTCTTTTCATTAAATACTGCTCTTTTCATATAGTCATCTTTTAAAGTGGAATAACCCTCCTGGAAGATGTGACTCTGACACCAATTGGTTTATTGCACTTATTTTTGTGTGAAGATGTCTGAGCAGGTGAATACATTTGGTACTTGAGTAGGTGATGGAGGAAAGTTAAATGATGAGAAAACAAATTCCATGTACTTCATGATGTCCATGGAGGACTGGAAGGGTCTGCCTAGTAAACCTGTCTTTTAAAAGTAACAGAAGCCTGGTGAAATTGGTTATATTAACTAAGAGAAATGGGGTGGAGGAAGAGGCCTGAAAATAAAGGAACAAGTTTAGAGCTTTCTTGGTAGCCAGATGAATGGAAGTGTCAAATAGACCTGAAAAGGTTCTCTTCCGTAGTATTTCTTCTTAGGTAGAAAATGCCTAAGCACCAACTTGATGTTCACATTCGTGTTCTTTTTATAGCATTAAGTGCTAAGGACAATTAGTTTGCAAAATGAAGGTCTGACTGCAGTTTTAGAGGTGAGAAAGGGTTCTAAACTATGGTGAGTAGTGCAATTTCTTGGTATGAATTCTCCTGTTAAGAATGGTGATTACATATACCTTTTGTGGAAGCTTTTATAAATAAGTGCAAGGCAGGTGCAAATTTAATTAATAGCACATTAGCATACTTGGAGTAGTGTTGCTAGGGTACAGTAATAAAATCAGACAATAAACAGATTTTAAAAATTCAGGTTGCAAATTAGAGACCAAAATAGATATTTAAATAAACTGTTGTCAAAAAGATGGGGCCTAGCAATTGTAGGCATATATTTTTGTGCCTATAGTTTTGTGAAAGAGTACATACTAAATTCATACGTTTAGGCAAGGGCAGGAGGAATATCTCTACTTTAGCAATTGTGTAATTAATTAATTGTTCCTTAATAGTATTGAAAGAGACCTGTATGGTAGAAGCTGTTTTAAGTCGACTGTTAACCTAAAGATTCGCAGTTCAAAACCACCCAGTGACACCACAGAAGAAAGGCCTGGTGATCTTCGGTAAAAATTACAGCCAAGAAAATACCATGGAGTAGTTCGACTCAGTGGCACATGGAGTGGCCAGGAGTTGGATCAACTTGATAATATATATATATATTTAGTAGTATTGAAGCTCCCTGGGTGGAGCAAGTAGCTCTCTGCTACTCAGTGAAAATTTGAAAGTTCCTGTTCACCCAGAAGCACCTCAGAAGAAATGTCTGTTGATTTCCTTCCAAGAAATCAACCCCAGAATATGTTATAGAGTGCAGTTCTACAATGAGATCACCACGACTTGGAATTAACTGGAGGTGGATGGGTATGGGTAGCAATAGCAGTGATAAGTTACAATCAAAGTCAACATTTGGTTTTTAAAAGACCTATTTTCAAATTGTATTACAACAAAATATGCAAAGATCTGGAAACAGAAAACCAAAAAGGAACATGCTCAGCATTTCTCAAGCTAGGGAAACTGAA
>NW_006408701.1:3528439-3530157 GCF_000296735.1 Chrysochloris asiatica
GGTTGCTATGGGTCGGTACCGACTCGATGGCACCTAACAACAACAACAAATTTTCAAATTGAGGTGGACTATCTTTTTGAAGAAACTTTTAAAGGGAATTATGTGGTCTGTCTTCAAAATGATAAAGAACCTACTACTTAAATGTTCTAAGTGATATGGACCACATTACTCAAAGCAATTTAGAGGTTTAATCTGTGATAGTTGAGTGGCATGGCATTCCTAAATAGAAGAAATAAAATTGTGAGAAACATACAGAGCTCTTCCACCTGCCTTTGCTGAGATTACCATAGCTTGACTCTTTGTTCTAACGCCACAGAAATAAAAGCTACTGTATCCTTCATACTCTAAGTAGGAAGCATGCGGTACCCTCACATAAAGGTGACTGAAGGAAATTTAATGAAGGGACTTTCATATTAAGGAACCCAGGTAGCATAGTGGATTGTGAGCTGGGCTGCTAACACAAGATCAGCAGTTCAAATCAATTAGCTTTCTGCTCCCATAAAGATTTACAGCCTGAGACCCTATACAGGGTCTCTATGAGTCAGAACTGACTCAGTGTCACACAACCATCACCGCTTACATGTTACAATGGTATGGGCAGGGTTAAGGGAAACAAACAAGGGATGGTGAAAAATCCTCAGAAATTTGTACTGCTTCCAGTCCTAAAAAGATATGGGAACAGAATAGTTGCTGAACTAACTGTAGCAGTGTCATCTGACAGGAGCTGTGGTCTGTAGCAGCATAAAAAGCCAGATCTTTTGATGGGCCTTTCCATTAACCATAACCAACCAGAAGTCAGATGTAAGGGAGCTATGTGATATTGTCCATGAAGATCAGCCTGTTAGGGCAGTGTAAGGTGGTAAAGGGTGGGCTGTAGATCTGGATGAATAAACATAATCATCTTGCACTGTTCCTTTCACCATTGTGAAAGAGAGATGGGTATAATCTAGTTAGATCTATGATAACTTTTTTCTTTATTTCTAGGAAAGCATGCCTATATCTGCCCCTGCCTTAGTTATCTGGTGTTACCCTAAAATAATAGCCACAAGTGGCTAGCTTAAACAAACAGAAATTTATTTTCTCACTGTTCAGAATTCTAGAAGTCCTAATTCAGGCCACCAGCTCTAGGAGGAAGGCTATCTATCTCTGTTTTCTCTAGGAAAAGGTACTTTTCTCTTCTCAACTCCTGTTTCTAGGTTCCTTGGTGGTTTTCATGTGCTATGGTACCTATTCCTCCTACCAGTGTGTTCTGGGTTCTATGCCTAATCTGATTTTTTATATTGTAAAATGGATTATCTTAAAATACACCCTACACTGATATGAAGGAGCCCTGGTAGCATAGTGGGTTACGCATGGGGCTGCTAATCCCAAGGTCAGAAGTTCAAATCCACCAACCACTCTGTGTGAGAAAGATGAGTAAAGATTTACGGCTTGGAACTGACTCAGTGGCAAACAGTAGTAGCAGCACATTGATATGACTTCATTAACATAGTAAAAAATAAAATAAAATAAAACCCTTTTCCCAAATGGGATTGCATCTACAAATATGTTAAGTGCTTTTCAAGTCTGTTCCAACTCATAGTGATCCTGTGTAGGGTTTCTGAGTTTTGTGTGTGTGTGGTTAGCAGTTCAGTGCTTATCCTACATGTCACTCCAGGACTCCTTTACAAGTAAGTATGTTGTTGTTGTTAAGTGCCATCCAGTTAGTCCCAACTCAT
>NW_006408701.1:3530749-3531418 GCF_000296735.1 Chrysochloris asiatica
TTATAAAACACCCACTTTGGAAGACAATAAAAGTTAAAAATAAAGATCAATTTGAAATCTCCCTTTGCTTTCTTTCCCCTCATACATTTTCTTCCTGATAATCCCTGCTCTCATTGACCATACCTATTAAGCAATGCAATTAAGCCTAAATGAATGTTGTAGTGTCTTATTGAAACTTTAAATAAGTTGCATTAATACATATGTAACAATGTATTTACCATTTCAATGCTCTTAAAATGTACAATTCTGTGACAATTATGCTTATGTTGTTCAACATGAATAGCAGGAGAATACTGTCAGATAGCACTTGTTGTTGTTGTTATGTGCTGTGGGGTTTGTTCTGACTCATAGTGAACAGATGACCCTGAAGTTAGCAGCCCGATTCATAACCACTACACTACCAGAGCTCCTTCAGATAGCACTAGGATATTGAATACTGAAACATTATGAGTAGTACCAGACTGTTGTCAGATATAGTACCAGAAGAGAATCTCCTTAAGTTGGAAGGCACTCAAAATATGACTGTGGAAGAGCTGCTTCTTCCAAGTGGGTTTGACTGTGAAGACACGAATGGAGTAACACTTCCAGGACCTTCGTTTGTTGGTGGGGCACAACTCAAAATGAGAAGAAACAGCTATAAACATCCATAAGTAAACAGAACAATGGAAT
>NW_006408701.1:3531739-3537049 GCF_000296735.1 Chrysochloris asiatica
TATACAGTGTTGCTATGGGTCAGAACTGACTTGATGGCTTTTAACAACAACAAGGATGAATAGTTATTATCACTATTATTAAAATATACACAACAACCACTAGAGTAAAAAAATGATGAAATTTAAAACTTCAACTTGTTTGGAGTCCTGGTATGGCGCTGTAGGATAAGATAGATTTTAACAACAAGGTCGGTGGTTCAAACTCACCAGATGCTCCTCAAAAACCCTATACAGGGTCTCTATGAGTCGGAAACTACTCCACCCACACTTAACAACAACAACATCCAACTTCCTCAGCCTGAAATTGATCAAACATGCAATCAAGATGTATTGATAATTAGTGGAAATTGGAATGCAAAGGTTGGAAACTAAGAGGAAGGATCAGTAACTGGAAAATATAGCCTTGGTGATAGAAATTATACTAGAGATCACATGACAAAAATTTGCAAGACCAAAGCCTTCTTCATTGTAACTACCTTTTCTAAACAACATAAAAAGTGATGATACACACATAGACCTCACCAGATAGGATACACAGAAATCAAGTTGACTACATCTGTGGGAAGAGACTGTGGAAAAGTTTCATATCATCAGCCAAAACAAGGCCAGATGCAGATTGTGGCACAAACCATCAGCTGCTCATATGCAAGTTCAGGCTGAAGCTGAAGAAATTTAAAACAAGCTCATGAGAGCCAAAATATGAGCATGAACATATCCCACATGAATTTACAGATCATCTGAAGAACAGATTTGGTGCATTAGACACTAAAGACTGAAGACTAGAAGAGTTGTGGGATGAAATCAAGAACATTATATAGGAAGAAAGTGAAAGGTCATTAAGAAGATAAGAAAGAAGGAAAAGACCAAAATGAATGTCAGAAGAATCTCTGAAACTTGCTTTCTCCAACATAGATATGCTAAACTGAAAAGAAAATTTCAAAGGTCAGTTCAAGAAGACAGAATCAACAATTATAATGAAATGTGCAAAGACCTGGAGTTAGAAAACCAAAAGGGAAGAACACGCTCAGCCAGCATTTCTCAAGCTGAGGGAACTGAAGAAAAAATTCAAGCCTCAGTTTGAAATATTGAAGAGTTCTATGGGCAAAATGTTGAATGACACAGAAATCATCAAAATAAGATGGAAGGAATACACAGAGTCACTGTACCAAAAAGAAATGGTTGAAGTTCAGCCATTTCAAGACGTAGCATATGATCAGGAGTCAATGATTCTGAAGGAAGAAGTCCAAGGTCCATTGAAGGCATTGCCAAAGAACAAGGCACTGGGAATTGATGAAATAGAAATTGAACTCCTTCAACAAAGTAACAAAGCACTGGAGGCACTCACTATCTATGTCAAGACATTTGGAAGACAGCTACTTGGACAACTGATCGGAAGAGATCCATATTTGTACACATTCCAAAGACAGGTGTCCCAATGGAATCTGGAAAGCATCAAACACTTTCATTAATATCACATGCAAGTAAAATTTTGCTAAAAATAACTAAAACATGGCTACAATAGTACATTGACAGGAAAATGTCAGAGGTTCAAGCTGGATTCCAACAAGGATGTGGAAGAATGGATATCATTGCTTGTATCACATAGATTTTGGCTGAAATCAGAGAACAATAGAAAGATGTTTACCTGTGCTTTACTGACTATGCAAAGGCTTTCAACTGTGCAGATCATGACAAACTATGGATAACATTGCAAAGAATAGGTATTTCAGAACACTTATTTGTGCTCATAAGGAACATAAAGAGACAGTCATTTGAATGGGACAAGGGAACAATGAATGGCTTAAAATCAGGAAAGGAGTGTGCCAGGATTGTATTATTTCACTATATTTATTCAATCTGTATGATGAGCAAATAATCTGAGAATGATGTAGCATCAGGATTGGAGGAAAACTCATTAATATCCCGTGATATACAGATGATACAACCTTGTGAAGAGGACTTAAAATACTTACAGATGAAGATCAAGGACCACAGGCTGTGCCTTAATGTAAAGAAAACAAAAATCTTCACCAATATACCAATAATGACATCATGATAAATGAAAAAAATTTTGAAGCTGCCAACAACTTCATTTTGCTTGGATCCACTATCAACACTCATTGAAGCAGCAGTCAAGAAATCAAATGATTTACTGCATTAGGCAAATCTGCTACATAAGACCTCTTTAAAGTATTCAAGAGCAAAGATATCAGTTTGAAGACTAAGGTGTGCCTGACCCAAGCCATGGTATTTTCTTCTTGGATCAACTATCAACACACATGAAAGCAGCAGTCAAAAAATCAAACAACATATTGCAGAGTAGGCAAATCTGCTGCACAAAACTTTTTCAAAGTGTGGAAGAGCAAAGATGTCAGCTTGAGGACTAAGGTGCACCTGACCCACTGAGATCTTTATTAAACAAAAATACCAAAATTTTAATCTATTGTTCTCAACCTATCCTCCATACATTTCTGGAAGCAGTATTTTCTTCTTTCTTACCCTTCCACAAATAATTCTGTGCTCTTAATTTCCTATCACATCATAATGTCAGTTTGGCATATTCAAAGAACTCAAATTATGTTTCTTTTAAATGTTCCTTGTGTTTTGCAAACAAAAAAACCTCTGAAGGGACAAAATCTCAGCTGTATGGAGGATGGGGCAAGGTTTCCCAACAAAATAATCGAAAGACAGCCCTTGCCACCCTCTAAGAATAAAGAGGGGTATTGTCATGATGAGGGAAAAATCCACAGCATAACTTTCCTGACCTTTTCTCACCAATATAGTTTTAAATTTTTTGAAAGTTTCTTCTAATAAGCTTTTGTGATCATTCTGTGTCCTTCTAGAAAATCTGTCAAGATTACCCCATTGAAATCTCCCAAAACAGTCATCATCACCCTGTGATCTGACTCTCTGCCTTGAATTTAAGTGGCCCAGCAGAATCCCTCAGAAGTCACTTTTTTTTTTTTTTTTTTAAGATTCCTTGAATGGTCTAAGGCATCTGTATTACTGAGAGAACTTGTTTGCAGCCATTCACTGATCTCAGAGATGTGTTTCAACGTGTTTTGCTTGGCATAAACCTATACATGTATGAGCTGGATCCCTATTAGCAATACTTTTTGACTCACCCTTGTATATAGGTAAGAAGCCTTGGTGACGCAATGGTTACATTCTCAGCAGCTAACTGAAAGGTTGAGAGTTTGAACCCATGAACAGTTCAGTGGGATAAAAGACCTGGTGATCTGCTCCTGTAATAAGTTTAGCCTAGGAAAACCTATGGAGCAGTTCTGCTTTATCATATAAGATTGCCAAGAGTTTAGAGTCACACAACAACAATACACATAGATACAGCCTACTGTCTTTGAGTGGATTCCAACTCATAGTGACCCTGTATAAGATTTCTAAGGCTGTAAATCTTACAGAAGCAGAAAGCCTTATTTTTCTCTTGCAGAGTGGCTGGTGGGTTTGAATTGCCATTTTTTTTTTAATTTAGCAGTCCAGTACTCTACAATGCCACCAGGATTCCTTATCTACACACACATATACATATGTATATAAATTATGCAGATTTATTGAGCTATATAATTAGCATAATATATACACTCCATCAATTTAAATGATAAAATTGAATGTCTTTTAGTATATTCAGAGTTGTGCAATCATCACCAATATTTAATTCCAGAAAATTACCATTACTCCCAAAAGAAATCACCATACCTGTTTACAGCCACTCCCTGTTTTCCCAACCCCAGGCCTTGGCAACCACTAATATCCTTTTTGTCTTTATGAATCTATCTATTCTAGACATTTCATATAAATGTAATCAGACAATAGGTGGTCTTTTATGATTGATTTCTTTCATATTGATTTTAAAGTTCTTCCATATTGTATCATCTATCAATACTTCATTCATTTTTATAACTAAATAATAATTTTACTGTGCATTTTATTTGTCTATTCATAAGTTAATGGATATTTGCATTATTTCTACCTAATGGTTGTTCTGAATACTGATGCTATGAATATTCCTGTCCAAGTTTTTGTGTGGACATATGCTTTCAGGTCTCTTGGGAGTAAAATTGCTGGGTCCTGTGGTAACTCTGTTTACCTTTGTGAAGAACCACCATAGTATTTCATCAAAATTAATTTTGATATTAGTTTTCTTTTTTCTCTTCAGATAAGCATTTACTTATATAGATTAGTAATATCAGTTACTGTTGGGTGAATTATAACTCGTAGTGACCCCCCTCCCCATTTGTCACAGTGGAACACTGCTCAATAGAGCTTTCAAGAACTGAGATTTCAGAAGTAGATTATCAGTCCTTCTTTCTGAGGGTAAACTCAAACCTCCATACTTTGGTTGGTAGCTGAGCACATTAAACATTTGTGCCACCAAGTGACTTCATTAACAGGGATCAAACAACACACATAACTATTTGAGAAATAAATATCACTGGGGTTTGGTTTTGTGAGATATATAAAGTCCCTGATTCTGTTGAATATTATTGTTATTAAATCATTTTATTTATCCTAATAGACAATTCATGTAACATGATACAAATTAAAAAAATATTTTTTAAAAAATGATATCGTGTTAATCTCCTTCCTATTTCTCACCCTTAGTTTCTCAACTCTCATTAACCCATCATTCTTTTTGTTTTGTTTTGCTTTTTAAGTTTTTATTGTGAATTGAGTGATAGTTTACATGGGAGCCCTGATTCTATTTTTACATGAAAAAATTCTAACCCAAATGTTATATGGAAAAGAAACAGTGGAGCAAAGAAAGATTTCTTGATTTCTTTATGTGAAGGGGACTCAGGCACCTATGGGCAGAATATCGATGTAAAGTATTACAGGATGTAATGCTAAAAATAAGGCATCTGTCTTTTTGTCCCTTCATCCAAGAACTATGAATATGCATTTTTATAATGAAAAGATATTTGGAATTATTCAAACAAAAAACCAAACCTGCTGCCCTTGAGTTGATTCTGACTCATAGTGACCCTGTAGGATGGAGTAGAATAGTTCCATAGGGATTCTGAGACTGCAGATCTTTACATCCTCATCTTTCTTCCATGGAAAGGCTGGTGGGTTTGAACCACAGATCTTGTGACTATCAGCCCAATGATTAATCTACTGTGTCATCAGAGCTGCTCTTATAGGAGTGAATAAAAGCATAGATGATAGATAGAGAGAGTAGTCCTGCTGTGGTACTGTAGGATAAGCATTGGACTGTTGCCACTCCTTTTAAACCCTACTCAGGTTCTCTATGAGTCTGAACCAACTTGACGGCACTTAACAACAACAACTACA
>NW_006408701.1:3537699-3544159 GCF_000296735.1 Chrysochloris asiatica
ACAACCATATATATATATATATACACATATACATTAACATAACATAAATTTGTAATTGATATATATCAACATATATATATATATATACATTAACATATACATATTAATTTGGTGAGTAGTTTGTGTGCACACTAAACGACTCAGTTTATGTAACTTACAAACAAAAGATTAAGGCCATCATGAAGTATAATATTTTTGGGAAAATAACAGCTCTAATAGCACAGCTGGCATGGTCTCAGTGTTTACATCTCTAAGTATAATTAGGTATGCTTTTCAAATCAAAGTTACTGCTGAACAGAATGATGGTATCATGGGTCTCTGTCTGTTTGACTTGGGTAAAGGAAGGAAACAAGACTCTTTTTGAATCAAAAAACTGCACATGATGGGGTTTCTATAATCATACGTGAAAGCAGAATTGAATCCTCTGTTCAGGCATTCACATTCATTGTTGTTGTTGTTGTTGTTAAGTGCCGTCAAGTTAGTTCTGACCCATAGCGACCCTATAGAGGGTTTCCAAGGAGTGACTGATGAGCTTGAACCACCAACATTGCAGTTCAAACATACTTTGCAGTCTAGTGCATTAACCCACAGCACCATACCAGGACTCTCATATTCATTAGGTTTGGCAACTTAGCTTTTCTCCATTTACATATTTTTAATAGGAAAAATAATTAGAAAGAGTTTTCAACATAAAGAAATGCCGATTTAAAAAAAAAAAAAATTATTAGCAGTTGGAAAAATAGGCGCTCCCATATATGAATGAATCCTCTCTCTTAGTATACCACAGTGAAGGAATTCCAACGAAAGAGAGAATCTCCCATAAACATATCCCAGAGTTTTTCAAACACCAAGGTTTTGGTATGTTTTTCACAGAGATGGTTTAAGCTGCCAAAAGAGACCCACTCTTTTGATTTTGTGAACTGAGCTTTTCACTACCAGGGTAATTCATATCCTTAGCAAATGTTCTTATTTTCCTCATAAATATAATGAATTGTCAGTTGTCTCAGCAGTGATTCACTTGGGGGCTGCCTTTTGGGGCGCTCTTATTTTTCTCAGGGAGGATCACTGAGATACTGGTAATTCAAACACTTCCTTCAAATATAGCAGGTATTTAGTTTCTCAGCATAGAATTTTGCCTGTGGTAATTTATCAGTTCATTTCCATCCCCCTCCAAGTAAAGCATATGAAAATGATTAATGATTATATCTTTATTTTTATTTCTTTTGGAACTGCCAACCCTGACTATTTACAGGAGATCATTATATTTTTATAGATCTTAAGTGCATATGCTGATTCAGCAAAGAAAAGAGTTTCAGCAATTTCACTGATTATAGCTGCATCTATTACTATTACTGAACCACTGACGTTGGGGGGCGTTGAGGAAAGGCTCTGGGTATTTTAAAGGAGAGTAAGTACAGTACAATGGTTTAAAAACATTGACGTTACAAGCTATAATAAAATGGAGTTCCAAGGCAGCCCCTACCACCTAAAATTTCCAGACACAATATTAGCCACAAATGAGTTCTCACTGCTATTTTAACTTGAAAACAAAGTGAAGAGTTGAAAGAGATGTCACCTCCTTTCCTAAACATAGATTCGCGCGCATGCGCACACACACACAGTCTTCCCCACCACATTCCCTGGTATCATTAGTTTCCCAAGCCTGTTCCATTTCAGCTATGATTATGACATTCCTTATTCAATGGTGGTTATGTGCTGTGACTCAAAGAGACCCTGTACAGGATTTACAAGGCTGTAAACCCTTTACCAGAGCAGAAAGCCTTATCTTTCTCCTGTGGAACAGCTGGTAGTTTCCAACTGCTGACCTTGAGGTTCGCAGCCCGATTTGTAACCGCTATACTATGTTGTTGTTGTTGTTGTTAGGTGCCATCGAGTTGGTACCGACTCATAGTGACCCTATGCACAGCAGAACAAAACACTGCCTGATCCTGGGCTAGTCTCACTATGGTTGCCACACTTGAGTCCATCGATGCTGCCACTTGGCCAATCCATCTCATTGGGGGTCTTCCTCTTTTTCTCTGACCCTCAACCTTATCAAACATGATATCCTTCTCCAGTGACTGGTCCCTCCTGACAATATGCCTGAAGTATGAGAGACGAAGTTTGGCCATCTTGGCCTCCAAGGAGCACTCTGGCTGTATTTCTTCCAAAACGGATCTATTGGTTCTTTTGGCAGCCCATGGCACTTTCAATATTCTCCTCCAATACCATAACTCAAAAGCATCAATTCTTCTACGGTCTTCCTTATTCACTGTCCAGCTTTTGCATGCATATGAAGATATTGAAAATACCATGGCTTGGGTCAGGTACACCTTAGACCTCAAGCTGACATCTTTGCTCTTCAACACTTTAAAAAGGTCTTGTGCAGCAGATTTGTCCAATGCAACACATCGTTTGATTTCTTGACTGCTGCTTCCATGAGTGTTGATAGTTGATCCAAGAAGAATGAAGTCTTTGACAACTTCAATCTTTTCTCCATTGGCGTGGTGGCCAATCAGAGCTTGTATTTTCATCACGTCTTTATCTTGGAAAAGGATTTGCTCTGAGAGGACCCGTCCAATTGCCTTGATGTCTCCTGGGCTAGCAACCTACTTGTTCTTGTGGTAGCAGTTGGACTGCCTCTAAGGAGCATTTTGCCTGCACTTCTTCCAAGACAGATTTGTTTAGTCATCTGGCAGTTCATGGCACTTTTAATATTATCCGCCACCATAATTCAAATACACCAATTTTTATATCTTCTTCATTATTCATTGTAGTTTTCACATGCATATGAGGCTATTGGGAACATCATGACTTGGGTCAGGCATGCCTTAGTCCTCAAAGTTACATCTTTGCTCTTTGACACTTTAAATAGGTCTTGTGAAACAGATTTGCCTAATGCAATCAATAGATCCTTTGGTTTCTTGAATATTGGTTCCATAAACATTGATTGTGAACCCAAATAAACTGAAATGTTTGATAATTTTATTCTTTTCTCTGTTTATCATGACGTTGTTTATTGATTGTGAGGATTTTTGTTTACTTTGCATCCTCCATACTGAAGGCCTTTATCAGCCTTTGGTCTTTATCAGCAAATGCTTCCCTTTCAGCCAGCAAGCTTGTCTCATCTACATGTAGCAGACTGTCAATGAGTCTTCCTCCACTCTTCATGCCATGTTCTTTATATAATGTTCTTCTTTGATAATCAGGTTCATAGATTATTTGCTCAGCATACAGATTTTATAAGTATGGTGAAAGAATGCAACCCCAATGCATAACTTTCCTCATTTTAAACCATTCAGTATCCCCTTGTTCAGTTCAAATGACTGCCTCTTGGACTACATACAAATTTCATGAATACTATGAAGAGTTCTGGAATTCCCATTCTTCTCAATGTTATCCTTAATTTGCTGATTCACATAATTGAATGCCTGTGCATTGTTAATAAAACACAAGAAAGGATCTTTCTCATATTCCTTTGCTTTCCATTGAAATCCATCTGATGTCAGCAATATCTTTCATTCCATGTCCTCTTCTGATTCCAATGTAAATTCTGGCAGTACTCTGTCAGTGTTCCACTGCAACTTTTTAAATTATCTTCAGCAAAATTTTACTTGTATGTGATATTAATGATATTGTTAGATAATTTCTTGCATTCTATTGAGCCATTTTTTCATTGGAATAGGCACAAATATGGATTTCGTCTATATTCTATAATCCATATTTATAAGAGCTAAGTAGCTCTCTTACACATTTCTTGGCATACACTAATGTGTGCTTCTAAGCTGTATGTGCTTGTTGAAACATATCAATTTGTATTTGTCAGTTCCTGGAGTCTTGTTTTACTCTAATGCCTTCGATGCAGCTTGGGCTTCTTCCTTCAATACCATCCATTCCTGATCGTATGTTACCTCCTGAAATGATTGAACATCGACTAATTCTTTTTGATACAGTGATTCTGTGTATTTTTTCCATCTTCTTTTGGTATTTCCTGCATCTTTCAATATCTTGCCCATAGAATGCTTCAGTATTGGAACTTGAGGGTTGAATTTTTTCTTCAGTTCTTTCAGTGTGATAGTTTTCAGAGGAAAAACCCTCAGAAGTGGACTTCTTCCTAGTCTGTATGTTCCACTGAAACCTGTCCACCATGGATGACCTTGATGGTATTTGAGCTACCAATGGCATACCTTTTAACATTACAGCAACACATAAGCCACCACAACACAGCAACTTGACATTTTTGGGGGGATTTTGCAACTCTATGCTTGAATTTTTTCTTCAGCATGAGAAATGCTGTTGTTTCCTTTTGGTTTTCTCACAATGCAATGTCATTCCACTTCAATCTGTCATTCCCAGCATAGTAAATCATATAATTATCTCATTAAAAATAGCCAATAACCACCCACTTCAGCTCACTAATGCCCAGGATTTCAATATTTATGTGATCCATCTCCTTTTTGATAATTTCCAATATTCCTAGATTCATATTTAATACATGCCACATTCAGATTATTAATGGTTGTATGCAGCTATTTCTTCACACTTTCTATTGTGCCCCATCAGCGAATGAAGGTTCTGAAAATTTTGCTTCATTTGCTTCATTAAGGTGGAGTCTACTTTGAGGCGTCAGCTCTTCCCCAGTTGTATTTTGAATGCCTTACAAACCTGAGCAGCTTATCTATTGGCACTATATCAGACAGTGTTCCACTGCTATTCATAAGGTTTTCAGTAGCTAATCCATGTGGCGGAGTCCTGGTATTGCACTGTGGGTTAATGCACTGGACTGCAAAGTCAGTTTGAACCATAAGGTCGGCAGTTCAAACTCACCAGTTACTCCTCAGAAACCTTATACAGGGATGCTATGGGTCAGAACTGACTCAGCAGCACTTAACCACAACAGCAATCCATATGGCACTGTAGGATAAGTACTAGGCTGTAAACTGCAAGGCTGCACTTCAAACCCACCAGCTGCTCCTCAGAAACCCTATGCTGGGTTACTATGTGTAGGAACCAACTCAATAACACTTAGCAATAACAATAATCACCCCTTAGAAATGGACAGTCTATTCCTTCTGTCCCTAGTCTTAGTCTAGAATCCTGTATTTGAAATATTGGTGGCTAGCTTCCAGCATCACTGTAACACGTAAGCCATCACAAATGTCAAACTACAGACAAGTAGTGACCATAAGATTACAACATTGGAAAACCCATGGAGCTCCTATCGTGTCACTATGAGTCAGAACAGACTCAATGGCAGTGAGTTTAATAGAATTTTCAACTTTACACAATTCTCCCCAACATTTACTTTTTATAATAATCACTCCAGTTTGGAACTGTCCACTTTTGGGAATTATATATTTTCTTATCATACAGACAAATATTAGTCTCTTACTGAATGGGACTATTTTAGCAGGCTTGATCTGACTTCATGTATATATAATAATACACATTGCAATAAGCTAGATAACTACAGAATTTGACTGCTCACATTTGGCCCTTTCATTTTAAATTGAGAAAGTAGCACATACTCTAGTATGTTGTTGTTTTTAAGTGCCACTGAGTCAATTCTTACTCATACCAACCCTGTATAGGGTTTCTGAGGAGTGGCTGGAGGGTTTGAACCTCTGACCTTGTGATTAGCAGTCTAGTACTGTACCCTGGTATAGCAGATGAAAAACCTCCCTTGACCCTTCCTTGTCTCATGGAATCTTCTTCTTAACAAGATTTATGTATAGACTCCATCATTCAAATATCAGTTTGTCATACTGTGGTGACATGTGTGTTCCTGTGATGCTAGAAGTTATGCCACCAGTATTTTAAATACCAGTAGGGTCACCCATGGTAGACAGGTTTCATCGGAGTTTCCAGATTAACAAGAAGGAAGGGCAGACCGCTTCTGAAGGGTTAGCCACTGAAAACCTTATGAATAACAGCAGAACATTGTCAGATATAGTACCGGAAAATGAGCCCCTGTACTGGAAGACACTCAAAATATGACTGGGGTAGGGCTGTTTCCTTAAAGTACAGTTCACCTAAATGATGTAAATGGAGTTAAGCCTTCTGGACCTTCCTTTTCTCATGTACCACAACTCAAAATAAGGAGAAACAGCGGCAAACATACATTAATAATCAAAATGTGTGATGTATGAAGTCTGAACTTAGAAAAATTGAAAGTTATCTAAAATGAAATTAATCACAATACAGACTGATATCCTAGGCATTGTTGTTGTTGTTAGGTGCCATTGAATTGGTATCGACTCATAGCGAACCTATGCACAACAGAATGAAACACTGCCCTGTCCTGGGCAACCTCACAATTGTTGCCACACTTGAGCCCATTGATGCTGCCACTTTGTCAATCCATCTCGCTGGGGTCTTCCTCTTTTTCTCTGACCTTCCAACCTTACCAAACATGATGTCCTTCTCCAGTGACTGGGCCCTACTGACAATATGCCTGAAG
>NW_006408701.1:3547659-3550491 GCF_000296735.1 Chrysochloris asiatica
ACTACCACCACCACAAGGAAGATGAGTTAATACCACTAATATTCAAATTTATACACCAGCCCCTGAAGCCATTGATGAAAATTGATAAATTCTACCATCTTCTTAATTCTGAAATTGGTCACACATGCAAAAAAGATCATTATTGGTGATTGGAATGGAAAGGATGAAACAAAGGAGAAGGATCACTCATTGGAAAATATGGCCTTGGTGATAGAAATGATGCTGGAGATTGCATGATAGAATTTTGCAAAACCAAGGGCTTGTTCATTGCAAATGTACTTTTTTAACAGCATGAAAGATGGCTATGTATGTTGATCTCAGCAGATGGAGTACACAGGATTAAAATTGGCTATATCTGTGGGAAGAGAAGAAGGAGAAGCTCACTATCATTAGCCAAAACGAAGACCAGAGCCAACTGTAGAACAGATCATCAATTGCTGAAGCTGAAGAAAATTAAAATTACCCCCAAAGAACCAAAATATGACCTTGAATGGGTCCAACCTGAATTTAGAGATGATCTCAAGAACAGATTTCATGCATTAGACACTGATGACTGAAACCAGAAAAATTGTGGGATGACATCAAGAACATTATACACAAAGAAAGCAAGAGGTCATTAAAAAGACAGGAAAAAAAGTAAAACACCAAAGTATATGTCAGAAGAGACCCTCTGAAACTTGTTCTTCAGTATAGACAAGCTTAAGTGGCTCAAAAATTTGAGGACATAAAGGAGCTGAACCGAAAATTTCAAAGGCAACTCGAGAAGCGAAAGTAAAAAATTATAATGAGGTTTGGGACATCGAGCATCAGTGGCAGCAGTGGTGGCATAGAGGATAAAAAATTATAATGAGGTTTGGGACATGGTAGCATCAGTGGCAGCAGTGGTGGCATAGAGGATAGGGCTGGCCGGGTGAGCAGATGGGCCAAACAAATAAATAACGAACTAGCCTAGCAGATTGTTGCTTACTCATCTTAACCAAACGCCCACCAAGTTATCCTGAGTCTCCCACCATCAACTCAGGTTTGGTTGGTCCCCAGGCCGCCTGCCATAGCCTTAGTGGCAGCCCCTGCAGGAGCCCTGGTGTCCATTTCCTTTGATTCTTGAGATTTGAAGATGGCTGCACAATCAGCTCCGAAAGTTGTGCTAAAAAGCACCACCAAGATGTCTCTAAATGAGCGTTTTACTCATGTGCTGAAGAACGAACAGCCGATGCCAGTGAATATTCGGGCTTCCTTGCAGCAACAACAGCAGCTAGCTGGTGTCAGAAACAGAAAACTGGCCCAGCAGATGGAGAGTCGACCCTCTGTCCAGGCAGCATTAAAACTTCAGCAGAGCTTAAAGCAGCACCTGGGTAAGAGTAACATCCAAGCACCATTAGGCCGACCCATAATATGCAGCCCTTGCCAGGGGAGCAATCGAAGGAGGCCTGCCCATAATCCAGAAAGGCTTGCCCAGAGAAGGACTACATTGGGGGTGTGCCAAGTAAACCCTACTTAGGGGAGGGATGTCAGTCTGAGGTCAAAACCTGCTCTGAGGTGGATGAGCTATAACTCCCCGAGGTCGTGGGGGTCCTGGGAGAGAGGGCCTTGGGTGTGGAGCTATGGGACATGGCAGAATCAGTGGTAGAAGTCGGGGTATGATAGTTTGGGGAAGAGGGGGCTTTGGAGGCCGAGGCTGAGGCCGTGGATGGGGGAGAGGTACCCTTTCTCGCCCTGTACTGACCAAGGAACAGCTGGACAACCAATTGAATGCATACATGTCAAAAATAAAAGGACACCTGGATGCCAATTTAGATGCTTACATGGCACAGACAGACCCTGAAACAAATGATTGAAACCTGCCCACCCTCCCATGAGAGACTCTTGTTTAAGTCACCATATCTGTAAATGTTCTTGAGACAACTGATGAGAAGAAACCTGATTGATGCTGGTAGGACCTGTCACAACAGACTATGGACTTATTTGCCACCAGTTTGCATTTAGTGTGTTCCTTTTACTTTTTGATACTGTGTTGTATGAAACCGTTTTTCCTTTGACTTGATTATATATATTTCACCCAGACTTCTCTTTGAACACAGATACATTTGTTGCCCTTGTGATTAGAACACCTTCCTCTGTTTCCCCTCACCTGTCACAAGTTCTGACATTTGATCATTTCGTTTGTCTCCACACTTCCCTAGAAAGTGCCATTGAGGGTATACTTTACAATCAATAGTAATAACTGTAGACATATCCCTAATGTCTATAGTTCTGAAATACATTCTGGTCTATATACCCTTTAAAAGTCTTTTAGAAATGTTCAGAGATCTGGAGCTCAAAAAGATACTCTTCTGTGTTGACAATTTAGTGTAGCAACATTGATCTGGCTACAGGACCATGTAACAGATTCTGAACAATAGCAGCTCTGATGTGGTTAAAGTCACTACCATTTATGCTGGCACTACATAGATGACAACCAGTGTGTACACACTGCCTTCAAATGAGATAAACTTTTTGTTTTGTATCATGTCCAAGTGGGGGTACTATAGGGTTGGCTTAAACCTGCAATGCAGAGAAAGAACCCATTTGATTTGACATGCTGCAGAAGGATTAAGAATGGGAGAATGAATAGCAGACTGACTGCTACAGGAGGAGTCAGGAGATAGACTCGTGCTGAAGTACTATTATTCATATGTTTATTCCAAGCCAATCTTGGTTTCTCATTTGCTTTGTTTGACCCTCTTATTTCCCTTTAAGGTTCAATTAAGTTCGACCATATTTTGTCAATGATTCTGGTTTCAGTGGAATCTTGTATTCATTATTATATCAAGAAATCATTCTAATACAATATAT
>NW_006408701.1:3550591-3561761 GCF_000296735.1 Chrysochloris asiatica
ATATATAATGAAATGTGAAAAGACCTAGAGTTAGAGAACCAAAAGGAAAGAATACACTCAGCATTTCTCAAGTTGAAAGAACTATAGAAAAAATAATCAAGACTCAGGTTGTAATACTGAAGGATTCTATGGGCAATATAAAAAGCCCTGATAATATACTGGTTAAGCATTAAGCTACTAATCACAAGGTCAGAAGTTTGAATCTACCATTTGTTCTATGGGAGAAAAATAGGGCTTTCTGCTCCCATAAAGATTTACTGCCTTAGAAAACCTAAACAGGGTTTCTAAGAATCGGAACAGACTCGATGGCACACCACCACCACTATCACCATGGGTAATATATTGAATGATACAGGAAGCATCAAAAGAAGATGGAAGGAATACACCAAACTAATTGGTCAATATTCAATCATATCAAAAGGCACTCTATAATTAAGAATTGATGGTATTGAAGAAAGAAGTCCAAGCCTCACTGAAGGCATTGGCTGAAAAAAGTCTCCAGGAATTGACGGAATACAATTGAAATGTTTCAAAACGGCAGGTGGTTACTGGTCTGCTACCTGGCCAATCAATAGGAAGAGATCCATTTTTGTACTTATTCAAAAGAAAGGTGATCCAATGGAATGCAGAAATCATAATATCACATGCAAAATAAAATATTGCTGATGATAATTCAAAAACCATTACAGCAGTATATCAACAGGTTGCAGCCAGAAATTCAAGCAGGATTCAGAAGAGGACATAGAACTAAGGATAACATTATAGATGTCATATGGGTCTTGGCTGAAAGTAGAGAATATCAGAAAAATGTTTACTTGTGCTTTATTGACTATGCAAAGTGGACCATAACAAACTATGGCTAACATTGTGAGGAAGGGATATTCCAGAATATTTCATTGTGCTCATGAGAAACCTATATACAGACAGTCATTCAAACAGAACAAGAGGATACTGAATGGTTTAAAATCAGAAAAGGTGTGTCAGGGTTGTATCCTTTCACCATACGGATTCAATCAGAATGCCAACCAAATAATCTGAAAAGCTGGATTATATGAAGAAGAATGTAGGATCAGGATTAAAGGAAGACTCATTAAAAAACTGAGATGTTCAGATGACACAACCTTGCTTGCTGGAAACAAAAAAGACTTGAAATATTTACCGGTGAAGATCAAAGATCAAAATTCAGTATGAAATTCTCCTCAATGTAAAGAAAATGAAAATCCTCACAATTGGACCAATAAATAACATCGTGATGAATAGAGAAGAGATTGAAATTGGCAAAGACTTCATTTTGTTTGTATCTGTAATCAGTGCTCATGGTAACAGCAGTCAAGAAATCAAACAACATATTGCATTAAGCAAATCTGTGCAAAAGACCTCTTTACAGTGTTCAAGAACAAAGATGTCAGTTGGAGAACTAAGGCGCGCCTGACCCAAACCAGGGTATTTTCAGTCACCCCATATGTATGTCAGAGTTGGACAATGAATAAGAAAGACTGCAGAAGAATTGATGCATTTGAGTTATGGTGTTGGTGAAAAATATTGAAGGTACCATGGACCACCGAAAGAACAAACAAATTTATCTTTGAAGAACTACAGCCAGAATGCTATTGAGAAGCAAGGATTGTGAGACTTTGTCTCTCGTACTTTGGACATATTATCAGGAGGGAGAGGGACCATCGTGTTTGAAATAATGGAGTGTTAGCAGAAATGAGGAAATCCTCCAACAAGATGGACTGACATAGTTATGGCAACAATGGGCTCAAACTAAAAACAAATGTGATGATGGTGCATGATCTGGTGGTGTTTCGTTCTGTTGAGCATAGGGTCGCTATGAGTCGGAACCAACTTGATGAAACTTAACAACAATAACAATAACATATCTAGACTTAAAATAGAGGGGGTTTGAATAGATGATTTCACATCTCTAACCTTGGGTTCATGTGCTGGACTGCAAGGTTGGTTTGAACTGCAAGGTCGGAAATTCAAGCTCACCAGCCGCTCCTCAGAAACGCTAAGCAGGGTTGCTATGGGTTGGAACCGACACAACGTTACTTAACAACAACAACAACCTTAGGTTTTAGGGATATGGTTGGTAATAAGGATCAAGTTGGACTAGACCTGGAATCCAGTCAAATACATGGGTTGTGGCATAGTCCCCAAAAATAGACAGATGAGTGGTAAAGACAATTTATGCCAATTAAGAATGATACTGGAGGTCACTGCAAGTTGCCATGCTGTGGAGTCTGAGGAGTATGAAGGTGCATAAGAATGGCACTGGGGAGCAGGGTTAGTGAGCACTTTTCAGAGACTAGCCGTTAGCTCTGCTGCACTCTTTGGAAATCCCTGTCAGATGCAGTCTACCTCAAGACTACAGAGTTTGCTGTGGCCCCAGAGAATTCTGCAGCTTATAATGTAAATTCAATCTCAGAAGTAACCATTGACATATGACAAATGTTAGAATTTTTTTTGGACATTGTATTGTGCCATATGATTAATGCATCTGAATCTATAGACAGAGCCATCCTCTACACTCCCACTCATATACTCTAGTCATTTTTTATCATTGTGATGAAATGGATTTCTTTATGTGTCCTTTTGCCTTTTTCTTTGAAAAAAAAGACAAAAAGAAAACTTCTTGGGAGATTTTTTCCCCTGGGCCCTGAAGAGTTGTTACAGTCACCCTTGTTCCAGTTACTCGGGGACACAGCCAGTTCCTACTTGCAGAAAAATATCATTTATTATGCAAATAGATGCAACTACTTGGAAGGGAATGATTGGTTTAGTCCTGAGAGGGAAATGGTTAGTTACTATGCAAATTGTTGTTGTTGTTGTTAAGTGCCATCGAGTCAGTTCTGACCCATAGTGACCCTGTACAGGGTTTCCAAGGGTGTAAATCTTTACGGGAGTAGATGCATAAAATCTGCCCAATAGGATTGAGCCACTTGCTTATATAGGGAACCAACCTCACATAGACAAGGAGATGTGGCAAATAGAGAAGACACACACAGAGAGAAAGAGAAAATGAGTTGAGCACCTTTGGGTAGAAGACGTCCCAGTGGGACTGAAGTGCTATAATAGAGGTCAAGGACTAGAATATGGACAAAGGAAAGATAGATTTTAAGTCCAGAGGCATGCATGTCCAAGAGAAAAATAGAGAACAAGAGCTGTCCTACACTGAAGAAGGAAGTCATCCAGACCTTGCCTAAGTGCTTCCTGACATTGACTCAGTTCCTGTTACTTCCAAGTTTCCATATTACTTCCCTAACAAACCATATAACTGTAAGTAAACTTCATGAATTCTGTGAGATATTGCAGCAAATTACCAATCCCAACAGATAGAAAAAGAAGGAACTGAAGAGAGGGAGAGTGGTAGATGTCAGAGATGATGGAGTGGTACAGCAGCGTGGAGAAGTTGGAAATCTGAGAAATCCATAGGAACTAGATTTGTGCTGATTCTTATTAATGAAACCATATGTACAACTATTATTTGTATTAGACCTAATCTTCTGATCTTCCTCACACTTAAGACAGGCCTACTTAAGGCAAGCTCCTTCCTGCCCAGGGAAATAATCAGGTTGATGGGGCGTTGAGAGGAATTGAGCTTGCATTTTAGGTTTCACACAGAGCCATGGAATGTTTATATCAACAATCCCTGATAAATACAAAATGAAAAGCACCAAACAGGTCAAAACTTTTTCATGGAGTGAGGCAGGGTAGAGGGGGCTTGAGAATAATCTAGTAAATTCTCTGATTTTGATTCCCTCTCAATTATAGGGATTCTACTTTCAGGAGAGTATTTTTTAGATAAGTATTTCAATACTCTTGCACCTAGACCTAAATAAACCTACATCAAATATATTTATATGGTATTCAAAGCCATGTGTAATCTGGCATCACTTTAACCAACCAACCAATTGCCTGAGTTGATTCTGACTCATGGTAAATCCATGTAGAGCTGCACTTCATTAAGTTTATCAAAGCTGTGACCTGTTAGAAGCAGATCACCAAACTTTTCTTTCAAGCTACCTCTGGGTGGACTTGAACTTCCAGCCTTTCACTTAGCAGCCAAGTGCATCAATTGTTTGTACCACCCTGAGTCTCTAGCCACCACCTTAGTCACCCAAAAGTGCCTCTGTATTCTCTTGTCAGTTCCTCTCTGAGTCAACTAGACATCCTTCAGTCTTTTTGCTATTGCCTTTCCTTAATACAACCTTCTCTCATTTTCTCATCTTACTTGAACTCTACTTGTGCTTTATGTTGCATGTCTACTGAGAAGCTCACAGTGATCCCTGGAACTCCCACTAGGATGTTCCTTTTGTTGACTTCTCTGATGACCTTTGGCCACACTTAATCTCATATCACTTCTTATTGTTGTTAAGTGCTTATTGAGTTGGTTCTGACTCATAGCAACCCTGCGTAGGATCACCAAGGAGTGACTAGTGAGTTTGAACTACTGACCATGTGGTTCAATCTGACCTTGTGGTCCAGTGCTTATCCAACAGCACCTAGTTGCCTCATTTCAGAACATGTTAAGTTCTTGGTGACACTGTAGAATCATCAGGATGAAAATACATTGCTTTGTGACCCCTGTACATAGCTCCAAGGAACCCTGGTAACATAGTAGATTATAAGCTGCAAGGTCAGCAGTTCAAATCTACCAGTTGCTCTGCAGGAGAAGGATGAGGGTTTCTGCTCCCATAAAGTTTTACAGTCTTAGAAACCTATACAGGGTTTGAACCGACTTGGTGGCACACAGCCACCACCACCACCATACATATTTATACCCATTTCTAAGAAAGGTGACCATTGGAATGTGGAAATAATTTAACAATATCATTAATATCACAACCAAGTAAAATTTTGCTGAAGATAATTCAAAAATCACTGCAACAATACATCGATGGGGAACTGCCAGAAATTAAAGCCAGATTCAGAAGAGGACATGTAATTAGGGATATCATTGCTAAAGTCAGATGAATCATGGCTGAAAGTGGAGAATATCAGAAAGATATTTACTTGTACTTTTTTGACTGCAAAGGTTTTCAATTATGTGGATCATGACAAACTATGGATAACATTGCAAAGAATGGGTATTCCAAAACACTTATTTGTTTAGCTACCTAGTTACGGTTGAACAATTCACCACAATCTATTTATTTTTCACTGTCAGTTTCTTTCTGATTCCAAGATCACTTCTAACTCTCCTGGTATGGTACTTTAATTCCTATCTTGAAAGCACATGCCGTTAGAATGTCAAAGCAATCCAAATAGCCACATGCTGCATAGTTAATTTCTGATATCCATTTCAAACCATTCTCTTTTCAAGTTGTTGGAAATGTATGCATTCTATTTATGCACGGTATCTGTTTCGTTTGGGGTTTTTCCCCCCTAAAGTAACTTGGTATTCCTGAACATTGCTTTACAAAAACTGTTCGAATTTAGAATTTCAAATGGTTTGCTTCTGAAATGAAGAACAGACTACCGATTCCTAAATTCTGTTTAGAAAACACAGTGTTGGACACTTCCTGAGACAACAATGGAAAGGTGACACTTATCAAAGGAAATAATTTCCTTTTGATCTTTCTGGCGGCTCCTGAGTTTCCAAGCCTCTATCCGAGATTATGAGTCTTGCTTATATGAGTTCCCAATATTTATTCACTCTATCCATTTCTCTTTATCTCAATTGCCATTTCTCTAGCTTAGCTCCTCCTTGTTTATTTTATGGATTACTACAGCAGCTTCCTCACAGGTCCCCTTACCTGCAGGCTTATCCCTTTAAATTCCAACCTTCCTCAAAGGGTTTCTGTAATAAGAAATGAGTTAATTGCCACAGGGCTTAGAATTCTCCTGGCATCCTCATATGGACGTGGCAAAAACTAGCTGTGATTATTATTTGTTGTTGTTGTCAGGTGCCATCGAGTCGGAACCGACTTATAGCGACCCCATGCACAGCAGAACGAAACAATGTCCGATCCTGGGCCAACCTCACTACCGCTGTCACACTTGACACCATCAGTGATGCCATCTGGCTGATCCATCTCGTTGGGGGTCTTCCTCTTTTTCTCTGACCCTCCATCTCTCCCAGCATGACATCCTTCTCCAGTGACTGTTCTCTCCTGACAATATGTCCAAAGTATGAGAGACGAAGCTTAGCCATCCTGGCCTCCAAGGAGCACTCCGGTGATTATTATTTATGCACCCAGAATCTAGCACAGTACGTGGCACATAGTAGCTATCAATGCAGGATTATTTGACGCCAGGCATTCACTTTTTTTTATGGAAGTAAAATTCATATAACATAAAATTAACCATTTACAATTTTACAGTTCAATTGTATTTAATACATTCACAATGATGTGCAATCATCACCTCTATCCAGTTGCAAAAGGTTTTCATCACCTGAAAAGGAAACTTGGTGCTCTTAATCTGTCACTCCCTATTCCCCCTCCCATCTGTCATATAGGTAAAAAACTGATCTCTGATATACTTCCTACAGGGAATATTACAAAAATGTAATGTAGCAAGTATATAATACAAATAGAACTGTACATCAGAAATGTAACATTCATAAAAGATTGACCATCAGGATATTAGCTCATACCCACTATGCTGGTCATGTCTCATGAAAGAATTTTCTAAGGTCACCAGTATGGTGCCAAGTGTGCTTCTGTTCATTCTTTAAATAATACAAGATTTCTTTGAAGGGGCACAAAAGTAACATTTTCCTTTCATTTGGGAACCTTAGACAGAAAGCAGACCACATTGTATAGGACATGCTCAGTGTAGTTTGGTTGTTTGAAGGCCACCATCTGAAGTACGTAGTGACAAGAGAGAAGAGTCCAGAGCAGGTGCTGCCGACAGCCACATTCCTGTGTACCATCCCTGGCTCAGTGACTCCAGAATAACATTGGATCCTTTTTGAAAGAGCTATTCAGGCGATCTGCTGCCCACCAGCTCAGTCCATGCATATTCATAATTGAGAACAACACTGCCTTAATAAAGGACTTTTTGACTTAAGACCTAGCTATAGCTATTGATTTCTTCCCTCTTTCCATTGCCAGCTGCTGTCACTTTTCTGACCTTTTCAAGTCTAGTTCCACTCATACACTGAGACCATTTTCTGCCTAGTCAGAATGCTTGTGCACATGTGTTTTCATGTGTGTTCTTGAGCATGTAAAGGATTTCTGTGGCAATGGAATTCTATCCCAGTATCAAATTCATATTGATAATCTGATTACTGGTACTATTTTTTTTCCCCTACAACCAGAACTTCTGGCACTGTAGGATCAACACTGGACTGCTAATCACAAGATTGTTGGTTCAAATCCACAAAAGCTGCTCCTTGCAAATCCTGTACAGGGTCGCCATGATTCGGGATCAACTCGACGGCACTTAACAACAACAATAACAAACAGACCTTCTGGAATGCAAACTGTAGAGCTATAGTTGTATCCTCTGGTTGACCTTCTAGATCCCAGAAACTTGGTTTACTTTTGTTTATTCTGGAAATCATAAGGAATTAAACCCTCAGCATTCTGTTCCTGATCTGGCCTTTTCCTCGTTGTCCTAAGAATCCTGACTTTGGCACCGCCTATACCCTTGGGTTAGAACATATTTCAGACTTACATCTGCCAAGAGATATTGCAACATTATCATTTTTAAATGTACTTTCTTTCACGTAAGTTATGCAGCTCTGAATGTATATGTGAGGTGAAAAAATTAAGGGAATTTATTGTGTGTGAAGGGTAGTATCATTTAAACATCTATTATCAGATTCACTTTTATTTTCTAATTACTGAGGGTGATAAAATCCAATCATTGCTTTTATTTAATGCCTCATTTTAGAGAAGCTTTTTTCAGTTGATGAAATGGATGTATTTCATATATTTCAGAGCAAAGACATAGCAAAATCCACCTTTTTCTTAATTGGGTGAGGATTCTTATAAAACTCTTGTTGCAGCTTCTAGGCAGTGGAGATTTCACTGCCCCAGTGGCTTTCTGTTGTGCAAAATACATGAAAAGAAAAAATGCAGAGCTCCCTTTGTACAATTCAAAAGCTGGTCAGTGCATTTACTGCTGCATGATTTATGACTGGGAGAAAAAAAGTCACTGTCTTCCTCAGACATCCCAGAAGGACCAGGTGGCACAGAGACTAGAGAGAGAATAAGGGATGCTAGTCAGGCACATGTCATTAATTTCACAGGGTAGAGTCACTTGGACTATGGATATGATTGTCTATCAAGGTTGCTGATCTCCCATTCTGTGTGGGGTTAGCACCAAAATGCCAAAAAGGAAGGTAGCAGATTTTAGTGATTGCCTAAATTTCATTCCCAATGCTGCCATTTTATGGGAGGGTTGAGTACGCTACAACATGGGAAGGGTACCAAGCCTCTTGGTGCCTCCATTTTCTCATCTACAAAATGGGAATTCAGAATAGCACCTACCTCAAAGGTAGGGTATCTGTATAGTGCCATACCAGGACACAACGTGGTAGTTGTTAAGAGCCGTTGAATCAAGTCCAATCCATAGCAACCCTGTACAGGGTTTACAAGGAGCAGTTGGTTGGTTTGAACTGCTGCCCTTGTTGTTCTCAGCCCAGTGCTTATCCTAGAGTGCCACACCAGGAGTTCAATTGCTGTTGTTAAGTGCTATTGAGTCGGTTATGAATCAGACTCGTTGTAACTTTGTATAGGGTTTCCAATGAGCCCAATTAGAATGGGAACAAAATTCAAATTCCTACAAAAAGTCAGACCTACTGGACAGATGGACTAGAGGCACCTCTGAGATTATGGCCCTAAAATAGTTTTTGAAACTGACATTAAAGTTACTCCTGAAGGTCATCTTTCAGCCAAATAATAAACTGGCTTATAAAACAAACAATATCACTGTGAGTAAGGCTTTCCCTTTAAAAATCAACTATATGAGACCAAATGATTAACATTTACCCAAAAACAAAAATCAGAAGCTAAATAAATGGAAACACATAACAAACAGAAAGAAAATAATTAAAATACACATTATAAACATTGTATCCAATGTCATGGAACAAACTCTATAAAAAATGTTCAACAGGAAGCAATTTGCTGTGTAAACCTTCACCTAAACGTTCTGCTTTTGTTTTGTTTTCCCCTAGCATTGACTTAAAAAAAAATTTTTTTTATCGTGAACTGAGTGATAGTTTACATGGGAGAACATCAGCTTTACACGGATCGTTTCATTGCAATGATTACAGTCTCCTCTGTGCATCATTAATCAACAGTATTTAATTCCATTCCCTCTTTTTTTTCAGGGGTGGGGTGGGGAGATATACACAAAAACACTCAGGAATATATAATGATTTAAACAATCAAAGGGCACATTCTACAAGCCTGCCTCCTGGCTGCCGGCACTCAGTCTTTCTCTTTCCATGAATCTAGAGTCCTCAGTTGCTACCTCTCTCCATGTTCCCATCTCTGTCTCCATCTTTGATGTTGCTGCTTCTCTGGATAGGGTCATGCATTCTTCTTGTGCTCTTCTCCCTTGA
The DNA here is from genome assembly GCF_000296735.1 of Chrysochloris asiatica. NCBI lineage: Eukaryota > Metazoa > Chordata > Mammalia > Afrosoricida > Chrysochloridae > Chrysochloris > Chrysochloris asiatica. Next base: position 3,560,118 of record NW_006408701.1, read on the forward strand.
TGGTCCTTGGGTCCTCTGTTTCTGTACTGTAAGATTAAATACTCCCCCATAATAAAACATTTTTTAAAAAGGAAAAAAAAGAAAAAGGTAGGATATCATATGTAGGGAGTGCAGTGGCTCCATAGGATAAGCACTGAACTGTGAACCACAAGGTCAGCAGTACGAGCCCAACAGAAGCTCAAAGGGAGAAAGGTGAGGCTTTCTGTTTCCACAAACATTTAAAGCATGGGAAACCGTGACAGAGTCCCTATGAGTCAGAACTGACTCATTGGCACTTAACAAAGACAACAACATCCAGTATGTAGGAAGTGTTCAATAAATTTTAGCTAATATTGTTATGATTATTATAACCAGAGCTACTGGGCAGTAGATCTGAAACTTGCTCTCCAGTGTAGAGATGCTAAGGCAAATGGATTAAATGAAGAGGTACAAAAGCTGAACAGAAAATTTCAAAGGTCAGCTCGAGAAAAAAAGGTCAAATATTATAACAAAATGTGCAAAGATCTAGAGATAGAAAACCAAAAGGGAAGAACATGTTTAGCATTTCTCAAGCTGGGGGAACTGAAGAAAAAATTCAATCCTCAGCTTTTGTTATCAAAGGATTATATGGACAAATTTTGAATGATGCAGAAAGCATCAAGAGAAGACAGAAGGAATACACACAGTCACAGAACAAAAAGTAAATGGTTGATGTTCAATCATTTCAAGAGATAGCATATGATCAAGAGCCAATGATACTGAGAAAAAGTCCAAGGTGCATTGAAGGAATTGGCAAAGAACAAGGCACCAGGAATTGATGGAATACAAATTGAAATCTTTCCAGAAAGTGAGGAGGCACAGGAGGCACTAACTCATCTATGCCAAGAAATTTTATAGACCGACTGATTGGAAAAGATCCAAATTTGTGCCCATTCCAAAGAGAGGTGACCCAACAGAATGCAGAAATAATCAGATAACATATCTGTTATCCCATGTTAATAAGGTTTACTAAAGGCAATAGAGAAACAGCTGCAACCATATATTGACAGAGAACTTCCAAAGGTTCAAGCCAGATTTAGAAGGATGTGGAATGAGGGATATCATTGTTGACGTCAAATGGATCTTGGATGAAAGCAAAGAATACCAGAAAGATGTTTACCTGTACTTTTTCAACGACTATGCAAAGGCTTTCAATTGTGTGGATCATGACAAGCTATGGGCAATATTGTGAAGTATGAGTATTCGGGAACACTTAATTGTGCTCACGAGGAATCTGTACATGGAACAAGAGGCAGTTGTTCGAACAGAACATGGGTTTAAAATTAAGAAAGGTGTGCAACAGGGTTGTATTCATTCACCATACTTATTCAACCTGTATGCTGAGCAAATCATCTGAGAAGCTGAGTTATATGAAGCAAAATATGGCATCAGGATTGGAGGAAGACTCATTAACAACCTGCGATATGCAGATGATACAACCTTGCTTGCTGAAAGTGAAGAGGACCTAAAATGCTTACTGATGAATATCAAAGGGCACAGCCTTCAGTGTGGATTGCATCTCAATGCAAAGTAAACAAAAATCCTCACCGAGGGACCAGTAAACAACATTCTTATCAACGGAGAAAAGATTGAAGTTTTCAAGGACTTCATTCTTCTTGGATCAAC
>NW_006408701.1:3562457-3563509 GCF_000296735.1 Chrysochloris asiatica
TTTCTGAGAGAAATCTGCTGGATCAGTTATATTCAAGGCAGAAGGGTCAGCTCAACAGGTTATGGAGACTATTCATGGTGATTCCCAAGGGCTCATCTTGATAGAAATTTTTCCCCCCTGAACTACACTGGATGATCACCAGGGCTCACTGGGAAGAAGTTTTCAGAATTTTGAAAACAGCACTGGTGAGAAAAAGGCCAGGAAAATTGTGCTGAGGATTTTTTTTTTTTTCCCCTATCACAATGCATCTGCTCATTCTTCAAGGGTAACAAGAGCTCTCATACAATAGTTTCATTGGGAAACCTTACCCTATCCACCCTATACCCTGATCTTTCCCCTGGAGACTTCCATTTGTCCCCTAAATTCAAAGAACATTTCAAAGCAACATGGTTTGACTCTCCTGAGAATGTCAAAACTCCTGAAAATGTTTTGACATGATGTAAATCAAAGAGCAAAGAATTCTTCAGGGGAAGAATTAGAGTGATAGAAACATTGCCTTCAAAAGTGTATAGACCTAGACTTCTGGTATTGGCGGCAGTGGAGAAAGTCATGTAGGGAAATCTCCGTGCTAGAGAGGGACTGAGATCTCACACAAGAAGCGTTCACATAACAACTCCAGAGCTCTGGATCTACCATAAGGTCCAGGACGTCAGTTTCCCAAACTCACAAGTGAAAAAAATCATGATATTAAGGAAAATACTATGAGATAGGACTCCCTCTGTAGCTACACTGCCCTGGCAGTTTACAGGGCAGGGCTACAGCCATTCCGGCTCAGTGAATCTGCTCTAAAAGCGGTGCAGAGACACTTGCATAAAGAGGTGCAGGAGACTCTACACATTTCTCCTGCATCTTCCCTGGAGCGCCTTCTTTGCTCAGCCAGGATGCCATCAGCCTGACCCTGACGTTCCCGCATGGTACAGAGAGAGGGAGCTTGGCAGCCACTAATAACATCAGCTGTGGAGTCACAGCCCTAAGATTGATGTGAGCTAGACCCTTGGTGGCTGCATGACTTGGAGTCGGTTCCAACTCCAGGCGACCCTGTGCAGGATTTC
>NW_006408701.1:3565014-3566219 GCF_000296735.1 Chrysochloris asiatica
GGAGAACATTAGCTTCACATTGATCCCATCTTATATCGTTTCCTTGCCATGGTTACAATCCCCTCCATGTATATCCCACAAGCCTGCCCCCCAGTTGTCAGCACACAGGCCATCTCCTTCTCCAGGTCCAAAGTCCCCAGCCACTCCATCTCTCTGCGTTGTCGTCTCTGCCTCCATCTCTGACATCACCACTTCCCTGGGTAGGGTTCCGTTCTCTGCTCTTCTCCCTTGATGGTCCCAGAGACCTCCGCCCCTAGACTGCAAAGTTTATCCCTCCCCTCCCTTTGCTACAAAACGTCTACCTTTACATTTCCAGCCCTCACAATCAGTCCTGATAATAATTATTCACCATTGTATTGTAAGAGACCTATCGGCATCTCCTTTCCTCAGCCCCGCCTAGACAGATTGGATACTACTCAGAGGAGATTCTACTTTGCTCCATGCCCTCTGGATCTAGGTTCCCTCTTGAAAGCCTGTAAGTCAGTCACTTCTTACCTCTGTAGTCCCCCCATTCTGGGTAGCCAATGTCCAAGTTGCCCATCCCTGTTCTCTCCTTGTGTGGAGTGGGTGGGAGTGATCCTTGCTGTGAAGATTTGTTCCCTTGTTGAGCTACTGCTTCCATAGGTGTAAGTCAAATTCATCAAATTGTATCAGAGAAACAAAGGACTTATACAAAGAAAATTACAAAACACTACTACAAGAAACCAAAAGAGACCTATAGAAGTGGAAGAACATTCCATGTTCCTGGATAGGAAGACTCAACATATGAAAATATCAGTACTGCACAAAGCAATTTACACATATAATGCAATCCCAATCCAGATTCCAAGTACATTCTTCAAAGAGATAGAAAAGACAATTACTAACTTCATATGGAAAGGAAAGAGACCCAGGATAAGCAAAGCACTACTTAAGAAGAAGAACAAAGTTGGAGGTCTCTCACTCCCCAATTTCAAAATTTACTACATGGCCACAGTGGTCAAAGCAGCCTGGTACTGGTACAATGAAAAATACATTGATCAATGGTACAGAATTGCAAATCCAGAAATTAACCCAACCACATACAGCCAAATGATTTTTGACAAAGTGCCTAGGCATATTGCATGGGGAGGAGATAGTCTTTTTAACAAATGGTGCTGGCAGAACTGGAAAACAATATGCAAAAGAATGAAACAAGACCTTTACCACATGCCCCATACAAAAAC
>NW_006408701.1:3568019-3588853 GCF_000296735.1 Chrysochloris asiatica
AGCCGGGGGTGGGGGGTGGGCCTGTGGGGTGTACCCTTTGGTTATTTGATGATGAATGGAGGGGTTGTAATCATTGAAATTAAATGTAATACGGTAGGATGAATGTGAAGATGAAGTGGGACAGAGGCAAATAATGATATCTGCACAACCCTGGAACAACAGAGCTATGGGATACAGAGATTGAGACATGGTTGGAATGGGGAAAAAGGGAGAAACAATGTTAAGATGCTTGGCTGTCTTTTGAATCTTGATTTCCCAGGCATACCACTATAACATAGACACTGGAGGGGGAGAGAAAAGAATAGCCAGAAATATCACCATAGAAAGCTTGTAAATCTGTCTTCTGCCTATAACTGATTGGAATACCTAAAATGGGGCTACAACGTGCCCAGTGAAGGAGGCTTCCTGCGGAGTCTCTGTATTACACAAGACCATAGGTGGATTCCTCAACAACATCCAAAATCTTCTGAGGGGAAATATCCACTTGAAAGGACAAGCAGAGCAGCCTGGAGTGGCCAGAAGAATAAAAGATACTTCCTAAAAGAAAGATTGATAGGAAAAATACAAAACAATACAGGCAGATCGTCTGATTACTACAAGAACAAACAAGTGGCTCACCCAGGAGACATCAAGGCAAGTGTCGGGTCCCCTCAGGGCAAACCTCCTTCGAAGGCTGGGACCCAATGGGGATACATGCTCTGATTGGGAACCACGTTCTCCGCCGATAGGGGGAAGTGAGAGAAGGGTAGTAGTGGAGCGGTGAGCTAAGCCCTACAATGTTCAGTAGACTCTGGTGAACCCAGGTGGAGACCTGGATGGCCAGCATTGTGGCAAGACCTGGGGACTCTTGGGCTAGAATCAGTAACATAGCCACAGAGGACTAGAGTAGAGAGTGAAGCATCCAGCTGATAAGAAGAGAGGGCATATGCATAAGTACACCCACACTTGCAGATAATACCCACCTGACCTCGCTTCAATGGCTGGATGATCAGAGCTCAACCAGAAGAAGAAAGAAAAAAAGAAAACAATAATCTGATACAATTTCATGAACTTGACCTACACCTATGGAAGCAGTAGCTCAACAAGGGAACAAATCTTCACAGCGAGGATCACTCTATAAAGTGCAGTTTGACTCTGAAACACAAGGGGCTTTAATGAATTGGAATCAACTCAACGGCAACTGTTTTTTTTTTTTTTTTTTTTTTTTCCATATCATAGTGTTATGGTGAGAATTAACTAAACTCTGTAAATGAATTGTTCACACACCAGTGCTTGGCATACAGTAAACCTCCAAACCCCATGTAGTCGAGACAATTCTGAGTCATAGGGACCCTGTAATGTCGACAGAGTGGAACTGCCTCATAAGGTTTCCAAGGCTGCACGAGATCTTATGGAAGCTGACTGCCATATCTTTTTCCCACAGAGTGGCTGGCTGGTCCAAACCACCAACCTTTCAGTTATCAGCCTAGTACTTTAACCACTGTGCCACCAAGGCTCCTGGCATACAATAACATCTCTGTAAATGGAAAATTACATAGTTACTCCAACTTTGGTAAACAATAAATATTAGTTTTGTAGTGAGTAATATTGGAGTCAGTCATAGGTTTGCCTCCTGGCTTCACCAACTATTAGCTATGTGATCTTGTGAAAAGTGTGAGATTTCATTTCCTCATTTCAGAGCAGTTGTACATTATAATGTTGGGAAGTTGAACTTAGGTGGTGTTTTATAAAGCACTGATATATGATAGTTGCTGGATAGATAGTAGCCATTGGAAAGCCTATACACAGTCTATATGACTGGAAACTGACTCGATGACACTTAACAACAACAATTGCTATTAATGGAGTCCTGGTGTGGTGCTATAGGATAAGCAGTAGATTGCCAGGTCAGTTTGAACCACAAGGTTGGTGGTTCAAATGTGCCAGCTGCTCCTCAGAAACCCTATATAGGGTCCTTGTGAGCTGGAACTGATCCTACGGCACTTATCAACAACAACAACATTGCTATTAATAGGAGCCCTGGTTATGTAGTGGATTATGAGCTGGGCTGTTAACCACATGGTCAGCAGTTCAAATCTACCAGTCACTTCACAGGAGAAAGTTGAGGCTTTCTGTTTCCATAAAGATTTACAGCCTCAGAACCCTTACACAGCATCACTATGAGTAGTACACAGCCACCACCACCAAACATTGCTATTATTAGGAGCCCTAGTAGTGTAGTGAATTACTAACTGGGTTAACTACAAGGTCAGTAGGACCGAATCTACCAGTTGCTTCACAGGAGAAAGACGAGGCTTTTTGCTCCCATAAAGATTTGTAGCCTTGGAAACTCTATACAGGGTTGCTGTGAGTCTGAACCAACTCCACGGCACATAACTACCAACCACCACCACCACTACCATTGTTGTTAATAAAAAGGGGAACCTATCTTCAGGTATCATATTTTCATCACTCCAAACAGGAGGGTTTCTGCCCTGGCCAATAGGAGCTTCAGGGACCTGGGGAGTAGTCCGGAGGGGTGGGGCATCGGACCCTGGTGCTTGGTCCTGGATTGGGATGGAGAGCTAGTAGGGGCCAGGTCGCTTTGCCCACTAAGGGAGTGTTCACTGGCTGTCCCCATCCAAGATATAGACCATGAGTTACTGCACTGGGTGGCAGCAGTACTAGTCATGCCACTGCTACTTGCATCCCACTGTACTTAGAATAAACTCTATATTCCTCTCCAGGGCCTACAGAACCCTACACAGTCTAGTCCTGACTCATCTTAAATGACCTTATCTCCAGACACTTTCTCCCTTTTTGTGTTACAGCCATACTGACCTTCTTGCTATTCCTCAGAAAGACCAAGCTCTTTCCTGCTTCAGAATCTTTGCATTTGCTAGTTCCTCTACCTATGTCTCTAGGTCTTCCTGTCATTCAGGTTTCGTTTCAAGTGTTTTCTCCTCAGTGAGGTTTTTTCTCAACCACCCAACAGAGTTTCCCTATCTTGCAGCCACTCTGTTTCATTTCCTTCATAGTTTTCATCATTATCTGAAATTATTTTATTTGTCTTCCTGTTTATTATCAATTTCCCCCCACTAGCTCCAAGGGGGCAGTCAATATATCTATTTTTCTCCTTGCTATAACACAACACCTCAAACAAGACTTGTAACATATTAAAATAAATATTAGTTGAATAGATGGATGGATGCATACATATGGCAAAGATCTTCACTCTACTTTCCGGAATTGTCATTATAATGGGGCATAATACTCCAATGTGGTGTGGAATTTCCTACATACTACATAGCAGAAGCTCATTCAAATGGCTTCTGACTCAATTTGAAAAGAATCCCAGTGCACTATTCTGCATAGCATCACTCTTCAGAAGCTGCATCAGACCATCAGACATTTAAAAATATGCTTCATATCAGTCCAACTACATGAGTGACAGCACAGAACGTTGTTATGGCTTTGTTTTTGTTTTAAACATAGAATTGCCCAAATAATCAAATATGTTCTCTGCCTCATTTTGCATGTAAATTTGGACTTAAAATACTTTCTAAATTCAGTTAAGCAGGCTCTGGGAGGCAGTGGGAGTATTAGACACCTGGGTTAGTAACTAATAATGAGCCAGAGTTTGGGAGATAGTTTGCTTGTAAACCTATGGGTACAGATGGTGAATTTGCTGGCATAAATCTGTATATACTATATACAGAAGGTTATTAAGAAAATAATTGAAGGTATCTAAAAAAATAAACAACGAAAGTCTGCTGTTCCTGCAGAATTAGCAAAGGCAAAATGTCCTTGGCTGGGACTTGGTTTTTTGTTATTTAAAAACAACTAAGTGGGGAAAGGTGTGAAAATGAAGTCTTTCAAGACTTGGTGATCTCTGACAATTAGATTCACCTGAATCTCTGTAGCTATGTAGCATGAGTAGGATTTTTACCCGATATCATTCATAATTCTTATGATTTATGCTTGTCTCACAACCTCTAACACTAAGATGATGTATAATTAGAAAAATCAAGTATCAGAGCTAAAGGGGAAGTTAACCTGGTGGCATCGATCTCTAAAGCTGCTCATTGGGCCCTGCTCCTAGAGATTCTCATTCATAGCAATCTGTATCTACAATATACTCTCCAGTTGTTTCTTGTACAGGAGTTTCAAGATGATAGAACATTGAGAAACATTGATTTAGTGCCTTTCACCAAATGAAGTTAAATTTTTTTAATGTAACTAAACGTTACATCTATCATCAGGACTGCTCTTTTTCTTCTGTATGGAAGATTCTTCATATGGCCCTCAACTTTACCAAGCCGGATGTTCTTCTTGTACCTGGTAAAGGAACTGGCCCCTCCAGATTACATGTCCAAGATACCAGAGTTGAAATATTACCATCCATGCTTCTAAGGAGAATTCTGACTGTATTTCTCCGCAGACAGATTTGTTTATTTATTCTGGTAGACCATAGTCTATTTAATATTCTTCACTGATACCATAATTCAAAAGTATCAGTTCTTCTTCAGTCGTCCCTATTCATTATTCAGCTTTTGCTTACACATGAAGCAACTGAAAATACCATGGTTTGGATCAGGCACACTTTACTTTTCAAGGTGACAACTTTGCTTTTTAACATTTTAAATAGGGCTTTTGCAGAACATTTGTCCAATGAAATACATCGTTTGATTTCTTAACTGATGTGTCCATGGGCATTGACTGCGGATCCAAGCAAAATTAAATCCTTGACAATTTCAATCTTTTCTGTGTTAATCATAATGTTGCTTGTCGGTACATTTGTGAGGAGCTCTGTTTTCTTTATATTGAGGTGTAATACATGCTGAAGGCTGTAGTCTTTGATCTTCATCAGTAAGTGCTTCAAGTCCTCTTGACTTTCAGCAAGCAAAATTGTATCATCTGTATATCACAGGCTATTATTGTGTCTTCCTCCAATCCTGATGTCGCAGTCTTCTTCATATAGACCAGCTTCTCAGATTGTTTGATGAGCATACACATTGTGTAAGTATAGTGAAATAATACGATTCTGATGCATTCTTATCCAGATTTTAAACTATGCAACATCCCCTCATTCTGTTCAGAAAACTGCCTCTAGGTCCATGTACAGTTCCACATGATCATGATTAAGTGCTCTGGAATTTCCATTCTTTACAATGTTAGCCATAATCTGTAAGGATCCATGCAGTCAAATTCCTTTACATAGTCAATAAAACATAGAAAATAATCTTTCTGGTATTCTATGCTCTCAGGAAAGATCCATCTGCTATCGGCAATAATATTTCCTGCTCCATATCATCTTCTGAATGAAGCTTGAACATTTGTCTGTTCCCTGTTGATGTACTGCTATAACTGCTTTTGAGTTATCTTCAGTAAAATTTTACTTGTGTGTGATATTAATGCTATTGTTTGATAATTTCTGCATTCTTGTGGATCTTCTTTCTTTGGAATTGGCACAAATATGAATCTCTTACAGTTTGTTGGCCAGGAAGCTGTCTTAAAAATTTCTTGGCATAGACTGAGTGCTTCCAGTATTGCACCCAGTTCTTTAAACATCTCATTTGGTTAGTCAATACCTGGAGCCTTGTTTTTTGTCAGTTCTTTCAGTGTATCTTGGATTTCTTCCTTAATACTATCAGTTCTGGATCATATACTAACTCCTGAAATGGATGAACATTAACTATTCTTTTTGGTATAGTGATTCCATTTTCTTTTAACGCTTTTTGCACTGTTCAATATTTTGACCATTGTTGTTGTTGGTCTCACTCATCGCAACTTCGTATAGGGTTTCTTAAAGCAACTGATGGGTTTGAACTGCCAACCTTGGGGTTAGCAGTCCAGTGCTTATCCTACAGCACCACACCAATTTTGCAAATTGAGGCTTGAATTATTTCTTCAGTTCCTTCAGTTTGAGAAATGTCAAGCATGCTCTTACCTTTGGTTTATTTTAGGTCTTTGCATGTTACATAATAAAGCTTTACAGTTTGTTTTCTTGAGTCTCCCTTTGAAATCTGTTCAACTCTTTTACTTCAACATTTCTTCTATTCACTTTGGCTACTTTATGTTCAGGAGCAAGTTTCAAATTCTATTCAGACATCCACTTTGATCTTCTTTCTTTCCTGTCTTTTAAATGATCTTTTGCTGTCTTCACATATGATGTCCTTGATTTCATCCCACAATTCATCTAGTCCTTGGTCACTATTGTCCAGTGCATCAAATCTATTCTTCTGATGGTCTCTAAATTCAGCTGTAATATTGTGTGGTGCTGTGGGTTAATGCACCAGACTGCAAAGCTGTTTGAACTACAAGGTCGGTGATTCAAGCTCACCAGCTGCTCCTCGGAAACCCTATACAGGGTCGTTATGGGTTGGAACTGACTCAACAGCACTTCACAACAACAACAGCAACCTTATCGTTGGAACCGACTCGATGGCACTTAACAACAACAACAATAGTCGATATAGTCAGTGTTGTACTTTGGCTTTTCTGGACTAGTTTTAATTTTCTTCCAATTTCAACTTGAACTAGCATATGAGCAATTGATGGTCTATTCCATCAGTTGGTGCCTAACCTTGTTCTGACTGATGATGTTAAGGTTCTTTTTTTTTTCCCCCATATATGTAGCCAATTGGATTACTGTGTATTACATTTGGTGAGGTCCATGTGTATAACTGCTGTTTAAGTCATTATTATTATTATTATTTTAAAGGGGTTTTTCTAATGAGTAAATCATTGGATTTCCAAAATTCTTTCATGTAATCTCTGGAGTCATTGATATGGCCATGATCATATTTTCCATCTATAGGTATTTTTTCTTTGTTTTCAACTTTTGCATCCCAGTCAACAATAATTATCAATGTGTCTTGATTAGATATGTGATCAATATATGATCAATTTTAGACTGGAGAAATTGGTTAAAAACCTTCCATTTCCTCATCTTTGACATTAGTAGAGGATGTGTAGATCTGAAAAACAGTAATTGTAACTGTTGTATTTTTTTTTTTAATGTAGGCATATGGATATTATCCTATCACTGACAGTGTTGTATTATAGGATAGAATTTGAAACATTCTTTTTTTTTCATGTTTTATTGTGAATTATATGATATTTTACATGAGAGAACTTTAGTTTTACATTCATTCCATCGTATATCGTCTCATTGCCATGGTTCCAATCCCCTCGGGCCTCGCTGCTTCTCTGGGTAAGGTCCCACTCTCGGCTCTTCTCCGTTGATGGTCCCAGAGACCTCTGCTCCTAGACTGGAGAGTTAATAACTCCCTTCCTTGTTACCAAATGTCTACCTTTACATTTCCAACCCTCAAAATCAGTCCTGATAACAATCATTCACTATTGCATCACAAGTGACCCTTCTGCATTTCATTTCATCAACTCCGCCTAGACAGATTGGATAGTACTCACTGGAGATTCTGCCTTCCTCCAAGCCCCCTAGCTCTAGGTTTCCTCTTGAAAGCTTGTAAGCCAGTCACTTCTTGCCTTTGTGGTCCCTCCCCCCCATTTCTGTCTACTCTGTGTGTGGAGGGGGTGGGAATGTTTCTTGCTGTGAGGGTATGTTCCCTCTTTTGGATTACTGCATCCATAGGTGTAGATCAAGTTCATCATTTCCCAGATCAATCGTTTTTTTTTTTTTTTTTTCTTCCCTCTTCTTTCTTCTCTTGGTTGAGTTCTGATCATCTATTCATCAGGATCAGGTCACGTGGGTACCATCTGCAAGTGTGGGTGTTCTTGTGTGTATGCCCTCTCTTCCTATCAGCTGGAAGCTTCACTTTCTACTCTAGTCCTCTGTGGCCACGCCGCTGACTCTGGACCCAGGAGTCCCCAGGTCTCCTCACACTGCTGGCCAACCAGGTCCCCATCTGGGTCTACAGAAGCCCAGCGAACATTGTAGGGCTTAGCTTGCTGCTTCATTGCTGCTTTTACCCCACTTCCCCCATCGGCGATGCGTGTGGTCACCAATCAGGGTGCGTATTTCCATTGAGTCTTAGTCTTGGAAGGGGGTTTGCATTAAGGGGACCCAACCACTTGCCTTGATGTTTCATTTGTTTGTTCTTGTAGTAGCAGTCCATCTGCCTCTATTGTTTTGTATTTTTCCTGTAGGTCATTCTTTTAAGAAGCATCTTCTGTTCTTCTAGCCGCTCCAGGCTGGTTTGCTCGTCCTTTCAAGTTGGAATTTCCCATCTCTGGAGATCTGGGTGTGGTTCAGTCTTCTACTTATCGTCTTATGTATTGCAAAGGCTCCACAGGAATCCTCCTTCACTGGGCACTTTGTAGCCCCATTTTAGGTATTCCAATCAGTTATAGGCAGAAGACGGACTTACAAGCTTTCTATGGTGATGTTTCTGACTATTCCTTTCTTTCCCCCTCCGGTGTCAATTTTATATTATAATGCAAGGAAAACCAAGATTCAAAAGACTGCCGAGCATCTTAACATTATTCCCCCCTTTTCCCCATTCCAACCATGGGTCAATCTCTGTATCCCAGAGCCCTGTAGTTCCAAGGTTGTGCATGCATCATTCTTTATCTCTGTCCCACTTAGTCCATTCAAACATGCCTACTTGTTCTCCCATCTGCTTTGTTCTTCCGTTTCCCTCTCCCTCCTTGTATATTGCCCCCCTCCCTAGCACCCAAACTTTCCTGTGTCTAATCCCTACCCTGTGCTCCACCTTCCCCTCCCACACCACCCATCACCAACTTCCCAACAACCAACAAAGACTTCCCCCTACCCCCTTTCAGTATAATTTCTTTTTCTAAGTATTTTACAGTAGTGGTCCTATGCCATATTTCTCCTTTTGTGACTGACTAATTTCACTCAGCATAATGTCCTCAAGGTTCATCATTGATTGTTATGCGGTGGCTTGCCACTTCCTTGTTATTCTTCAAGGTAGCAATAATATTCCATTGTGTGTATGTACCACAGTTTGTTTATCCATTCTTCAGTTGATGGACATTTTGGTTGTCTCCATCTTTTTGCTATTGTAAGTAGTGCTGCTATGAACATTGGTGTGCATATATCTTCTCGTGTTGTGGCTCGTGAAGTATTCTTTTTGATGATGAATGTGATACCATTCCTCTTCAATTTGTCATTCCCAGTATAATAGTCCATTTCAGCTCACTAATGCCTAAGATATTGATCATTATATATTCCATTTCATTTTTTATGATTTCCAGTTTTCTACATTCCTACTTCATAATTCTATATTCTGATTATTAATGGATGTTTACAGATGTTTCTTCTCATCTTGAGTCGTGCTACATCAGCAAATAAAGGTACTGAAATATTTACTTTATCTACACCATTAAGTTCAACTCTTCTTTGAGGAGGCATCTCTTCCCAATCATATTTTAAGTGCCTTGAGACTCTGAGGGACTCATCTTCTAGCATTCTATCAGACAATGTTCTGCTGCTATTCATACAGTTTTCACTGGCCAAGTTTTACAGAAGTAGATAGCCAGGTCTGCCTTTCTAGTTTGTCTTAATTTTGATTTTCTACTGAAATCAGTCCATGATGTGTGACCCTTCTGGTATGTGAAATATCGGTGGCATATCATCTATCATCACAGCAACACAAAAGCTACCACAGTATAACAAACTGACAGAAGAGTGGTGGTGGTGGTTATGAGCCATGGAGTCAGTTACGAGTCATAGCGACCCTGTACAGGGTTTCCAAGGCTGTAAATCTTTACAGGGGCAGAAAGCCTCATCTTTCTCCCACGGAACAGCTGGTAGTTTTGAACTGCTGACCTTGAGGTTCACAGCCTGATTCATAAACACTATGCTAGTTGTCCATTATTTGCCAATGAGAAACAGAAGGCTCTTTATTTGTCATTACTTGTTTCCCTTAATACACACATGCTGCTGACATTTTGGCTTCCTTAATTCTTATTCTTTCATTCCTATGAAATTCCTCTCTAAATACATTGGCTAAGTGGTTGAAATGTACTGTCATCAAAATGCTCAATGTAGTTTTCTCAGTTATTTGGTTTATATCTTAAAGCTGTTATAGTAACTTAAGCTCAAATGAAGAAATTCACATACAAAATATCAGTGCAAATGTCAAAGCCCTTTCTTGAGCTCCATCCTAGCGCTCACAATATTTATTTCTATCCCAGCATCAATTCTTCCCTATATCCTACCCTATGGAAAGAGGGGAGGCTAGTACCTGTTGGAGAATTGGACAGACGAGGACTTGAGAGACAATGGTGTCTTTGAGCTGGGTCTAGAAGCATAGGCAGGATAGCCACTGACACAGTTTAAGGGAGAGTCACAACTTAATATGTATCACAACCACCTAGGGTGAGAGGTAGAAGAGCCATGTTAAAAAAGCAGATTACTGGACCTCAATTTCACAAGTTTTAACTCCAAAGATCTTGAGTGGGGTTCATAAATCTGAATTCTTTTTAGTTGTTTTAAATATATTTATAGATAAAAAGTTAGGCCTCTGACTGTAATAGGGGCAGAAGATTGATGCCACCACACAGACTTTTGTTTTTAAGTTAGCAGATGGAACGTCTTTCTATTTCTCCATTTCTATCCCTCCTTCTACCTTTCCCAACTTATCTCACCAGACCCTCCTTCTACCTTTCCCAACTTATCTCACCAGACCTATATGAGGGGTGATGGAATAAAGAGAGGAAAGGATACATAATCAATTGCAAAACACTGTGAAAAGTACAGAGAATGAATGAGGTGGAAGTGAAAATGAAGACTGTGGGATGATTAGGGGTTCCAGGAACTTCCCAGAAAAACAGGACCCTGGGATGGGGTTGTTCAGAAGTGTGTATGTGTGTGTGTGTGTGTGTGTGTGTAACAATGAAGCTGTCTTATACTTTTAAAATATAAAGAAATAAAGGGTCAAAAACTAAACCAAAGAGAGAGTGGCACTTCTACCCCCACCCACCTCCCTGGCTACTTGGTAGTAAACAGCCATTTTCCCTTCACTCCACCTCCTGCCCAAAAAATAGGGGAGATTAAAGAAAAGGAGCTCTGGTAGTATAGTGGTTATGAATCGGGCTGCTAACCTCAAGGTCGGCAGTTCGAAATTACCAGCCTGTTCCGCAGGAGAAAGATGAGGCATTCTGCTCCCGTAAAGATTTACAGCCTTGAAACCCCTGTGCAGGGTCACTATGAGTTGGAACCAACTCCTCGGTACTTAACAACAACAACAACAAAGAAAAATAAACAACAACAAAGAAAAATAAACTCCATTCTCCACCCAAAATCAATTAACAAAATAGGCCCCTCATCTCCCACCCCCCCAAAAAAAAGGCATCATCATGTTTTGTCTGAGTTCTATGCTCCTTTCCATGGCACCCAATCCAGGGGTCAATTCCCACTCCTCGGTTGTTGTTGGTGACATCCAGTTGCTTCCAACTAATAGTTATCCTGGAAAGGGTTTCCTGGTGTGGTGCTGAAGGATAAGCACTCGACCTTAAGGTCAGTTTGAACTACAAGGTCAGTGGTTCACACTTACCAGCTGTTCCTCAGAAAGCCTATACAGGGTCGATATGAGATAGAACCAACTTGACGGCACTTAATAACAACAACAACAACAAAGGGTTTCTGAGAAGCATATACTACATAACCGTACCATGACTCCCTACTCTCTGTTAATGGGTCATTCCTCTGTGGTTTGTTCTTCTCGTGGGATATCTGTCTTTTATCTACAGCAAAACGTCCAAAGTTAGTGTCTTTTTCTGCTGAACGTTAGGGTCAGAGACATAAAAGAGTTGCCCAGGCAGAACTGGGTTAGCAGCCCCTGTCCATCCCTCCTGGTGTGAGTCTAAGGACGTCATTCACTGCACCTGGTCGGGACCCTTCTCCTCATCTGATGTGTTTGAGAAGCTTGGAGACTCATCCAAGTCTGCATCCATGACGGTAAGCCCAGATTCTTGCCAGCGCTGGTGATGGCATCTCTGTCTCAGTTGATGCATGAGGAACCAGAGCATGAGGCTATCAAACAGGTCAGTGTGGTGCAAACTATCTTCATCCCACTGCCGCTTGTTCATCTTAATCATGTTCTTTAACCCAGTAAACACAGTGGAAGCTTCAGCTGTGGGTGCCCAGATCTTAACATCATGGTGTAGATCGCTGGTTGCCAGAATAGGCAGAGTGTGGCTGAAAACAGTTTATCACACCTCCCTTGTCCCACTTGGTGAACTGAATGATCTAGCAGGATGATTTCTTCCAGAGGAAGATGTGTCCACAGTCAGTACTCTTGGGATCATAGAAATTAACACCTTTTACTGTGGCATTATTTCTGTGGCCCTTATATCTTTTAACATACAGGGCCCCATCGCTAAGAGAGAAGTTTAACTTGTGATGTTAGATTTTAACTCACTGCTCACTAGGTGATGAGGACCGAATTTTTTGAGTACTCCATTGTTCTCATTTTCACCTATTCTCCTCTGGCTATAAATCTTTACAAGCTGGTCTTGTCTGCCCACTGCAAACTGGTGGGTGTTGGCAAGAGTCACAAAAATTTTATACAGCCCCACTTTCTTCTCCTTCTGTTTTGTCACTTGTTTTATAGCTGGCTCTGGTAGCGTAGTGGTTAGGAATCGGGCTGCGAACCTTAAGGTCAGCGGTTCGAAACTATCAGCCGCTCTGCAGGAGAAAGATGAGGCTTTCTACTCCCGTAAAGATTTACACCCTCGGAAACTCCGTACAGGGTCGCTATGGGTCGGAACCGACTCGACGGCACTTAACAACAACAACAACAACAAGTCTTGCCTGAAGTCAATGGTGAAAACAACTGAAGTTTGGCTCCAGGACCAATTTGTAGGAGGCTCCCTTGTGGTGATGAGTCGCATGCTTGGTATTCTTGCAGAGTTGTATAATAGAGTTTGGCCACCTGCACCTGCCCATAATAGGCACACAAGGTCAAGGTGGAATCACCACTAGTAGGAACTTGTCCTGGAACACATTACTTTTGTGTCCACTCTTAAAGTCTAATATCAGCTGTCGCTGTTAGTCCCACACCACTACCTTCAGATCATCACTGTCACTAGCCGGCCGGGTGCCACGCTGGTTAAAGGTATTGACACAACCGGTATGGTCCTCAAGCCTATGTTGCAGGCAGAAACCCTGCATAAAGACTCTTTCCCCACAGGCTTTATATACAATGAGGGCCTTTGAACCCGGTTCCTGATCCAGAAGGGCAGGAGGGGCTTAACTGTGAGGTCGGGGAGGAATTGATGATGTGTCTTAGGACACCCAGTCCTCCAGGGCCCACTCATCATCTGATAAGCCCTGTCCAGGGTTGGCCCGCTCGCCAAGGTTCCTCTTCTTCCATTTAGCAGTCATGGACTCTGTTTTCATCACTGATGGAGTAATGGTCAGTTTCCTCCATACTGTCAGAGTTCTTGTCTTAACTGAAGCTCTCTGTGTCTGTGCCTCGACTTTCTGTGCTAGTGTGATTGGGCATTACCATCATCTCTCGTCAAGCTCATACTCAGGTCTGCTGAACAGGTTTCCATTAACTAAGTCTCTTTTGCCATCTGTGCTGCTGTCTTTGCTGGACATGTTGAATGATGTATGTAGTAACCAGTGTTGCCTCCATTATCAATGAATTAAGGCCAGGCTAAACTAAAATAATCAGTTTGTAGTGTCGCTAAAGGAACTGGCCAGCAGTCACAACTACCATGACTTCTGCGCTCTGCGCTTGCGCTGCCACACTTTTCGGCCCCCGTTTGCGACAACTTATTGAAGAGGCTGTGAGAAGAGCTCAAGGCTCTCAAACTCCCAGAAAGAGAGTAAGGGGCATCGGCCATGAATCTTAATGTTTTGCAAGTCTCCTCATCTAGGTAATTTTTATACAGGTGCTTTGTGCAGCATATTTGAGAAACATGGGCCTCGTCCGAAGGTTGTTTTGTACAGATGTGGAAACAAGTTCAGAGAGGATAGTGTTGATTAAAAATACCTATTCCGGGGAATGCTGTAAAGGAGTCTACCTTTTAAGTTTGACTCTCGCGATGCTCCTTAAAGTCTCCCTTATTTTGTACTAGGCTATAAATTTAATACATTTTACGGTATGTGAAAGGGCTGCGCAATTTCATGGTCTGGCTATTACTGCTGGCATTAAAGGAATGACTATTACAGGTGCTTAATATATCTTCCCTAGTTTCTTAATGACTGAAGTACAAAGCATAAGAGCTGTCTTGTTCCCATGTAGAACACATATGCAGATCGCAAACACCTGTTCTCTTGGGTGGGGTTGCCAGGCAGTAGCTTCCTCTTTCCTTCAGTAGCTCTAGGTATGCCCCCTCCTCTTACTTTTAACTCGTTTGACCATTTAAAGAACAGTATCTTTACCACAAGTCCCCTTCATTACTCCTTAGACCTCTCATGGATATCCAAGCACTCTCAAATTGTAATTTTTAAGTTAACTGATTCTTAGTAAGGCAGCTCTGGTAGCGTAGTGGTTATGAATCGGATTGCTAACCTGACAGTCAGTAGTTCGAAACTACCAGCAGTTCAGCGGGAGAAAGATGAGGCGTTCTGCTCCTGTAAAGATTTACAGCCTCAGAAACCCTGTGCAGGGTCACTATGAGTCGGAACCGACTCCACGGCACACAACAACAACACATCAATTCTTAGTAAAGGAGTCTTGTGTGGCGCTGTGGGCTATTGCACTGAACTGCAAAGTCAGTTTGAACCACAAGGTTGGTGGTTCAAGCTCAGGAGTCACTCCTCGAAAACCCTATGCAAGTTTGCTATGGGTTGAAACTGACTCAACAGCACTTCCAACAGCAACAACACCGATTCTTAGTAGGCTAAGCATTGGACTGCTAACAACAATGTGAGTGCTTCAAATCCACCAGCCATCCCTAAATCTTGTATAGGGTCTCTATGAGTCGGAACCGACTCGATGGCACTAAACAACAACAGTTCTTAGAAGAAGCAGGAATAACAGGTTAGTGCCCTAAATAATTACTTTAGTGACTGAAATAAGGGAATGTGATGAATGTACATAATCATAGAAATTTCCTTCTATGCTCATATTTAAATGGGAATTTTGTGGGAGGTGTGAATGTTATGAAAGACTGTTTCTTCACATCCTTGGTAAACTAATGTAATTGTTGAGCTTTACCCATGCATTTAGTGGGGGATTATGACATGTATTGTCATTTAGATTCATAATATTGTATCTCCTTGATTTCTTGGCTTTAGAATGGTTAACGTAGGTATGTCACAGAAAATTATTTGTGACAGAATGAAATGTGTAATTTCCATTTAATTTTAAAAATTACATATTATTATCTAATTTTCTAGTAATTTAAGGTAGAAATCAGGCTTGGGATTGAAGTGCCATTGTTGCTAGGTGCCCTTGAGTCCGTTTTTGACTCTTAGTGACTACGAATGACAGACTAGAACTGGCCCATAGAGTTTTCGAGGCTAAATATTTCTGGAAGCAGATCGCCAGTACTTTGTCCTTTGAAATGACTAGATGAGTTTGAATTAGTAACCTTTGGGTTAGAAGTTGAGCACTAAAAATAAGGAAGTTAAAAAAAAAAAAAAGAAATTGAGTACTTAACCTTTGTGCCACTCTGACACCTGACACCTTGGAAGCATCAAGAGTCCAGGATACAAAGTTATAGTAACTGAAATATCTTCAAGCCCATGTATCACACTAATCCGGACTGCATTGAGCAGTGAATACTTGGGGTCGGTGAGAGTCCTTCATACCTGATTAAGAAAGGGTCACCAATGAATAAACAGGATGAAGCACATAAGCTAATCAGAAGGAGAGGGTGAGAGAGCCATTTTCCCCCCTCTGTCTCCGTGAGTGACCAGCAGCACTAGCTCCTTTAGTTTCATTCTTTCCCTGTCCTGTAAGGGACAACGTGTATTCTATTAAAGCATCTCTTGGGAGTTTGGGTTTTACAGTGGACTGAATAGATTTAGTGATTTTTGGTATGCAAAGCATTTTGCCAAATATATTACATAAACAATGTCAACAGCCCACAAAGACTTGATTCTCGCTAGCTTTCCTGCATACTGATTTGCTACAACTTCCAAAGAAATTACTTCTATAAACAGATGATGAAAGCTAGGATTGGGGGGTACAATGAAGGGAAAACTCTCTGCATATAGATTTACTTAAGAAACACTCATTTAGATTTCATAAAATAATTATTGAGATAATTATTGAGATAAATGGCATGCCATGTTAGTAATTGAATATTGTATAAACAAGATATAGTGGCTATAATTATAGTTCTACAAATACCTTAATAGGTATATTAATAGAAGGCAGTGAGCCACAAAGAATTTCACAAGAGGTCAATATTTCAATAATTCATAAGATGTCCCAGATTGCAAATAAATACCACTTTGATTCTCCATTGCATATATTTATTAAGTAGAATTAGGGTCTCATGCCACCTCTTCTTAGCTTAAAAAGATATGTTACTAACATGTCCTGAACATTTGCTATATGTATTGGCTGGTACTAGAATCTATGGAGATCTTGGTGTTTTAAGGTGCTAAAAGTTAACTGAGTTTTAGTAAACATTGACTAGATGCCTTTAAAAAAATAAATTATATTCTCTGAGTATTAAATGGTATATAATTTTCTACCTTAAATTACTAGGATATTAGATAACAACTGCTGTAGGAATTTTCTGTTATATGGCATTCATATTGATCAATTCAAATGTGTCTAACTATAGCAACTATAGTGTAGGGAAGGACAGCTGAACTTGGAGTCAAAATCAAGTTCTGACACTTTTTATAGATGTAACTTTGATCGAGGTACTAAATGTCTCAGATTCTCAATTTCCTCACCTAAAAAAATGGTGATAATGATGACATTGCACTCTCATATTTAATTTTGGGGATAGAATACATAAAAGGGAGAATATTAAAGCACCTGATCCATAGTAGACGCTTAGTGTTTGTTTTCAGCCTGTAAATACAAAGTAGTTTGCAAAGTAGTGGTTGAATTTAATCACATGATAGATTATTTAGTACCAGATACTAAACATATTTAATTTGGCCTGTTTGGATCCATTACTACCTTTTCAAACTGATTTTGTATACAGTGATAGTGTTGATGATAGTATAAACTTTGATGTCACACTGAAACGTTACTAAACCTTGGCTTGTCCATTTGCTAACTGTTGCATATTAGACAAATTATATAATTTAGCTATGCTTCAGTTTCTTCATGTATAATTTGTGATAGTCATAGTTCCTAACTCACACAATTTATATTGACTGGGAACTTACGTGACTCTCATGCTGCTGGTGGTACTGTGTGCCACTGAGTAGGTCCCGACTCATAGCAACACTATATAGGGTTTCTGAGGCTGTAAATCTTTATGGTAGCAGAAAGCCTAATCTTTCTCCCAAATAATGAAAACATTCTCTAAAGTCTTCAGTTTTTAGTTTGTCTCATGACATCAAAACTTTAAATACTATAGTCATTTTTGTTTATTTGTTTTTGGTTTTTTTAATGTTTTATTGTGAATTATGTGATAGTTTACATGGGAGAACATTAGTTTTACATTCATTCTATCGTATATCATTTCATTGCCATGGTTACAATCCCCTCTATGCATCATCAACCAACCAAAGGGTATACCCTGAAAGCCTGCCCCCTACACCCGTTCCCCCACCCCATCCCTCCCCTGGTTGTCAGCACAAAGCCCCTCTCCCTCTCTGAATCTAAAGTCCCCAGCTGCTCCATCTCTCCATGTCATTGTCTCTGCCTCCATCTCAGGCATCACTGCTTCTCTGGGTAGGGTCCTGATCTCCGCTCTTCTCCATTGATGGTCCTAGGGATCTCTGCTCCTAGACTGAAAAGTTAATCACTCCCCTCCTTCCTATACAACATCTACCTTTACATTTCCAACCCTCACAATCAGTCCTGATAACAATTATTCATTATTGTATCACAAGAGACCTATCTGCATTTCATTTCATCAGCCCTGCCTAGACAGATTGAATACTACTCAGTGGAGATTCTACCTTCCTCTAGGCCCTCTGGATCTAGGTTTGCTCTTGAAAGCTTGTAAGTTAGTCACATCTTGCCTTTGTAGCACCCCCTCCCCCCCATTTTGGGTAGCCAATGTCCAAGTTGCCCATCCCTGTCTACACTATGTGTGGATGGGGTGGGAATGATTCTTGCTGTAAGGATTTGTTCCCTCTTTTGAGCTACTGCATCCATAGGTGTAGGTCAAGTTCATGAAATTGTATCATATTACTCTTTTTTCCCTCTTCTTTCTTCTTCTGAATGAGCTCTGATCATCCAGTCATTGAAGCCAGGTCAAGTGGGTATTATCTGCAAGTGTGGGTGTTCTTGTGCATATCCGCTCTCTTCTTATCAGGTGGGTGCTTCACTCTCCACTTTAGTCCTCTGTGGCTATGTCACTTTATAGTCATTTACTTTTTATATGTTTTTATTTTAACTTTTTATTGTGAATGAGTGAAGGTAACATAAAAGATCTGCAGCTTTACATTCAACAAATTATATGCTTTGTTTCATCTCAATGACAACAATCCCCTCCCTGCAACCAGTTATCCTACTTCCTCCCTGTGACTTCCCTTTTACATCTTATATTTTACAAATCAACAAAGCAAAAATATTTGATATACAATACATACAAAACAAAAATTATATATTCATTTGAATATCCTAAGGGCATATTCTGCAAGCTAGCCTCCTGCCTACAGGCACACAGCCTTATGCTCCATGTGTTTTGTTTTGCTTTTTAAACTTTTTATTGTGAATTGAGGGAAGATTTACAGAGCGATTCATCAGTTTTGCATTAAACAATTCCTATACTTTGCTTCATTATATGGTTGCAATCACCTCCACACAGAGGTGATAGCATGGAGATATTGAACAGCAGCTGAGGACTCTAAATTTATGGAAAGAGAAAGGCTGTGTGCTGGCAGCCAGGAGACTGCCTTCCAGAATGTGCCCTTTGGTTTTTTATACAATTGTATATTCCTCTGTGGTTTTCTTTTTTGCACATTAAAAACAAAACAAAAACAGAGGGGGTTCTTGATAAAAGAAACAATCTATGATGGTTATGGGGCGAGGAGGAAAGGATTCATGCATGGGTGACAGAGCAGGCAATAGTATACAACTGGAAGGAGGTTGGTAGAGGAAAGATGGGGGTGGCGGGAAACACAGGTAGGAATATAGTCATTGATTTTTATGAATGTTGTGAAATGGAGATCTAATTTTAATTTTTTCCCCACATTTTAAACAGATTGTACCAGAAACATTTAGTTCATTACTTGCCATTTATTTGTTGTGCCGTCTCTCTATTGTATATGATGTTTCTATAGAGTGTGGGTTTGTTTCTGTGCTCCCTTACTGTTCTGTTGGGCTATTGGTCTGTTCCTGTGCTGATATCCATGTTTTAAGTGCTAAAGCTTTACAAAGTAAGTCTGATAAGTAGTGGAGTGACTATTCATTTGATTTTCTCTAAAAATTTTTTGGCAAATCTTGGCTCACTGCTCTTTTATATGAATTTTAAAATCAGTTTGTGAAGCTTCATAAAAAATCATGTGGGGGTTTTGATAGGATTTGTATTGAATTTATAGCTGATTAAGGGAGAATGTGCATCTTTGTGGGAGTTAGTTTTGTCATCCAGAATCACCATGTTATATTTCTTCAGTTATAGAAGTCTTTAATGTTAGTGAAGTTTTATCATTACCTGCACAAAGGTTTGGCACACGTTTGATTAGGCACCTTATATATATTTTTAAAAAACAACACATATATAGTTGGAAATAGTAGCTTTAAAAAGCATATGCCTTCTATTATTATTATTATTATTATTTTGCTAATATATAATATAGAATCCTGGCATGGCCCTGTAGGATAAGCACTTAACTGCAAGGTCAATTTGAACTACAAGGTTGGTGATTTAAACCCAACAGCCACTCCTCAAAAACCCTATATAGGGTTGCTATGAGTTGGAACTGAACTGACAGCAGTTAACAACAACAATGTATGATATACTCATATCATGTCTACACTGGTCCAGGAAAGATTTCTGGTGTGGGGTTGTAAGGTAAGTACTGAACTGCTAACCACAAGGTCAGTGTTCTAAGCCACCAGCCATTCCTCAAAAACCCTACACGGAGCCACTAGGAGTCACAACTGACTCAACGCAGTTAACAACATCAACAATGTATAATAATACAATTCATATTTTTACTTTTGTGTCATGTTTAGTAATATTGATGAATCTTTTAAACTTAATTCTTTTCACAGTTACAGAATAAAATTCACTTTTTGGGGGTGTTGAGTTCTGTGAATTTAGACAAATGAATGCTGTTGTGAAATCACAACAATCACCAGGACATAGTACAGTTCCATCCCCCAGATTCTCTTATCATATCTTCCCTCTACCTCTGTCTTCTGGAAATCACCAATCCTAGAACTTTGCCTGTTGCATAATGTCATATATCTACAATCATACTGTATTAACTTGAGTCATACCCGTATACCGCCTTTTGAATCTGGTTTGTATTCACTTAGAACAATGCATATGAGATTTAACCATGCTGTTCCATATACCAATTGTTGTTGTTATTAAGTGTGGTTGAGTTGGTTCCGACTAATAGTGACCCTGTATAGGGTTTCCAAGGAGCAGCTGGTGGGTTTAAACTGCCAACCTTGTGATTAGTAGTCTGATGCTTACTTATCCTACAGCACCACATCAGCACTCCACATATACCAATAATTTATTCTTATGCTGAGTAGGTTTCCATTGTATAGATGCACTATAATTATTTTATTCCTTCATTAGTTCAAGAACATTTAGGTTGCTTCTAATTTTTGGCAATTATGAATAAAACT
>NW_006408701.1:3590253-3615473 GCF_000296735.1 Chrysochloris asiatica
TAGTTATATGAGGGAACTTTAAAAATTTATGGGAAAATTCCATTATCTTTTTTTTTTTTTTTCAAGTCAAAACCTTTAATGTCATCTGTTAGTCCCATCTGGCTCCAGTCCACCAGTGTTTTCTTAGTAAATTATAACAAATATCTATCTTCCAACAAACAAAATGCAAATTGCAAGCCCTTAGCTACCATAGCCATGGTCATTATTATCTCACAAACAGATGATTGCAATAGTCTCATATTTGGTCCCGCTACTTACACTCTTTTCTTCTTCTTCTTCTTCTGCTTCTTCTTCTTCTTCTTCTTCTTCTTCTTCTTCTGCTTCTGCTTCTGCTTCTGCTTCTGCTTCTGCTTCTGCTTTCTTCTTCTTCATTTCTTCTTCTTCCTTTCTTTCTTCTTTCTTCTTCTTCTTCTTTTTTTAATCTTAGGGTTTTTGGGGGTTTTTTGCAAGCTTTTATTTTGCATTGAGTGATAGTTTACATGGGAGAATATAATTTTTTTCACTTATCCTATAATATATCATATCATTGCAATGATTACAGTCCCCTCCATGTATCACTATTCCACAGTATTTACTGTTACTCCCTCTGTTTTTTTGTTTTTGTTTTTATGTACACAGAAACACTCAGGAATATATAATGATTTTCAAAACCCTAGGGGAACATTCTGCAAGCCTGCCATCAGGCCACTAGCCCACAGTCTTTCTCTTTCCATGAGTCTAGAGTCCTCAGCTGCTCGGAGCTTATTTCACTCCGTAAGGAGCTTATTTCAGTGGACAAGTTCTAGAACACATTTTAGGTATTCTAATCAGTTATAGGCTGAAGATGGCTTTACAAGTTTTCGGTAATCATGTTTCCCAATATTCCTTTCTGTCCTACTCAAGTGTCTGTTTTACAATAGTAGGCAAGGGAAACCAACATTTATAAGACAGTCAAGCATCTTAACATTATTTCCCCTCTTTTACCCACTCAGACTATGCCTTGATCCCTGTATCACCAAGCCATGTTGTTCCAAGGTTAAGCATATATCACTATTTACCTGAGTCCCATTTAGCCCATGCAAATCTGCCTAAAGGTTCCCCTTATCTACCTTGTTCTTCCATCATCTTCCCCCTTCTTGTGTACTGCCCTCCTGAACACCCGAACTATGTTGTGTCTATCCCCTAACCTGTGCCCTACCGTCCCCTCCCTCCAACCCCTGGTAGCCAACAAAGAAAATTGTTTTTCTTTCCTTTAGCATGGGTATCATTTCTTAAGCTTCATATTTTTAATGTTTCCATGTTCTTGGATTTTCATTTTCTTGGTATATTGTGAAGTATTAATTTTCTTTGAGGTTACCATATATGCTAATACCTTTTTCCTACAGTTAAAACAGTCTATTTTACCCTGAAAACAATATGACCTCCTCATCACCTGGATCTTTGTTCCTATATTTTTACCATCTTTCGCATTATAATTGTTTTGATCATAGACTGATCTCCCAGAAATTCTGAATTCTTTCTTGTAGTTATGTTCTGTTCTGGACTCTTCCATCTGTCAGCTGAGTTCTGGGTTGTGTTTCCACGCATGTCAATTTCTGGTTGTTGTCTATTCCTATTTGTTCTCAGTCCAAAAAACTCCCTTTAGGATATTTTGGGGTGCTGGATTGGGTTTGACAAAGTCCCTTAGCTTCTGTTTACCTGGGAATGTTTTATTGCACCCTCGTATTTGATTGACAGCTTTGCTGGGTAGAGGATTCTTGTTTGGCAGCTTTGTTGGTTTTTGTTTTGTTTGTTTTTCTTTCAGGATTTTATATATGCCCCCCCCCCCCCGCATTGACTAATTGCCTACATACTTTCTGCTGAAAGATCCGATCTTTATCTGATTTTTGCTTATCTTTGTAAGTAACATTTTTCCTTCCCTAGCCTCTTTCAGGATTCTTTCCTTGTCTTTGATTCTGTAGTGCTTGGATATGATATGTCTTAGTGCTTTTCTTTTGGGGTCTAATCTTCCTGGGGTTTGTTGAGCTTCTTGAATGTTTATCTTTGCCTTTTTCAGGATGTTAGGGACATTTTCTTCCAGCAGCTCTTTAGCTATCTCCTCTGTGGTCTTGTGTGATTCTTCCTGTTCCTTAATTCTAGTAATTCTCAATTTATTCCTTTTCATGTTGTCCCACATGAATCTTAGACTTTATTCAGATTTGTTAAAATTCTTTTTTCTGCTTGCTCTTCTATCTTAGCAGTATTGAGAAATTTGTCTTCCAGCTTGCTAGCTGTAGCTTCTATGTCTTCTATTCTGCTCCTTTGCCTTTTCAGTGTATTGTCCATTTCTGATATTTTATTAATCGTTTATACCTCTTTTTGCAGGTTTGCAATTCAATGGAAACATTGAATTGTTTCCAGTGCTATTTCTATTTTATTTGATTGTTCCTGTAGAGCTTTCCTGACTTCTTTCTTATTTTTCTCAACCCCTTTGTGGAGCATTTGGATGTACGACAATATCGTTCTCCTGAATTCCTTCTCAGGCAGTTCCAAAGCCTGCCCTCTTTCCAATGGGAAGTCTAGGTCTACTTGCAGATTATGTGTTTCAATTACTCTATTTTGTTTCTGGACATGTGCCACAATCTTGGAATTTGGGGCATTTTCAAAAATTAGATGTGTTTTCATTAACTAGATGTATGTATGTTGATATACTATTAAACTTTCTAATTGCCTCCAGGTAAGTGTGATCAGGAGGTGGGCTTCCCTTTTCACTTTTCTTATTACAGAACACAGAGTAACTGTAGCAGGTGTTGACTGTCTGTCTGGTATATAGCAGCTGGTATTGGCTCTTGCCTGGATGGTGGGATTTTATAGGGTGTGATTGTAGCTTGACTATATGACCACAATTGCTGTCTCTTGTTGAGCAACTTAGGGAGAGAAAGAGATCCCCCAAGGTAAAAGAGCAACCCAAAAAATAAAATCACAGCAGCAAAAAACAAAAGCAAAAAAACCCAACAGATTGGATACTACAGTCTATAATCGAAAAAAAAAAAAAAAGTAGCCAAATATAAATATGACTTTAATGTTCCTCGCTGAAGTGGCTGGAGCCATTCTGGGAGACCATTCCGTTTTAAGCAGTTTCTGTTGACCTCTCCCCCTTCTTAGATTCTGCATGCTGTGGCTTTTGCTGTGCAGATCCGTGTGCATGTGTAGTAGAGCCCTCTGGGGGTGGGTGCGGGACGTCCATTAGCTCAGGCACCCCCTCTCGTCACCAGAGTGGAGGTGCGCAGACAGTGCGAAACCAATGAACAGGAAAAATGTTCACACCATTATCCTGACAATCGGTTAGACCTCTGTGGTGGGAACATTCCTCTGATCCTGTTCTTGCTCTGTCATGCCCAAGATGGCCGCTCTGACACCGGCTGACAGCTGCAGATCAGAAAACGCCACTTTTATTGCTTATGCTACAAATGTCACTAGCAGTAAACCTTTGATCCTTCTAAATATTCCTTTATATGCAGTTCAGAGTTCTGGTATGGTTCCCTGATCCTGCTCCCTCTGGTCTTCTGTGTTATTACTGTTATATGTCTGCACCATGTTTCTCCCTAATCTGTATCAAACCTCATCTCTCCTCATTATCTTTTAATTCTATTTATCTATGAACTTTGGAAGCCCCTCATAGATTCATTCTCTGGTATATGTATGTATTAATTTTCCCACTCATTTGTTGAAGATACTATCCTTTGTTCATTTCATTGCCTGTAGGCCATTGTCAAAAATCAGTTGATTATCTTTGTGTGGAAATATTTCTTCATATTTTTGTTAAAGAGCTTTATTGAGATATTTTTACATACTATAATATGCACCCATGTTAAGTGAATAATGACTCTGAACCAACTCAAAGACATTTAACAACAACAGCAATCAATCCCTCACTCCAAGTTGTAGGCAACTACTGATATAATTTCTGTCTCTATGGATTTGCCTATTGTGGATATTTTATATAAGTAGAATCATAAAACATGTGATTTTTTTTGTCACTAGGTTTTTTTTACTTAACATAATGGTTTCATTATTTTTGACTGCAGAATATGATTCATTATATGACTTTGGTCCTGCTTCATCTTTTTAAATCATTCTTCAGTTGATGGACATTTGGGTTGTTTCTACTTTTTAACCATTATAAATTAATGCTGTTATGAACATTCATGTACATGTTTTAGTGTAGACATGTTTTAAGTTCTTTTAGGAATCTAAGAACCTAGGAATGAAACTTCTCAGCCATATGGTAATTCTATGTTTAAGTTTTCAATGAATTGAAAAATTATTTTCCACAAAAGCTACATCATTTTACCTTCCCACCAACACTTCTTCACATTCTTGTCAACATTGTTATTCTTTTTGAAGTGTTATCTCACTGTGGTTTTGTTTTGTATTTCCCTAAAGACTAATAATTTTAGTATATTTCCAAGGACTTATTGGTCATTCTATACATTCTCTGGAGATTGGTTATTTAAAACCTTTACCCTTTTTTTATTGAGTCATTTTCCCTCTCATTATTAAATTATAAGAGCTCTTTATGTATTCTACATTGAAGTTCCTTACCAGGTATATGTTTTTCTAATATTTTCTCCTGGTTTATTGGAGACATTATCTTCTTTATGTTACCTTTTAATATACAAACTTTAAAAATTTTTATGTTCAATTTATCTATTTTTTTAATTGTTTGTGCTTATGGTGTCAGATCTAAGAAACTCTTGCCTAATCCAAAGTCATGAAGATTTACTCCTACATTTTTTACCTAACATTTTGATATAAAGGTAACTTGAAATGTATTGTTACAAAATCATAGAAGCCTTTGCCAAACAAAAATACCAAAATATGAAGCTATTACTTCCCCAACATATTTTCCATTTAGTTCTATATACTTCTGAAGATGGCGCTTCTATTTCTCTAACCTTCCCCCAAAGAATTCTGTGCTCTCTGATTTATACCACAGCAACATGGCAGGTTTGGCATCCTTGAGAGTTTCAAATCATGTTCCTTTTCAGTATTCTTTAAGTGTGGGGAACAAACAGAAGTCCAAACGCACAAGATCAGGGCTGTATTGTAGATGGGATAAAGTTTTCCAATTAAATTCTTGTAGGACGACCCATGAAGAATGAACAGGTGTATTGCCGTGATTGAAAACAATTCCTCAGTGTAACTTTCCTGATTTTTTTTCTCACCAATGCAGTTTTCATTTTTCTTAAAACTTCCTCCTAAATAGGAGTCCTGGTGTGACCCTGTAGGCTAAGGCACTGGACTGCAAGTCAGTTTGAACCACAAGGTCGCCAGTTCAAGCTCCCTAGCTGCTCCTTGGAAACACTATACAAGGTCGCTATGGGTTGGAACTGACTCAATGGCAGTTAATAACAACGATCAAGATGATCCCTTTGGGATCCCCCCAAAACATGCAATAAGCACTGTACTGCAAACCAGAAGGCCAGTGGTTTAAGCCCACCAGTCACTCCACAGCAGAAAGATGAGGTTTTCTGCTCCTGCAAAGTTTTTAAAATCCTCGGAAACCCTATACAGGGTCACTGTGAGTTGGAACCAACCTGATGGCACCTAACAACAACAACAACATGACCTTCTGAGCTGATTCCTGTGCCTTGAATTTAACTGGCTCAGTAGATTCCTTTAGAAGCCACTGTTTTGATGGCACCTTCTTTTTAGAAGACACCCTAATAAGACTAAGACAAGTATATTACTGAGAAAACTTGTCTGCAGCCTTCACTGATTGCAGACACATGTTTTGTTTGGAATAAACTTGTGCATAGATGTACTGGAACCTTAGTAACAATACTTTTTACTTACCCTCATAGTTTTAGGATTTATGAAAAACCAAAACCCATTGATATTGAGTTGATTCAGACTCAGCAACCTTGTATAGGATTTTTGATTTTGTTGTTGTTGTGTGTAATCTAGTCATAATTACCCTGTACATTGTTTCTGAGGCTGTAAATCTTTATGGGAACAGAAAGCCTTAATTTTCTCCCACAGAGTGGGTGATGGATTTGAACTGATGGTCTTGTAAATAGCAGCCCAATGCATAACCTACTATACTACCAAGCCTCCTGATGTTGTTGTTATTAGGTGCTATTGTATTGGTTCCTCCCTGTCCTGCGTCATCCTCACAATGTTGTTACTCTTTGAGCTCCTTACTGCTGTCACTGTGTCATTCTATCACTTTGAGGGTCTTTCTCTTTTTTCACTCACCCTCCACTTTACCAACCATGATGTCCTTCTCCAGGGACTGGTCCTCCTCCCTTAATTAAGTCTTAAAATCAGGTAAAGCCTCCAATACTGTTCTTTCTAAAGATTGCTTTTGTTATTTTAGTTACTTTGCCTTCCAATATAGATTTTATAATCATCCTGTTGTTTTTGTTGCCAAGTGCTATTGAATCGGTTCCAACTCATAGTGGCTCTGTATAGGGTTTCTGAAGAGCAGCTAATGGGTTAGACTTGCAGACCTTGTGGTTCGCAGTCCAGTGCTGTTCCTACAGCGCCATACCAGCTGTCCGTTATAATCATCCTAGTGAATGCTTATGAATTATAATAGCTACTATTGTTCCTATTATATTTTCTATGTAGATAATCATATAATATGCAAATATAAATCATTTTTCTCTTCCTTACAAACTGTACACCTTTTATTTTCTTGTCTTACTGAACTAGTAGCATCCTCCTGCATGATATTGAACACAAGTGGAGAGGGCATTCTGGTCTTATTTATAATTTTAAAATGAAGACTTTTAATATTTTTCTATTAAGTTGATACATATTGTTGTTTTGTAGTAGATATATTTTATCGGCTGAAAATTTTCTTTTCCATTCCTATTTTAATAAGAATTTTAGTTTTTTCAGGTACTATCCATTTGAGTCTGTGCCTGTATGTAGATTTTTTTCTTGTCTACATTTTAAATGTAAGTGTAGTCTTTTAAGGGTTCCAGGATTATCCTGAGGTCACATTTCCAACTCTTTGACTTGTAAAAGCTTGTCTTTTTTACATGTATGTGTATTAAAATTCAAGATCCTTGTTGAGGTAAATCAACACATACTCCTGAGGCTGCTATAATATTAGTTCACATGTCTAGTGCTCTGGTTTTCAGGGACCTCTTCATTTTTTAAGGTCTAAAGTGATTTCCTTTACCTTCATGAAGACTCAGTTAAGCATTTATAAAGGTGTTTTTATATGTATGTTTGTTTTTTTCAATCCCTCATTTCTAGGTATTTTACAATAGGACATTTTGGGAGTTCTTATTAGTTCACTGTATTGTTGGAAACTGAAGATTATGACATCGTTTATAGATGGAAAAATATTGAAAACTATACAAATGTTTTTCTTGTATGCAGCACAGTAGCTTGCAAATATTAGGCACTACAATTTTTTGTTGAATGAATGAATGAATATTTTCTGAGCATTGCATGACTTATAGCTTATGGGGGAAGAAGCTAAGAATGGAGTAAGATAATACAATAAGCTTTTATCCAAGGAGAATGATGGTTTCATTGATAGGGGGGATATCCAGAAAAGCCACTGATTTATAGGAACATACATGAGTTTGGTTTTAGCTATAGTGAGTTGAAGATGGCAGAAGGATGTGCTACTTGAGATTTGCATTTGGGTATATGGGATTAAGGGAGTGGGGTGGCTCCATAGTATAAGCACTGGACTGTGAACCCCAAAGTCGTGGCAGAACCTTGCCAACCACTCCATGGGAAAAAGAAGAGGCTTTCTGCAAAACCCTGTACAGTATTGCTGTGAGTTAGAACTGACTCAAAGGCACTTGACAGCAACAACATATGGAATTAAAACTCTGGAGAAAAGTCAAGCCTGAGTGAGTAAATTAACAAACTAGTTGCATTAAGATGATGGTTGAAACCATGGCATTAACTCCTGTTATGGGGTAGGGAGTATAGGGTAAAAAAAGTAGTGGGTCTTTGTTAAGTGGTTTGGAAAGAGAAAACACAACCTATGAAAGGTTATATAAAAGGTATGGTCAAGTAAATAGATAACTGGGACAGTGTCCTGGTGTGGCACTGTAAGATGAGCATTCAAAACCATGAAGTTAGTTTGAATTGCAAAGTTGACTGTTCAAATTCACCAACCGCTACTCAGAAATCCTATACAGGGTCACTATGAGTTGGAACTGACTCAAGAGCACTTAACAGCGACAACAACAGGACAGTGTAGTATCAAACACCTATACACATACACAAACTATTCAAGTACATAAATGTTATGGAAGAGAGGGCTGTTTAACAGAAAGTGGTGAATAGATTCAGATACTATGTTGTGATCAAATATAGATCTCTGGATTTAGCTGATTGTTATTATTGTTACGTGCCATCAAGTTGGCTCTGACTCAAAGAAACCTTGTATAGGGTTTCTGAAGAGCAGTGTCTAGTGCTGATTCTATGGTACCACACCAGGATTTAGCTGATAGGAAGAACTTTATCCCAGTCCTATTCATGACAATAAAAAAAAAAAAAGGAATAGCATATTATTCCTTTTTCTTTCTGTATAATACATTTATTTTTTAATATAGTCAAAAATCAGTAAGAATGGTTTAGATTATGATTTTTCCACATGCATATGTTCTTGTGTATACCTATGTTGTTGTTAAGTACCATCGAGTTGGTTCTGACTCTTAGCAACCCTGTATAGGGTTTCCAAGGAGTGACTGGTGGGTTTGAATTGCTGATGCTGTTAGCAGTCCAGTGCATATCCTAGAGCACTACACTAGGACTCCATAAACACATCTTTTAAAGTACATCTTGTTACAAACATCTCTAAATGTAACTATGGACATTCTACTTATAATTTTCCTACTGTTTAAAAGCACATTATACTAGGTTTAAATGTATGTATTTTTAGATTGTTCAGAAGAAAATGGACATACTCCCTTAGAAGTTGAAATGCAGTTGGAGGAGGCTTGGAGTCTATTATATAAGTTTCTAAGGAAACCAACTGTGTCCTAATATCAACTAAAAGTCTCAGAAAACATGCTGTGAACAAGTGCAGGGTATGGCTATTACCTACCCTCCACTCCCACCTTTTTTCCCCTCTTCCTGTTAACAGGTAGGAGAATTAAGAGACTAGAAACATAGAAAGGAAAATCAGACTTTCTTAGAAGAGTTGTAAACTTGAAACTATTTGTCTGGCCTAATAATGGAAGTATCAAAATTGAATGAAAACTATCTGGAAGAGCTTTTTAATGATAAGCTGCTCTAAGACTTTACATTTAAAGTTATTGGACCATATTAATATATATGGTGCTATGTTGTTTTTTTTTGTTGTTGTTGTTGTTGTTGTGTGCTATGGAGTCGGTTCCGACTCATAGCGACCCTGTACAGGGTTTCCGAGACTGTAAATCTTTACGGGAGCAGAAAGCCTCATCTTTCTCCCGCGGAATAGCTGGTAGTTTCAAACTGCTGACCCTGAGGCTCGTAGCCCAATTCGTAACCACTACGCTACCAGAGTTTTAAGTACAGTTTATTCAGTTCTGACCCATAGCAACCTTGTATAGGATTTCTGAGGAGTGGCTGCTAAGTTTGAACCAACTTTGCAGTCCAATGCATTAACCCACAGTGTCACACCAGGACATCATAGATTTCTGAATCTTGAAAAAAAAAAAAAAATGTTCCAGGAAAATTGAAAAGTCATTTGTTTTCTCTGGTAATTCACAGCTAGTATTACACTGATCAACAAGGATTGCTGCTTCATCAATAGCTACCTTATTTCAACTAGCATTAAAATATTACTATAAGTTATGGGGAACCCTGGTATGGTGCTGCGGGATAATGCACTGGACCACAATGGTGGTTTGAGCTGCAAGGTCAGTGGTTCAAACCCACCAGCTGCTCCTTGGAAACCCTATACAAGGTCGCTATGAGTCAGAACTGACTCAACAGCACATCCCAACAACAACATATGTACCACATTTTCTTATATTGCAATTTAAAATTACTTTTTATTACTTAATAGGTTTATTTATATATAAAAGCTTAAATGTGTGTGTGTGTACAGAATGTGTGCAACACATACATATGTATTCTGATGTTCCCCTTAGTTGTTATTTATGATAGGAAGCTTGCCCCCCTGAATAGTGGAGAGTGTGAAACTAGGATTTCAACAGCAAAGAGGGTGGTTATAAATTAAACACAGGATTTATTTGAATTTGTGCTCCTGAAGGATGGAAGAGTCAACTGAATCAGATAGGCAACAGAGGTCAATGTCAAGGGAACAGTTGGGATAGCAGAAGCAGACATATTACTGTAGAGATAAGAAGCCTTTAAAATACAGACCAAACATGTATGTGTTAGGTAGCCTATTGTACTTTCTCTGTCTGTAGCACAGAACAACTGGATTCCCAGGGAGTGGCCAGGCCACTGCTCAGGCTAGCAAGCAACTACAATGCCCTAATGTGCTATCTTGGCTATTCTTCAAACTGGAACAGATCCTGATAGGACCCTTTCTTCTTGGACCATCACCTAGACAGCCTGCCCAACTGATGGCAGCACATCTGACTCATAGGCCTCACATCCTGGAAGAAGAGAAAGCCTCCAGATTGTTAGCACTGCAGTCTCAAACCTACAAAGTGATGGCAAACACCACAGTGTTTATTGCTTAAATATTGCATTTAAGATGAAAATTTCCTGAACAATGGACAGTGAAAGATGGAACACCATGAATCGATTTGTTAGTCGTTAGGTTTTTTATTTTTCTATTCTAAGTATACCCAAAGAATTTGAAATGAGATGAAGAGGAATATATCCTTAAACATTCAAGCAATTGATTTTTCCTGATAAAGCAAATCCTTGTAATAAAACTGTTCTCTGAAATTCTGTCTGTATGTAAAAGGGGTGAGATAAATAGGGAAATTTTCTATAGTCATCTCTATAAGCCTCAAAATAACTAAAGTCAGATATTTTTTTCTTTTTGTGCTGGAAAATTTCCAATCATTCTTTTTGGACTGCCTTGCTATATTAACAATAAAATTTCATGACCCCCTGCCCTGACATTTCATAACTTGTTTATGGAACCTCACAGGATTGCTTGGTTTTCTCAGCTACAAGATAATCAGCTTGGCTACAAATATTTAATTCTAGGGTAAATCAAGACTGTATTTCTTTTCCTGTTAAGCCACTTGAAATCACAAAGAAGATACCCAATATTTGACTGTGATTATCTAGCAGTCTGTTGAGATTAAGTTCTTTGTTGCTCATTGTTTTTAGATGGAAATAATTTCACCAATAGGTTTGTTGCATAATTTGTCTTGATATTTTCCTCCATACATGTGGTAAGCATTGGGTTTAATTTTGTGGAGAAACCTGATTTGATGTGATTTAGGAAGGAAATTAATTGCTTCTTCTACAACTGTGGTTTCTTTAGGTCTCAAAGTAGCCAATAGACAAAGCCTGAGTTGTTCATAGGAATCCTTTGTAGCAAAGCCATGATGCAACTACCACCTAACCTGACTCTCTTCTAGGGCGTGAATGCCCCTTATCCTATTCAGAGAAGTTTATAACTCTGCCAATGCATAAGCTGCATTAATTTCCCCAGGATTGCTTTCTTCCCCAAAGAAACATACTTGAGCTGATATGAAGCTCTTTGTCAACTCTCTACACCCACATGTACTCTTGGAGAAATGAAGTAATGAGTGAGTTGGGATGATAGGAATAGAATTTACTGTGACAAGAGATTTAATTTCATAATCCAAACCAGTCTTAGGCATGGATAGAATAATTGGTAGCCAGTAACATGGTATGATTTAGACATGTTCTCATTTCTGTTTTGCTCTCAAAATATCTTCATGATATTATGGTATCTGATATTCCATATAAAAGGTGGATTTCTCTGTCTTAGATATTCTTTTTTACAAAATACAAATTCTAGTGCATAGTACATGCTCAGGTACTTATGAGGTTTCTAAACATTAGTTAAAATGACTGAGTTAATTTGAGGAATTATCTATTTAATTAATTCACCATGAAATACTAATAGAGACTACTAAGTCACCATATGAGTAGGTCACTTCTAATGTTTCTGAAGTTTTAATGTGCATAAGAATCATTTGAACTTCTTGTTATGAAATAGTTTCTAATATAGTAAGACTAGAAAAAGACTGAGAGTCTGCATTTCTATCAAGTTCCTAGGTGATGCACTTGTTAATACCACTATTGAGTAGAAAGTATTCAAATATCTAACAGCAGGATTTCCTAACTTGCCTGATCAAAGAATAGGCTTCGTATATCTGTTAAACATTCAACTTCTGAATTTTAGGGAATAGACTTGAAAATCTATTTTTTTAAAGTGCTTCTGATAATTTGTATATCCTGAATAATGGATGTAATAACAATGAAAGATGGAACTGCGTGGATTGATTTGTTACTCATTGTTGTTAAGTGCGGTCAGGTCAGTTCTGACTCATAACGACTTTATATAGGGTTTTCTAGGAGCGGCTGGTAAGTTTGAACTGCCAACCTTGCGTTCAAACTGACCATGTGGTCCAGTGCTTATCCTACAGTGCCACGCTTCTCTGTGATGCAGGTTTTTTATTCCAAATGTAACCAAAAAATTTGAAATGAGATGGAAGGTAATATTTCCTTAAATATTCAAACAATAAATGTTACCTAACAAATCCTTTGGAATGAGGCAAGGCTTAAAAATATGGGGATATTGGGGTGTCCATGTGCATATTGGGAGTGAAGAAGAAACTCAGAAACAGCACTTTGACAGGTTAGAAAACAACTCTGTAATTTTGCTGTACAGACATTTCTATATATGGTCTGGAGTTAAAGGGTAGCAGAAAAATTTGTTGTTGTTATGTGTCATTGAGTCAGTACTGACTCATAGTGAACCTATGCACAACAGAAGGAAACAGCCTCGTTCTGTGCAAACCATTGTTTGAGCCCATTGCTGCTGCCACTGTTCAAATCCATCTCATTGGAGGTCTTCCTCTTTTTCTCTGACCCTTCAGTTCACCAATCATGAAATCCTTCTCCAGGAACTGATTCCTCCTGATAATACGTCTGAAGTATGAGAGATGATGTCTGACCATCCTTGCTTCCAAGGAGCATTCTGTCGAAACTTCTTCCAATACAGATTAGTTTTTTTTCTTTTGGCAGTCCATAGCACTTTTAATATTCTCCTCCAACACCATAACTCAAATACATCAATTATTCTATGCTCTTTCTTATTGACTGTCCAATTTACACATGCATACGCGGTTATTGAATATACCATGCCTTGGGTCAGGCTCACTTTAGTCCTCAAACTAACATCTTTGCCCTTAGACACATTAAAGAGTTTTGTGTAGCAGATTTGCCTAATGCAATATGTCTTTTAATTTCTTGACTGCTGCTTCCATGAGTGTTGATGTTTGATATTTGCAAAAGGAAGTATTTGACAACTTCATTCTTTTCTCCATTTATCTTGATTTGTTTTTGGTCCAGTGGTGAGGATATTTGGTTTCTTTACATGAGGTACAAGTCCATGATCTTCATCAGTAATTATGTTAAGTCCTCTTTGCTTTCAGCAAGCAAAATTGTATCATCTGCATATCACAGGTTGTTAATGAGTCTTCCTCCAATCCTAGTGCCATGCTTTTCTTCATTTAATCCAGTTTCTTGGATTATATGCTCAGCATACAGATTGAATATGTATGGTAAATGAATACAACCTTGGATCACAACTTTCCTCATATTAAACCATTTGGGGTTGTTCCCTTGCTCTGTTCCAACAATTGCCTCTTGGTCTATGTACAGATTCTTCATAAGTACAATTAAGTGTTCCACAATACTCATTTTCTGCAATGTTGTCCATAGCTTGCCATGATCCACACAATCGAAAGCCTTTGCAATCTCAATAAAGCACAAGTAAATATCTTTCTGGTATTGTCTGCTTTCAGCCAAGATCCATCTGACATCAGCAATAATATCCCTTGTTCCACATCCTGTTCTGAATCTGGGTTGAACCTCTGGATGTTCTTTGTCAATGTATGGTTGCAGCCATCTTTGTATTGTCTTTAGCAAAATTTTACTTGCATGAGACATTGATGATATTGTCCAATGATTTCCACATACCGTTGGGTCACCTTTTGTTGGAATAGACAAAAATATGGATCTGTTTCAGTCAGTTGGCCAGGTATTTGCCCTCCAAATTTCTTGGCATAGATGAGTGAGTGCCTCTAGTGTTGCAATAGTTTGTTGACAGATTTCAATTTGTAGTCTCTAAATTCTTGTGCCTTGTTTTTCGCCAATTCCTTCAATGCACCTTGAACTTCTTCCTTCAGTATCTTTGGCTTTTGATCATATGCTTCCTCTTGAAATGGTTGAACATGGATCATTTCTTTCTGGTACAGTGACTGTATGTTCCTTTCATCTCCTTTTGATGCTTTCTGCAGCATTCAATATTCTGCTAAGTTGTTGTTGTTGTTGTTAACTGCCATTGAGTCCGTTCTGATCTGTAGCAACCCTGTATAGGGTTTTCAGATGTTGCAAGTTGAAGCTTAAATTTTTTTCTTCAGTTCTCTCAGCTTTAGAAATGCTGAGCATGTTTTTTCCTTTTGGTTTTCTAACTCCAGGTCTTTGCACATTTCATTATAATATTTGACTTTGTCTTCTCATACTGTCCTTTGAAATTTTCTATTCATGTTTTTTAACCTCCTCATTTCTTCCATTTGTGTTAGCATCTCTACATTGAAGAGCAAGTTTCAGAGTCTCTTCTGACATCCATTTTGTTGTATTAATGACCTTTTGCTTTCTTCCTGTATGATGCTTTTGATGTCATCCCAGAACTCCTCTGGTGTTTGGTCATTAGTGTCTAATGCATCAAATCTGTTCTAGAGATAGTCTCTAAATTCAAGTGGAATATGATCAAGGTCATATTTTGACCCTCATGGACTTTTTTCATTTTCTTCAGCTTCCACTGGAATTTCTTATGAGCAACTGATGGTCTGTGCCACAGTCTGCATCTGGTCTTGTTTTGGAAGATCATGTGGAGCTTTTCCATTGATTCTTTCCACAGATGTAGTCAGTTTGATTTCTGTGTATTTCCTCTGGTGAGATCCATGTATATTATTGCCTTTCATGTTGTTTGAAAAGGTATTTACAGTGAAGAAGTTATTAGTCCTGCAAAATTCAATCATGTGATTTACAACATTGTTTCTATCACTAAGACCATATTTTCCAACTATTGATCCTTCCTTTTCATATTCAACTTTTGTATTCCAAGTGCCAGTAATTATAATACATTTTGATTGCATGTTTGATCAATTTAAGACTGAAGAATTTAGTAGAATTCTTCAATTTCATCATCACTGGCATTAGTGGCTGATGCGTGTATTGGAATAATAGTATTATTAACTTGTCTTCCTTGTAGGCTTAAAGATATCATTGTATCACATCCAGTGTTGTACTTCAAGACAAATCTTCACATGTTCTTTTTGATGATGAATGCTACACCATTCCTCTACAATTTGTCATTCTTGGCATAGTAAACCATGTGATTATCAGATTCAAAATGGCCAATATCAGTCCATTTCAACTCACTAATGCCTAGGATACCAATGTTTTTGTGTTTCATTTGATTTTTGACAATTTCCAATTTTCATAGATTCATACTTCATACATTCCATGTTTTGATTCTTAATGGATGTTTGCAGCTGTTTATCTTCATTTTGAGTTGTGCCCCATCACCAAATGAAGGTCCTGAAGGCTTTACTTCATTCACATCATCAGAATTAACTCTGCTTTGCAGAGGCAGGTCTTCCCCAGTTGTATTTTGTGTGCCTTCCAACCTGAGGGGCTCATCTTCTGGCATTAACTATATCTGACAATATTCTGGTGCACTTCATCATGTTTCAGTATTAAATATTCTTGTGCTGACAGTGTTCTACTGTTATTAATAAGGTTTTCCTGACTAACTATTCGAAAGTAGTCTGTCTTTCCCTCTTCCTAGTCTGTCTGCTTCTGGAAGCTCAACTGAAACCTGCCCACTGTGGGTATCACTTTTTACAAGCAGAAAACATTAATTGTTTTTATATATTGTTGTTTTGTTCCTCAAGGAAGTTTGATCCTAGTCTGGTGAATAGTATCTGGTGCCTTAACAGTTTGCAAGTGGCCATCTAAGAAGCAACTTTTGGTCTCTTCTGATCTCAACTGCAGTCAAAATGAAAACTCAAGGAAGTAATTAATCTAGAAGACTATTGGCCCACATGAACCACAACCTCCATTAAGCTGAGAACAGAAGAACTAGATGGTGTCTGGCTACCACAATAGAAGGTCCCAGTTAAAATGGGTTAATTAAAAAAAAAAAAAAAAAGTACAAATTCATAGTCCTTGCCCCCTGCAAAAAATAAAAAAGACAGAAAAGGAAAAAGACCAGACTTACTGGTTGGGAAGAGACTGGAGGAACCCCTATTACCCCCAAGACTATTGTCCTAAGAACAACTTATAACTTGAACCTGAAGATACTTCTGGAGGCCACCTTCCAGCCAAATTATGTTATTGTTATGTTGAGTCGGTTCTGACTCATAGTAACCTTGTATACAGTTTCTGAGGAGTAGCTGGTGGGCTTAAACCACTGACCTTGCAGTTAGCAGTCCAGTGCACACCAGGACTAGAAAACAAACAACATGAAGAATGTGCTCCTGAGTACATTCAACTACATGAAAAGGCAGCATTTTCCCAAAACTAAAGATGAGAAGACAGGGAAGGACTAAGAAACCAGATGAATGAAAATGGGGAATCCTGGGAAGAAATAGGGAGAGTGCAGACACAATGCAGGGATTGCAACTAATATCACAGAACAATTGGTATATGAACTATTTATTGACTGGGAAAACTAATTTGTTATCTAAACTTTCACCTAAAGCACAATCAAATTAATATATATTTAAAAACAAAACAAAAAACAACCAAATTGATAAACACATTTCTGCATATTTTTTAGCTTCAAACAGTTTTCCTTACATTTGTCTTCCCTGTGAGTTTTTAAACCTTGACTCTTTCCTCATCATGGATTCTGTGAAACATTAGGAAACCTTATTTTCTTGGACTAATAAGACAGAGATGCGAGGGAATAGTCTATTAAGCAGGACTGCTGGAGTGACTGTCATTTCTTTAATATTCATCCACTGAGCCGTGGAGCAGCATGAGGCCAAGCAGTAGGATGTAGTCAGCGATGCACTTAATTCTGCAGCTATTCTGGTGTGATATTATTTCAGGCATCACCAACGACCAAGGTGAAAGCTTCTCAAATAAGACATTCTGAATGAGATGTGCTGCAAATATGAGAGACTGCTGGAGATAGGAAGGCAGACTCAGTGGCAGATAGGACCTGGGAAACTTGGGGCACTGTGAAAATATCACAGACTTGTCAGAGACCACATTACACACTGATGGCATGGCTTATATTTGTATTAAAATTTTCTTATTTCCAATCCTGTGCTGCAGCCTTTGGGCTATTGATGTTCCCTGTTTGTAAATTAACATTTGGAAAGGTCTGATCCTCATACACATATACTTTTAGACTCTAGCTCTCTCTTTCACCATTCTCATCTCTATAATTCAGACACCAGTAACAGTTCCCATAGAGTTGACTTCAACTCATGGTGATCCCTTGTGTGTCAGAATAGAACCATTAGGTTTTCAATGGCTGGTTTTTAGAAGTAGATTGCCAGGCCTTTCTTCCAAAGTGTATACTTTCTGTTTATTATATGTATACAAAAATCGTGTCTAATCAATGAATTCATTTTGATTTGGCAATTCAAACCCACTAGCAGCTCCTTGGAAACCCGTATACAGGATCATTATGAGTTGGAACCAACTCCATGTCACTGAACAACAACAATAACAACTTATAAATAAAATTATATACAAGTGGTCAGATAGAATTGAGGAAAATATGTATAATCTTTCCTCCTTGTTCCCTGAAAAGAAGGTACCAGAGGTATCAACACTGTTTTGTGAATACATGGAGATCCATGAGTGCCAGAAGGGCTTTGTGTGTCCCAGATATTAGGAATATCAGTTGAAATGTGCACTGGTGAGGCTGGGAGGTGTCTTGAGGCTGAAGACACTGAAAGGTCCAAGGATTTTTAGCAAGGCCAAGGTTATATTTGATGTTGAGGCTGCAACTAAGTATGTTAGCTACCTGAAAGAGGTTGGGGCTGAGCTTTCCAAGGCTATTTCAGAGTGTGTGGGGCAAATTCAAAGTCCTGGACTGGGGAACAGGCAGTAATTGAGCCCTCCATGATTCCTACCTTTTTATTCGCATTACCACTCTGTTACCAACATAATGAAAATGTTGGCCTTACTAGTGTCCTCTTATCTGAGGGCACTCTTAGCCCATTCCTGTCTCTAAAATATGTTACAGATACACATCTAATACCTTGTGAGGCAAGGGTATTAGATGTGTATCTGTAACATATTTTAGAAATACCTAATACTAGTTGTTGTAGGAATTCACAGCTCCAGCACTGGAAAAATTCCAGTTTACAATGAAAAAAATGCACTCCCCAAATCCAATCACATTCATTCTCATTCCTTCAATTTAACTTTGCATAGAAAATTAGCATCCTATAGTCTTTAAAACCTTTCAGTTGGCACTAGTAAATATAAAAGAGAAAGAAATCTTCCTCAGCTTCTTTAATACCTGTTTGAAATGCTAATTGACTGGCATGTGTCCAATCAACCCAGAGTTCATACCAATTCAATCCCCTCCCTAGGCAGGTTTGCATATTTGATGAAATTAGACTCTTTAGTAAGAAAATATGAACCTAAATGAGATGAAAATTACACCCAAATGTGATAATACATAAAAATGGGTTGCTTCTAGGTTTCTTGCCTTCATTTCCTCCCAAAAGTCTCTCAAAGAAGACTACCCCCATAAATGCATTAGTAAATTTTATGCAAATTAAATTTCCATTGAGATGGGAATGACAGTAGATTTGCCTGTGGTTGTGAAAACAGTTTCATTGTTTCACAAGAAGCTGAGATGGGCATGACTGTAAACAAATTTCCATAACTCTTCGAGGAATTGTAACTTTCCTGTTGTAGTACTGTGGGTTAATGAGCTGGATTGCAAAATTGGTTTGAACTACAGGGTTGATGGTTCAAGCTCACCAGCCACTCCTCAGAAACTCTATACAGGGTCGCTGTGGGTCAGAACTGTGGCACTTAACAACAACAACCCTATGTTTGTCCTCATGTGGCACTGTGGGCTAATGTGTCAGATTGCAAAGTCATTTGAACAGCAAAATCAGTGGTTCAAGGTCACCAGCTGCTCCTTGAAAATCCTATACAGGGTTGCTATGGTCGGAAGGTACTTAACAACAACAACAGCAATGGTTCAGAGGAAATATATTGTCAAGGACTTTTAAGAGGGGAATAAAGGAGGGGATGCAGATAAGAAAAGTAGTATGAAGTATTTTATTATGGCCTGGGAGTCCATCGCCTTCAAATAATTTGTAATCTTGAAAGGATTACACATGATACTTTACAACATGAATTTTTCTATACGACGTGACTGGAGGTGATTTAATGCGTGGAGAAGAGACCTGAGATGGTTTTTACCTGGATAGGGCTGGCCTTGAAATGAAGGATTGGATATTAAAGACTTGAGAAGGACTCAAATACAACATAAAAAAAGATGGAAAGACAGATAATCTTAATTACACATATAGAAAGACAGACATATATTACAAATTTGAAGTTTTAAATTATAATTATAGATAAAAGGAAAGCAGTGTTAAATATTCAGAAGAATTTATCCTAGTGTTTAGTTTTCTTTACCACTCATCTATCAATCTGTTCTA
The DNA here is from genome assembly GCF_000296735.1 of Chrysochloris asiatica. Classification (NCBI taxonomy): domain Eukaryota; kingdom Metazoa; phylum Chordata; class Mammalia; order Afrosoricida; family Chrysochloridae; genus Chrysochloris; species Chrysochloris asiatica. The sequence continues at coordinate 3,610,080 of NW_006408701.1, forward strand.
CTATGATGACTAGCATGTTGCTGTAATCCTAGAAGTTATGCCACCAGTATTTCAAAAATCAGCAAAGTGGAGACGTTTCAGAGGAGGTTCAAGACTAAGACTAGGAAGAAGGAAGATGTGATCCATTGCTGAATAAATAGTCACTGAAAATATTGTGTATATCAGCAGAACATTGTCTGATTATAGAGTGCAGTACTGGGTAGTGTTTCTGATTCAGAAACAACTAACTCTATGGCATCTAACAACAATTAGTTTTCTATTGTGCCCATGATAAATTACCACAAACTTCGTAGCTTAAAACAACAAAAAAATTATAATCTAAATATTCTGTAGATCAGCAGTCTGGATAAGCCCAAGCTCCTTTGGTTCATTCATCTGCTTGTTCTTGTTGGTAGTTACATTCAAGTCATTTCTGACTCACAGAGACCACATGCACAGCAGAGCAAAACACTGCCCACTCCTACACCATCCTCATATTTGCTGTTATGTTTGATCTCATTGTTATGTCAATCGGTCTCATTGGGGTCTTCCTCTTTTTGGCTGACCCTCCTTTTTTTTCCAAGCATGATATGCTACTCCAGGGACTGGTTCTTCCTGACAACATGTCAAAATTATGAGAGGTGAAGTTTTCACCATCCTCGCGTCTAAGGAACATTCTGGTTGTACTTCTTCCAAGACAGATTTGTTTGTTCTTCTGGAAGTCCATGGTACATTAAATATTTTTATGTCAATTCTTCTACAATCTTCCTGATTCATTGCCAACCTCTACATGAATATGTGGCGATTAAAAATACCATGGCTTAGGTCAGGAACACCTTAGTCCTCAAACTGATCTTTGTACTCTTGAACACTTCAAAGAGGTCTTTTGCAACAGAATTGCCTATTGCAAAACATCAATTATTTCCTGAATGCTGCCTTCATGAGCATTGATTGTGGATACAAACAACATGACATCCTTGGCAACTCAAATCTTTTCTCCATTAGTTAAGATGGTATTTATTGTTCCAGTTCTGAGGATTTTAGTTTTCTTTATATTGAGGTGCAATCCATACTGAAGGCTGTAATCTTTAATCGTCACAGTAAATATTTCAAGTCATCTTCAGTCCCACAAGCAAGGTTGTGTTATCTGCGTAACACAGTTTGTGTTCCTCCAATCCTGATGCTGTTACATTCTTAAAATCTAGCTTCTCAGATTTTGTGCTCAGCATACAGATTAAATAAATCTGGTGAAAGAATACAACCCTGATGCACACCTTTTCCGATTTTAAACCATTCCGTATCCCCTTGTTCTGTTTGAACGACTGCCTCTTGGTCTACTTACAAGTTCCTCATGAGCACAATTAAGCATTATAGAATACACATTCTTCCAGCATTATCCATAGTTTGTTATGATCCACACAGTTGATTGAATACCTTTGCATAGTCAATAAAGCACAAGTAAACATCTTTCTGGTATTCTCTGTTTTCAGTCAAAATCCATGTAATATCAGCAGTGATATCCCTCAATGTACGTCCTCTTCTGAATCTGGCTTCAGTTTCTGGTAACTCCCTATGTAAGTGCTGCTTCAACCAGTTTTGTGTTATATCAGCAAAATTTTACTTGCATGTGATATTTATGATATTGGCCAATTATTTCCATATTCTGTTGGGTCATCTTTCTTTGGAATGGGCACAAGTATAGGCCTCTTCCAATCGGTTGGCCAAATTTCTTGGCATAGCTGAATGAGTGCCTCCAGTACTGGATCATTTTGTTAAAACCTTTCAATTTGTATTCCATCATTTCCTGGAGCCTTGTTTTTTGCCAGTACCTTCAGTGCAGCTTGAACTTCTATCAGTACTATTGGTTCTTGATCATATATATGCCATCTCTTGAAATCATTGAGCATGGCTCATTTCTTTATGACATAGTAACTCTGCATTCCTTCCATCTTCTTTTGATGTTTTCTACATCACTATTTTGTCCTTAAAATCCTTCAGTGTTGCAACCTGAGGCTTGGATTTTTTTTCTTTAGTTCTTTAATCTTGAGAAATGCTGAGTGCTTTCATTATTGGTTTTCTAACTCCAGGTCTTTGCACATTTTATTATAATTTTGACTTTTTCTTTGCAAACTGCCATTTGAAATTTCCTATTCAACTCTTTACCTCATCATTTCTTCCATTAGTTTTAGCTACTCTATACTTGAGAGAAAGTTTCACAGTGTCTTCTGACATCCATTTCTCTCTCTTCTTTTGTTCCTGTATTTTTAAAGATCTTTTGCTTTCTTGATGCATGATGCTCTTGATGTCATCCACAATTCTTCTGGTCTTTGGCCATTAGTGTCTAATTCATCATATCTGATCTTAAGATGTTCTCTAAATTCAGGTGGGATATACTCTAGGTCATATTTTGGATCTTATAGACTTGTTTTATTTTTCTTCAGTTTTAGCCTGAATTTGCTAATGAGCAATTGATAATCTGTTCCATAGTCTACTGTCTGCCCTTATTTTAGCTGATGATATTGAGCTTTTCCACTACTTTTTCCCACAGATGTAGTCAATTTGATTCCGGTGTATTCCATCTAGTAAGGTCCATGTGTATAGTTGCCTTTTAGGTTGTTTATAAAGGGTATTTGCAAAGAATAAGGCATTGGTCTTGCAAAATTCAATCATGCAATCTCCGGCATCATTTCTATTACCAATGCTGTATTTTCCAACTATGGATCCTTTCTCTTTTTTTTCCAACCTTCACATTCTAATCACCAGTAATTATCAATACATCTTGATTGCATGTTACATCAATTTCAGACTAAAGAAGTTGGTAGGCATGTGGATATTATTCCATCACAGACAGCATTGTACTTCAAGATAGATCTTGAAATGATCTTTTGACAATGAATACGATGCCATTCCTCTTGGATTTCTTATTCCTGGCATAGTAAACCATATGTGTCTGATTCAAAATGACGAATACATTTCAGCTTACTAATACCTAGGATATATTGATCTTTATGCTATTTCATTTTTACAACTTCCAGTTTTCCTGGATTCATATTTCATATAATCTGTGTTCTGATTATTAACGTGCAGCTGTTTATTCTCATTTTGAGTTGTGCCCCATTAGCAAATGAAGGTCCTGAAATCTTTACTCCATTCATATTACTAAGGTCAGTTCTACCTTGAGGAAGCAGCTCTTCCCCAGTCACATTTTGAGTACCTTTTAACCTAATTTTCCGGCACTATATCTGACAGTGTTCCCTTGCTGTTTATCAGATTTTCAGTGGTTAGACATTCAGGAGTGGCCTGACTTTCCTTCTTCTTAGTCTGCCTTTGTCTGGCAGCTCCACAGAAACCTGTTCATCATCAGTGACCCTGCTAGTATTTAAAATGTCGGTGGTACAGTTTCAAGTTTTACTACAACAGTACAACAAACTGACAGATGAGTGGTGGATTGATGGCATAGCTTTTGGCATCACAGCAACACACAAACCATCACAATTTGACTAACTGACAGACAAATGGTAGGTTCCTCTTCTTATTATCTCACAAAGACAAAATCAGAATATCAGCTAGGCTACACTCCTGGTGTGATGCTGTAGGATCATCACTGGACTGTGAACCACAAGGTTGGCAGTTCAAACCTATTAGCTGCTCTTTGGAACCCCTATACAGGGTTGCTATGAGTCAGAATGACTCAATTGCACTTAACAACTACCACCCATACCTTTGAAGAAGGGGTTGGAAATGATTCTGCTAGGCTTATTCAGGTTATTGGTTGAATTCAGTAGTAGAACTTAGTTATCTTGCTTGTTGTATATTGAGGGTTATTCTTAGCTTCTAGTTGTTGTTGTTGTTGTTGTTAAGTGCCGTCGAATATTCTGGTTTCTGTCCTTGAAAGCCAGTATGGTAGATCAATTCATTTTCATATTTTGAATCTACCCCCTTACCTCATCTCTCCTGTCTCTTACAACTTGAATTGGAAAACATTTTCTAATTTTAATTTTTCATGTGATTAGATTGGACCCACATGGGTAATCAAAGTTAATCCTTTCAAGACGGGTGGTCATAACTATATCTGCAAAGCTCTTTTACTGCAGAACATAGATTTTTGTTTGAATATGCAAGTGATAGTAATCTTGGTGGGGCATCGTTAGAATTCTTCCTATTATACCTGGAAACATATAACTACGTTCATATTTTAAAAGTAATGGTGGTGATTGTGTGTTGTGGAGTCGGTTCCAACTTATAGCGACCCTGTATAGGCTGTAAATCTTTATGGGAACAGAAAGGCTCATCTTTCTTCTGCATAACCACTGGTGGTTTTAAACTGCTGACCTTGAGGTTAGCAGTCCCATAACCACTTAAATCCAAGGAGCCTATGCAGTTATTTAAATGTTAATGAGGAAGAAGAAAGAGAAGTGAAAATGGAACTATTACTCATTTTGTAATACTCCTGGTGTGGTACTGCAAGTTTGCTGGACTACAAAGTCAGTTTGAACTGCAAAGTTGGCGGTTCAAGCTCACCGGCTGCTCCTCAGAAACCCTATAAAGGGTTGCTAAGAGTAGGAACTAACTGGATGGCACTTACCTACTTCAAATTACCAACTTCACATTGATTGTTGTTATTGTTAAGTTCCAACCCATACTGACCCTGTATAGGGTTTCCGAGGAACAGCTGGTGAGCTTGAACCACCGACCTTGCAGTTCAAACAGCTTTGCAGTCTGGCGCATTAACCCACAGCACCATACCAGGACTCCTCACATTGATTAGAGGAGGGGAATTTGAGACTATGATAAGGAAAAAGATCTTCAGAATGAAGGCCTATATATGTGATATTTAGAATATTTAGCAGGTTGCATAGTGGTCCTCAGTGAAATCAGAACAAATCACAATGTATGCTGGCCAGTACTTCACACTAGTGTATACACACTGCATCATAGTTTATGGGTCTAAGACAGCATTGTAGCCATTGCTATCTTACATACTTCTCTCAATAAGGGAACTCCATGTCTAGCCCTCTAGGAAAAGGAAGATCTTTGTGCTTCAAGTAAACTACCACAGAAACAAGAAATAAGTCTCCAGGCAGTGATTAGGAAAGTCTGAAAAAAGTATAGGAATGAGAGGCAGGGCTTGAAGGCGGTTAGGGTAGAAGTGCAGTGAAGTTCACCATCAGTAATACCACAGAATACCAGGCAAAGCAGATCCAGGGCAAAGCTCCAAAACTCGGAACTACAAAGCTAGGAATATTTAAAAAAATTGAAGGCTTATAGCTAGTAGAACTTGAAGCTGAAGTAAGAAATCATATACTTTTGATCTGTGGGGCTCAGAGGCCCGGAGCCGACATCTTGGGTGAGACCATACAGTAAGACCAAGCAGGGGATCAGAAACACCTCGGAAAAATGCCGCAGGAACCTTGG
>NW_006408701.1:3624555-3637297 GCF_000296735.1 Chrysochloris asiatica
ACATTCCAGAACAAGGAGAATCTCACAAGTCCACAGAGGAAATAGTTGAAGAACTGCTGGAAGAAAATTTCTCTAACATCCTGAAAAATGAAAAGATAAACATTCAAGAAGCTCAACGAACCCCAGGAAGGACAGACCCCAAAAGAAAATCACTGAGACCTATCATAATCAAGCTCTCCAAAATCAAAGATAAAGAGACATTCCTGAAAGCAGCTAGGGAAAACAGAAGTTTCACATACAAAAATATAGGAATGAGATCATAGTTTTGTGGAACTAGCTGGGACCGGAAGTCCAAACAAATTCATAGAGTCAAGGGATATGAACAAAGGAGCAATTATTTGAGATAGGCATATGTGAAAATATTTGAAAGGCAGTCAGAATTCAGGATATCATCGTTCTGTGGGTAAAATGTGGGCAAATGTACAAGTATTATTAATCAAAAACTCACCAACCAACCAAAAAACAAAACAAATCCAGTACCCAGAATGTTCAACCAAGCTGGCATAGGAAGGTAGACACAATGGAGCCTGGATAAACACCAGGTGAAGTAAAGTTGAAGGGATTTCAATTGAATTAGTCAATATTAGTAACTGAAGATCAAGTCATGGGGATAGGATCAGGAGGACAGGTATTAAGTCATTGTAGAATTGGAATTTCTGGTGACAATTTGTATGTAGAGAAAAAAGATACAGATATTTTCCCTGGGACATTGGGTTCTAAAAGTCAGTAAAATCAGGAATATGAAAAACTAATGTTGTTACTGGCTTAGGATTCTTAGCATGTAATAGTAGAAATTATATTGTCTTCAATCCCTGTCATATTATAGAAAATGAAATAGGTCTAGAGATAAGTAATTTGCATAAGGTCACATAGCTAAATTGCAGTAGAACTGGCACTAGAATTTAGGTCTCCTGACTTCTAATCTACTTGGCATTCTTTCCATCACTTCACACTTCCCTTTTGCCTTGAGCCAGAGCTGGTCTTGGAGGGTGGATTGCAACTAACTGTGCAGGTAAAAGGTGAAGTTAACCTAGCTGGTGCATGGAAGTCTGTTGGTAGGCTGGGAGCCCAGTCACAGTCTCTTAGTACAATTATTATGTCCAGGGTCTGGCTGCAGCTTCAGCATCTTGGTTTTTAGATACCAGTCATAAAAGCACATTGTCTTTCTCAGCGTTCTATTAAGCACATTGAGCTATGCTGCCTTGAACTTTAATTAAAAAATAAGAAAGCTAGGACCAGACTCTACTCTGGTAAAATAACTTCACTTACTTCTCTTGGAATGCTCTGTTACTAGAAAGTACAAAACTACTACTGAAAGCAACTAACAAACATCACAGGTTCCCTTGACAATGGAAAAAATTATGTTTTTTTAGGGGAAGAAAATTAAGGTTAAAATAAAGCATTCTCACATTCATAAATCTACAATTCTTGTTAGTTTAGATGGGCCTCAACCAAGAGGAGGTGGCCCTACAAACAATTACAAATTGAAAGTTGCAAAATAAGAGAATGAGTGAGGCTGTTCAAAGAACAGAGTTGCATACTTCTGGTTTTGTGTCCTACAACTTGTTCAATAATCTATCACCAAAGAACATGGCCCATTACCCTCAAGGATGCTTTTGAAAAAAAATTAAAGACAGGATGGTTTTCACACAATCCAGTCCATGCAGCCTGCAAAATATAAAGGGAATTGAGTAGGGACGTTTATAATGTGTTTTACAATAATTGAGAAACTCATTTAGAGTCTCCTTCAACAAAGTGTGTTTGGGAGCTCCTAGTTAGTGCAGCTGAAGTGGTCACTGAACAGTTTAAAAAGATGTGAATGAAGTGTTCTTTGTCCTCTTTAATAGGAGGTAACCTCTCCAGCTCTTGGCTGACTGTTGTTAGGGCCTTGAATACACTATGAGTGAAGGTCTTAGTGATCATTGGGGAATACAACCAGGGCCTTCATGAGCTTATTAAAATAATTTCTAAGAACAAATGCCTTCTTATTGGCTGAGGTTTTTGATATTACATTTCATTTAATTTTTTTGAAAGCCACATAATTGACCTTTCCCAAAATGTTTTGTTAATTAAAAAATCTTTTTTGATGGATATGTCTCATAAGGTTTGAAAAGAAGGTTAGACATAACACATGTAATGATTTGATTTTCTTTCAATGCATTTAAAAACAGAAAGTAAGAATTGAATCCCAGAGCAGATTTGAAATTTCATACTTGGCTACCCATTGATGGTGTTTACCTTGTCACTAGATATCTATAAATTAAGAGCTGCTTTAGTCTTTGGGAGGCCAATTACTTCATGGTTGCTATGCTTATAATTCAACATGTTGTTCATTGAAAAATGTTTGAGATGGGATTGAAACATCTTATTTTTGAGTTTTAGATTCTGTATTTATACAGTACCTTTGAGTAAACCACATGACATTATTCCTCAATTTCCTCACAAACCCTGCTCCATGTGATTTTCATGAATTTACCCATTTAAGTTTTACAGTTAATTCATAGTGAAGGTGCAAATGTGTTTCCATTTTACAGATGTAGCTGCTGAGGCACAAAAAAATATTTTGCTCAGGTTTATTCAACTATTTGTGGCAGAGGTAAGATTCCAACGGAGACAGCCCAGTTTCAGAATCTATGCTTTTAGCTACTCTTCTATTTTTCTTACCTTAAAGGGGTTTTGAGGCTCAAATCAAATGTAATCATTTGTGAGAGTGCTTTGAAAACTATAAAATGCTAGATAAATATGAGTTGTTATAAAAGCCACTGAGCTTAGTAGAAGGCTTTGGTTTTCTGTGACAAAGCATTTTTTGGCAGTGGGAATGTGTTGATCTGGTGGAGATAAAGTTATAATCTTTTAGGCATGGTGCCTTGGTTTGAAATATCTTTAAAGCCTAGTGTAGCAGAAAGCTCACTGAGCTGAAAGGAAGCAACTTGAATTCTAGGTCCATTCAAGCTAATGAGTCAACCTTGGGTAAGTAATCTAACTTCAATTAATCTTAGTTCCATCAAGAATGAGGCCATGACTATCCTATACATTATATTATAATTAGGTGGAAAACAAAACTCCACATATCTTTGGGCTTTTACTGGACCTTGAAGGGCCCTTGAAGTCTGTGGAATCATTTTTGATTCCACAGACCCTAGATTTGAAAGTTCATGGCTGGATTTTAGAAGTTCTCTGCAATTCTCAAATTCTGACACTGGAAACTCATTTTATAAATAAAATGTATTTTTTAAAGTTATGTATAGGAAAATGCCCTTTATCAATCATGGAAAATCTATATGAAACTATTACACTGAAATGGTCAGAATCACATGATTAGAGTTTAAGAGTGGATTACCATTGATAGCAATGAGCAATTGTTATAATAGCTCACAAAAGAATTCTGCATTTCAATTTTATTTCGTTGAGAACCTTATTTTTAAGGGGTAGGAGAGAATCATAACAGCAACATCTAACTTGATATATTCATCATACATATAGCTTTACAGTGTACTTAGAAAAGTATTGGACTTACTGGTTTTAGCTATGGTATCAGGAAAAGATAATAGCACTGTTTCATGTTGGTCCATAGTGAGCAGTTGTATTTTTAAAAGAAGCAAACTTTGGCATGGGAGCCATAAATAAAATTATAGCTATAAAAGTAGACAATGTTAACTCCCACAGGGTGCAGTATTTGTGGGTGGTCTATTTGAGAAACATTTCTAATTACTATGGTTAGTCCTGCTAGGGTTGTTAAAATTAAGAGTCTGTCATATTTATTTCCTAGTGTTTTAAAACATCTGTAAGTATTGCTAATGAATCCCAAAGTGCAGGAAATGGCAGAATAAATAGGAAATATTTTTGGCAAGGTTCCAGTTCACACATTTTACAGATTACAACTACTGAGGTTCTCTTTGAGGTCTGGTCCTTGAAAACAGACCAAAAAAGAAATTTGCATTCATTTGGGACCCACCACTCGTCTATCAGTTTATCACACTGTGGTGACTTGCATGTTGCTGTGATAATTGAAGCTATGCCACCAGTATTTTAAATACCAGCATGGTCACCCATGGTGGACAGGTTTCAGCAGAGCTTCCAGACTAAGATAGACTAGATAGTAGGAGAGGCAGACCAATTATGCATGGTCAGCCACTGAAAATCATATAAACAGCAGGGGGAAATTGTTAGATATAGTTATAGAAGATGAGCCCCTCAGATTGGAAGGCACTCAAAATTTGACTGGGAAGATCTGCCTCCTCAAAATAGAGTTAACCATAATGACGTGAAGGAGCAAAGCTTTTAGCATATTCATTTACTGATGGGGCAAAACTCAAAATGAGTAGAAACAGCTGCAAACATCCATTAATAATTGAAATATGGAATGTACTATGAATCTAGGAAAATTGGAAGTTGTCAAAAATGAAATGGCACACATAAAAGTGGATATTCTAGGGGTTAGTGTGTTGAAACGGACTGGTATTTTGAATCAGACAGTCATATGGTTTACTGTGCTGGGAACCTCAAACTAAAGGGGAATTTTAAGATCTGTCTTGAAGTACAATGCTGTCTGTGATAAGATAATAGCTATATGCCTACAAGGAAGACCGAGCTATACCTCTATTACTCAATTACACCCACCAACCACTAAAGTCAGTGATGGTGAAGTTGAAGAATTTTGCCAACTTCTTCAGTCTGAAATTGATCAAATATGCAATCAAGATGCATTGATAATTACTGATTATTGGATGCAACAGTTGTAAACAAAGAGAAAGGATCTGTAGTCGAAAAGCATGGTGTTCGTGATAGAAATGATGCTGAGATCACACGATGAAATTTTGTAAGACCAATGATGTATTCACTGCAAATATATTTTATAAAAAGACATAAAAAGGGGCTATGCACATAGACCTCACCAGATGGAACACACAGGAATCAAATTGGCTGCATTGGTGGGAAGAGACCAGAGAGACGCTCAATATCTTCAGCAAAACAAGGCCAGGGTCCGACTGTGGAACAGACCATCCATTGCTTGTATGTAAATTCAAGCTGAAACTGAAGAAAATTAAAACAAGTCCATGAGAGCCAAAATATGGCATAAAATATATCCCATCTGAATTTAGAGACCATTTCAAGAATTTATTTGGTGAATTAGACACTAATGACTGAAGATGAGAAATGTTGTGGGATAACATCAAGAACATCATAAAGTAAGAAAACAAAAGGTTATTTAAAAGACAGGAAAGAAAGAAAAGACAAAACGGATGCCAGAAGAGACTCTGAAAGTAGCTCTTGAGCTTAGAGAAGCTAAAGCAAATGGAAAAAATAAGAAGGTAAAAGAACTGAAGAGAAAATTTCAGCAGGCAACTTGAGAAGACAAAGGCAAAGGTGCAAAGACCTGAAGTTAGAAAACCAAAAAGGAAGAGCGTGCTAAACATTTATCAAGCTGAAAGAACTGAAGAAAAAATTCAAGCCTCAGATTGAAATATTGAAGGATTCTATGGACAAAATATTTAATGGTGCAGTAGATGGCAGGAATACACAGAGTCATTGTATCAAAAAGAAATGGTCAGTGTGCAGCTATTTCAAGAGGTAGTATATGATCAAGAACCAATGGTACTGAAAGAAGAAGTCCAAACTGTGCTTAAGGCATTGGCAAAATACACAGCTTCTGGAATTTTAGAATACAAATTGAAATATTTCAACAAACTAATGCAGCACGGGAAGTGCTCACTCATTTATGCCAAGACATTTGGAAGACCTGGTCAACCTTTTGGAGCAGATCTCTATTTGTGCCCATTCCAAAGAGAGGTGACCCAAAAAATTGTGGAAATCATCAAACAATGTAACTAATATCACATGCAATTAAAAATTTGCTTGTTGAGGACCGCAAGTACTGAGATGCTGAGGACCGGTGTCATGGACGAAAATGCAACGTGATGGCCGCTCTCAGACTTGCTAGCCAGGGACCCTGAGGGCCCAAGGAAGTAACCTCCGGACGTCCCGGGTTCATTGGCTTTTACGAACTCACTGTTGGGCTAGTTCTGTATAATTTTCTTTTGTCCTATCACTCATTCTATGCTTCAGACTCCAGTAATTGTAGCTTCTGTGAAAATGGTTTCTTATGTGCCTCTCTTAATGTCTCCACTGTGTTGGCAGTGCTTAAGGTCCTGGGAACAAAATCTCTCTGAGGAACAAACTCTGGCCACCTAGCAAGCACATGCAAACTATTCTTTATCAGATTATTCAGTTATGTTTGATATTAACTTAATACATGAGCCCTTGATACCCATGGACAAATATTAAAACAAAAACCTCTTCTAAAGCCGAGGCCTAAGAGTTCCTAAGGCAAGTTTGCTGGGAGACGCTGGAGAAAATTACCGTAAGGAATTCACCCAAAGTAGATTGGCGACTTCCCGGGTTTTGTTCAAAGAACAATAGTTGTCAGCCTTCTCAAATCGTCCCCAGGTGCAAACTATTAACCTAGGAGTCCTCCTTCCTCTTGCAAGCCTCGGCCAGGTAGCTGAAACAGCTGAACTCCTTCCAGACCTTTTGAATCCTTTTCTTACTGAAGATTAGGTGCTATAGGTATGTTAATTAGGCTTGAGAAACCTCGAGTTGTGCCTTGGGATTCGAACCTAAAAATTACTATATAACAATTTGCTTGAATTTCTAGAAAATTAAGGATGTTAGATTATCAAGACAATTTGTGATGTATGTTTTAGAATTTGTTCCTGTAAATCATTGTGTCCTGTTTTGAATGATTAATCACATTTCACTTCTGTACCCTGTCTTAATAATCCCCACCTTCCTTTGTGTAAAGCTCCTCCCTGAAATAAAAAGGAGGCGCAGACTGAAGCCTGCATGCGTTACGGCTTGCAGGGCATGCATTACAGGCAAGCATTGCAGTTGGTAAGGTGTGCATACTGCTTGCATAGCCATGAAGTTTACAATGCAGGATCTGTCTGATGCCAGTGTCACATCCACTCTGGTCTCGGGTGTCTTCTTGTCTTTCTTGTTGCATCCTTGTGTGTACTCTTTATCTGTCTCTGTCACCGCCAGATCTCCCAACTTAGTGAACCGAACCCCCCAGTCGAGGCCGGTTCTCGACATTTGCTGAAGATAATTTAAAAACATTTGCAACAGTATATTGACAAGGAACTGCCAGAAATTCCAGTCAGAGTCAGAAGAAGACATGGAACTAGGGATATCAATACTAGGGTCAGATACCGAGAATACCAGAAAGATGTTTACTTATGCTTTGTTGACTATGCAAAGGCATTCGATTGCGGATAATAAACTGTGGATAACATGAAGAATGGGTAATCCACAACACTTGTGTTCATGAGGAACCTGCACATAGACCCAGAGGCAGTAGTTATAACAGAAAAAATGAATCTTAAATCAGGAAAAATATGTGCCAGAGTTATATCCTTTCACCATTCCATTCAATCTGTATGTGGAGTAAATAATCTGACAAAATAGATTATATGAAGAAGAATGTGGCATCAGGATTGGAAGAAGACTCATTAATAGTCTGGAATATGCAGATGATACAACCTTGTTTGCTGCTTATGAGCTGATTGAAAATGCCTTGACTTGGGTCAGGTGCACCATTATTCCTCAAAGTGACAATTTAGATATTTTGCAGCAGATTTGCCTAATGAAATATACCCTTTGTTTCCTTGAGTGCTGCTTCCATAAGTGTTGATTGTAGAGCCAAGTAAAATGAATTATTTGACAATATCAGTCTTTTCTCCAATTATCACGATGTTGACTATTGGTTCGGTTGTGAGAATTTTTGTTTCTTTAGAGAATTTTTGTTTTCTTTATGTTGAGGTATAATTCATACTGAAAGCTATAGTCTTTGATCTTCCTCAATAAGTGCTTCAAATCCTATTGACTTTCCAAAAGCAAGGTTGTGTCATCTGCATATCACAGGCTGTTAAAGAGCCTTTCTCCATTCCTGATATCATATTATTCTTCATATAATCCAGTTTATCAGATTATTTGTCTAGCATACTCATTGAGTAACTATAAGAGGAAAGGTGACACACATCATTCCTGATTTTAAACATTCAGTATCTCCTTATTTTGTTTGAATGTCTGCCTCTTGATCTATATGCACAATTAAGTGTTCTGGAATATCCATCCATTCTTCTCAATGTTATCCATAGTTTGTTATGATCCGCACAGTCCAATGCTTTGCATAGTCAACAAAGCACATGTAAACGTCTTTCTGGTATTTTGTGCTTTCAGTCAAGAGCCATCTGATGTCAACAATGATATCCCTTGTTCTAAATCCTCTTCTAAGTACATCTTGAATTTCTTGCAGCTCCCTGTTGATTTTACTGCTGCAACTCTTTTTGAATTATCTTTAGCAAATTTTACTTGCATATGATATTAATGATATTGTTTGATAATTTCTGCATTCTGTTGCTTTGTGTTTTTTGGAATGGGCATGAATATGGATCTCTTCCAGTCAGTACACCTAATAGCTTTCTTCCAAATTTCTTGTCATTGACTAGTGAGAGCTTCCAGTGCTGCATTAGTTTGTTGAAAGATACCAATTAATATTCCTGGAACCTGATTTTTTGCTAATAACTTAAGTGCAGTTTGGACTTATTCATTGCCACTGTTTCTTGATCATAATCTACCTCTTAGAATGGTTAAACATAGATCAATTATGTTTGATAGTGACTCTGATTACTTCCATTTTCTTTTGATGCTTCCTGCATCATTCAATATTTTGCACATAGAATCCTTCAACGTAGCGAGTCAAGGCTTGATTTTTTTTTCCCCTTAGTTCTGCTTAGAAATGCTGAGTATGTTCTTCCCTTTTGGTTTTCTAATTTTAGGTCTTTGAGCATTTCATTATAGTACTTTACTTTGTCTTCTTGTACTGTCCTTTCAAATTTTCTTTCCAGCTCTTTTGTTTCATTATTTCCTCCATTCATTCCATAGAAAGTTTCAGATTCTCTTTTGATATACACTTTTATATTTTTCTGCTTTCATATCTTTTCATGATCTTTGTTACTTCATTTATGACTATCTTTATGTTACCCCACAATTCTTTTGGTCTTCAGTCATGAGTGTTCAAATATGTTCTTGAGATGATCCCTAAATCCAGATGGGATATACTAAAGGTTGTATTTTGGCTCTCTTGTACTTACTTAAGTAAAGTTTCTTCAGTGTTGACCTAAACCTGCATATGAACAATTGATAGTGTGTTCTAAATTAGGGCAGGGAGAATAGCTTTTGTATGTAGCTTAGTGAATGGAACTTGGTAGGTATACAATAAGGTCTTGTCAAGTTTATGAGAGACTTGTTTTGTCCAAACTCACACTATGTGAAAAGTCAGGGGAAGATTTTTGTTTTGATGGTTTTATCACTTATCACAAGAACATACTATCCAAACACCAAGTTTCTATTCTGTGTCCACATGGAATTATATGAAAGCAAGTCATTACAAATATAAATTAAAGTCATATCAGGGATGAAATAGCTCTAGATGAGGTGAGCAATTTAACATCTTTAAAATGGATGTGACCTGTGTGTCAGATTCTTATAGTTCCTCTAAAAGAAGATTTAAAAGAGACTGCAATCCTTAAAGCAAGTGTACTGACATGTGCTATCATCACATGGCATTCGGAAATGAGCAGCTAGAGTTGTTGTTGTTATTAAGTGCCATTGAGTCAGTTCTGACCCATAGCGAGGGTTTCTGTGGAGCAGTTGGTGACTTTGATCTGCCAGCCTTGCGGTTAAAACTGACCTTGTGGTCGAGTGCTTTATCCTATAGCATCACACAAAGATTTGGAGAGGCTGGAGTATAGAGGTATTAACCATGGTAAGTAGGATTAATCCTTGGTTATAGACATGTCTTCTCTCTGACAAACTTTCAAACTCTGTAGGAATTTCCTGTAAGAAATATTAGCTGCAGTGTTGTAAAACTAGGGTTGGATTAAAATTGTGGTTCTGAATATTTTCACCAAGTGATTAAAAATTTTAGAAAGACTTTCATGAAGCCAATGGCTTCTTGGTAATATTTGAAGTCCAAAGAAATATTATGCCATTTTCTTGGCCAAGGGTGGTCTCTCTAATGATGTAGCTTGGCCATGGTACCTTTGGTACATAAGCTGACATTTGAAAATGTTACAACAAGGCACTAATGGAGACCTGGTGTGGCACTGTGGGTTAATGCGCCAGACTGCAAAGCTGTTTGAACTGCAAGGATGGTGGTTCAAGCTCACCAGCTGCTCCTTGGAAATCCTACACAGCGTCGCTATGGGTCTGAATCGACTCAACAGCATTTGACAACAACAGCAACACCCTCTCCAGAGCCAAGAAGGGTTAAACAGGGAAAAGGATGTCACTGACCATTGTGTACTTGCTGGGCCTGCTCCCAAGAAAAGGCCTGTCTGTGGCCTTTCATAAATCTCTTAGTTTTCTCTTAGCTGATGATACTCAGCAAAATAAACTGTTGTTAGCAACTATGACTGCAGCATTTTGACAGGAAACATGTAATTTTGTAGCAATTGGTTTCTATAATAAATACAGTCACATAACATATCAGAAAATAGTTAATTAAGAAAATGCCTCTTGAACTCGAGTCTTAAACTTTTGTGGTGCTTGTATACATCAATGTGAATCTATTAAAAAACTAAACATTTTTCTAAAAATGAGAGTTCACAGTATTGCATTAAATTTTCCAGGGCTCATGGACTCTTTAAAATGAGTGAACCAGTGATTAAAATGATAAATAACAACCCATATGGAACAGGTTTGATATATTAGACACTAAAGACTGAAGATGATATATTAGACTTTAAAGACTAGAGATGCTAAAGCAAATGGAAGAAATGAGGAGATACAAGAGCTGAACAGAAAGTTTCGAAGGTTTCCTCGAGAAGACAAAGTCAAATATTATTAAAAAATGTGCAAACATCTGGAGTCAGAAAACCAAAAGGAAAGAACACAGTCAGCATTTATTAAACCGATGGAACTGAAGAACAAATTCAAACCTCGACTTTTGTTTTTTTAAGGACTCTGGGCAAATTATTGAATGATGAAGAAAGCATCAAAAGAAGATGGAAGGAATACACAGTACCAAAAGGAAATGGTCGATGTTCAACCATTTCAAGAGGTAGCACATGATCAAGAGCCAATGATACTGAAGGAAGAAGTCCAAGGTACATTAAAAGAATTGGCACAGAACAATTCACTGGGAATTTGATGGAAAACAAATTGAAATCTTTCAACAAAGTGAGGTAGTACTGGAGATACTCACTTATCTATACAAAGAAATTGAGAAGATAACTATCTGGCCAACTGATTGGAAGAAATCCATATTTGTGCCCATTCCAAAGAGAGGTGACCCAATGGAATGCAGAAATCATCTGACAATCTCATTGATATCCCATGTGAGTAAAGTTTTGCTAAAGGTAATACAGAAACGACTGCAAGCATACATTGACAGAGAACTTCCAGAGGTTCAAACCGCATTCAGAAGAGGACGTGGAATGAGGGCTATCATTGCTGACGTCAGATGGATCTTGGTTGAAAGCAGAGAATATCAGAAAGGTGTTTACCTGTGCTTTATTGACTATGAAAAGGATTTCGATTGTGTGGATTATGACAAGCTATGGGCAATATTGTGTAGTATGATTATTCTGGAACACTTACTTGTGCACATGAGGAACCAGTATATAGACTAAGAAGCAATTGTTTGAACAGAAAATGGTAACACCGAATGGTTTAAAATTAGGAAAGGTGTGCGCCAGGGTTGTATTTTTTCACCATATATATTCAATCTGTATGCTGGGTAAATAATCCGGAAAGCTGGGTTATATGAAGAAAAAACATAGCATCAGGATTAAAGGAAGATTTATTAACAACCTGTAATATACAAATTATGTATATATGTAAAGAAAACAAAAATCCTCACCACTGGACCAATAAACAACATTCTTATCAATGGAGAAAAGATTGAAGTTGTCAAGGACTTCATTCTTCTTGGATCAACCATCAACACTCATGGAAGCAGCATTCAAGAAATCAAACGACTTATTGCATTAGGCAAATCTGCTGCACAAGACCTTTTTAAAGTATTGAAGAGCAAAGATGTCAGCTTGAGGACTAAGGTGCACCTGACCCAAGCCATGGTATTTTCAGTAACCTCATATGCATGCGAAAACTGGACAGTGAATAAGGAAGACCATAGAAGAATTGATGCATTTGAGTTATGGTGTTGGAGGATAATATTGAAAGTGCCATGGGCTGCCTAAAGAACCAACAGATCTGTGTTGGAAGAAGTCACTGTAGAAGCATATCATGTTTGGTAAGGTGGAGGGTCAGAGAGAAAGAGGAAGACCCCCAGAGAGATGGATTGGTAAGTTGACAGCACAATGGGTTCAAACGTGGCAACAATTGTGAGGTTAGCGCAGGACTGGGCAGTGTTTAGTTCTGTTGTACATAGGGTCGCTATGAGTTGGTGCTGACTTGATGGCACCTAACAACAACAATATGCCGATGATACAACCATGCTTGCTGAATGTGAAGAAGACTTAAAATACTTACTGATGAAGGTCAAAGACTACAGCCTTTTGTATGGATTGTATCTGAATGTAAATAAAACAAAAATCCTTACCACTGGGTCAATAAACAATAGTTTTATCAATGGAGCAAAGATTGAAGTTGTCAAAGACTTCATTTGTCTTGGATCAACCATCAACACTCATGGAAGCAGTGGTCAAGAAATCAAAAG
>NW_006408701.1:3637397-3638056 GCF_000296735.1 Chrysochloris asiatica
ATCTGTGTTGGAAGAAGTGCAGCCAGAGTTCTTCTTGGAGGTCAGGATGACTAAACTTCATTTTTCATACTTTGGACATATATTCAGGAGGGACCAGTCTGGTTAGGTGGAGGGTCAGAGAAAAAGAAGAAGACCCCCAGTGAGATGGATTGGCAAAGTGGCAGCATCAGTGGGCTCAAGTGTGGCAACAATTGTGAGGTTAGCCTAGGATCGGGAAGCATTTCATTCTGTTGTGCATAGGGTCGCTATGAGTCAGTACCAACTGGATGGCACCTAACAATAACAACAGTCATATATGGGGCAAGTGCTATTATCATTATTGTTATTTTATAGTTAAACTAAGATTTAAAAACTGTTCTACTACCTGTCTTGTAGAACATTTAAAAACAATCTTATTCTATTAAATAATTTAGTGTGTTTTAGGAGGGTTTTCTAAGGTTACTTTTATAACAAAGCTCAAGTCACAATTTTGAATTTTAAGGAAACAGGGTTATAACTGTAAGGTAGGTAAATGGATGGTTAAATAATGAACTTGAAGGCGGTACCCACAATGGGAGGGATATTTGTGAAGGTGTATGTTACTGGTGTCCTTTAAAAACACTGTATAGTATGGAAAGGAAAGAGACCCAAGATAAGCAAAACACTGCTTAAGAAGAAGA
>NW_006408701.1:3641617-3642998 GCF_000296735.1 Chrysochloris asiatica
AGTGTCTTATTTTATAATATAATGCAAGGAAAGCCAAGATTCAAAAGACAGCCAAGCATCTTAGCATTATTTCTCCCTTTCCCCATTCCAACCATATCTGAAACCCTATATCCCAGAGCCCTGTTGTTCCAAGGTTGTGCATACATCATTATTTACCTCTGTCCCACTTAGCCCATGCAAACCTGCCTAACTGTTCACCCATCTGCTTTGTTCTTCCATTTCTGTCTCCCTTCTTGTATATTGCCCCCCTCCCCAGCACCCAAACTATCCTTTGTCTATTCTCTGCCCTGTGCTCCACCTTCCCCTCCCACCCCCACATCCCAGCAACCGGCAAAGAATCTACCCCCCTTTAGTATGGGTTCTTTGTCTTTGTCTTTTACAGTCGTGGTCCTATGCAGTATTTCTTCTTTTGTGACTGATTAATTTCACTCACCATAATGTCCTCAAGGTTCATCCATGTTATGTGGTGCCATGCAGCTTCTTTGTTATTTTTCAATGTAGCATAGTATTCCATTGTGTGTATGTACCACAGTTTGTTTATCCATACTTCAGTTGATGGGCACTTTGGCTGTCTCTATCATTTTGCTATTGTAAATAGTGCTGCTATGACATTGGTGTGTGTATATATCTTCTCGTGTTATGACTCATATTTCTTGTGGGTAAATACCAAGTAGAGGAATTTCTGGATCATAAGGTATTTCTATTCCCAAACTTCTGAGGAAGCACCATATTGCTTTCCAGAGAAGTTGGACCATTTTGCAATCCCACCAGCAATGCAGGAGTGTTCCAGTTTCTCCACATCCCCACCAGCATGTATTGTCCTCTACTTTTTTTTTAAACTTTGCTGTTATTGCTGATGTAAGATGATATCTCATTGTTGTTTTGATTTGCATCTCTCTAATTGCTAGTGATCGTGAATATTTCTTCATATGTTTGTTGGATGCCTGGATCTCTTCCTTGGTGAAGTGTCTGTTCATGTCCTGTGCCCATTTTTTAATTGGGTTATCTGTCTTTTTCTTGTAGAAGTGTTGTAGTTTCCT
Organism: Chrysochloris asiatica; assembly: GCF_000296735.1. NCBI lineage: Eukaryota > Metazoa > Chordata > Mammalia > Afrosoricida > Chrysochloridae > Chrysochloris > Chrysochloris asiatica. The sequence continues at coordinate 3,642,658 of NW_006408701.1, forward strand.
GTATATTTTAGAGATGAATCCCTAGTCTGATGTGCCATTGCAAAAGATTTTTTCCCCCATTCTCTGGGTTCCCTTTTTACTCTTCTGGTGAAGTCTTTTGATGCACGTAAGTTTTTAAATTTTAGTATGTCCCACTCATATATTTTGTCTACTTTTATTTGTGTGGTTTTCAAAATGTTTTGTAGTCTGTGTATTCCCTGAATAAATGTGTCCTTACATTTGTCCCTATTTTTTCATTGATGGTCTTCATAATTCTGGGATTCACATTTAGGTCTTTAATCCATGTTGAGTTGGTTCTTGTATAAGGTTTGAGGTGAAGGTCTTGTTTCAATCTTTTGCAT
>NW_006408701.1:3644104-3648029 GCF_000296735.1 Chrysochloris asiatica
GAAGTTTTCCATCCTCCTCTATCTTCTGGAATAATTTGAGTAGAATTTGGCAACAGCTCTTCCCTGAATGTTTGGTGGAACTCACCAGTGAAGCCATCTGGGCCTGCAGAATCTTCTGAAGTGGGAAATTTCCACTTGAAACGACAAGCAGACCAGCCTGGTGCAGCTAGAAGAACAGAAGGTATTTCTTGAAAGAAAGACCAGCAAGAAAAATCAAAAACAATAATGGCAGTTTGATAGACTTCTACCAGAACAAGCAACCCAGGAGCCCTTCCAAGACTTAAGACTGAAGGGGAATACACAAGCAGGCATGTGGTCTGGCTGGTGACTATGTTGATAACCGATAAGGGGAAGTGTGGTAAAAACAGCAATGAAGTTGTGAGGTAAATCCGACCATGTTCAATAGATTCCTGTGAACCCGGATTGAGACCTGTTTAGCCAGCAATATGGCAAGACCTGGGGACTCCTTATCCCAGAGACAGTGACATGGCTACAGAGGAATAGAGCGGAGAGTGAAACATCCAGCTAATATGGAGTGATGGGAGGTGCACAAGAATACCCATACTTGCAGATAGTACCCACTTGACCTAGCTTCAATGGCTTCATGATCAGAACTCGACTAGAACAAGAAATAAAAGGGAAAAAAGTTTAATCTGCTGCAATTTGATGAACTTGTCCTATATATATGGACATAGTAACTTATCAAATTTAGTCTAGTGGGGAAGATGGACTATAGATGCAGAAATAAATATATAATTATAAATTCTTCTAAATACCATGAATGAAATAAACAGGAACTGTGACTGAAAATACAGTAAAAGAGATTTTTTTTTTTTTTTTAGAAAAAGTTGATCAGAGAACAAATGTATACTATATGCCAAATATTTTGCTAAGTGCTTTCTTAAAAAGACTTAGGTCAGCAGAAATTGGAACTCCCATGTATTGCTGGTGGGAATGGAAAATGGAAAATAGTTTGGTGGTTCTTTAAGATGTTAAACAGAATGATCATGTTATCCAGCAATTCCATTGTTGTGTTTATGTAAAAGGCTTGAAATAAGGGACTCAGACAGATGCTTATACATCAATTGTCATACCATTATTCTCAATATCTAAAAGTTGGAAACAATCTATATGTCCACCAAAAGATAAGTGAATGGACAAACAAAATATATGCATACAATGGGGTATTATTCAGTAATAAAGAGAAATTGTTATCTATGCTATGCCATAGATAAACCTTGAAATCATTATGCTGAGTAAAATAAGTCAAGAAATGACAAAGTCTGATTACGCTTAAATAAAAGATCTAGAATAAACATATATGCTTATAGACCAGTTTTTGAATAGTTACTAGGGTCAGGTAGGCAAGCAATAGAGGGAGTTGTTGCTTTAGAAATGAATAGTCATTGTGATGGTTGCACAGCATAGTGAGCATAATCAATGGCATTGAAGTGAGCATATAAAATCATTAAAATGGAGAAGAGTAAGAAGAAGGTAACAACTTAGATGAGATTTATGGTCCTATTCCCTGAAGATTTTTTGAGTTATTAGTCATTTAAAAGAGAAAAGCATACTTAAAATACTGGAATCTAAGGGCAAGAAACAATTTTGCCTGAGACAGAGTAGGGCAAGGACATCAGATACAGAGAAAGGATGGCATCTGAGCTGATCTCTGAAGTTGGATTCTGGATAAACAAGAATGGTCAGAGGAGATAAGCAAGTCTAATCAGGGACAACAGCAAAAGGGAACATACTGAGGCATATTTGAGGGGTTGATTGTAGTTTAGCTTAGAACCCTGATTTCAAATGAAATTTCTGCAGAACTTCAGCATGGAGAATAGATAAATGTGAAGCACCACAGGGGGTGAGTAGTAACGGAACTGTTAGTTTTATATGGCTGCCATGATAAATTATTACAAACTTAGAGAATTAAAAGCACATAACTTTACTATCGTTTTGGAGGTTACTTGGCTAAAATCAAGGTGTAATCAGGGCTTCAGTCTTTTCTGGAAGGTCTAGGGAAGAATCTGTTCCCTTGCCTTTTCCAGATTTGTAGACATCACCAACATTCCTTGACGCTTTAAAGGTAGTGGCATTACATCTCTCTGATTCTTTTTGTATTTCTGACCACAGACAGGAAAGGTTCTCTATTTTTTGTTTGTTTTTACTTTTTATTATGAATTTGGTTAAGATTTATAGAGCAGATCAGCTTTCCATTCACCAATTAATGTGCATTTTTTAATCTCATTGATTATAATCTTATCAGTATAACTTCACTTATCCCACTTCCTCTCTACTTCCTGTTTCCTTGACTCTTTTCTAACCCTTTTGAAAATTGTCTTTGGGTAATTTCTGCCCTTTTGATCTCTAATGGGTGACTATTCTAAGGTGTGCATATCTCACTAGTGTAATTTGCTCCACTTAGAGACCTCTCTATTTTATGGAGTCCTGGTGAAGTGCTATGGGCTAATGCGTCAGACTGAAAATCATTAGAATTGCAAGGTCGGTGGTTCAATCTCATCAGCTCCTTGGAAACCCTATACAGGATCACAATGAGTTGGAATCAACTCGATGGCACTTAACAACAACAACAACATTGCTTAGCTAAAAAATTGAGCCAGTGGCGTGAGTTATTTCCAGATATGGAGCCATGTGATTAGATTGAGCCCATCTGGATAATCCAGGGAAAACACCTCATTTTAAGATGACTGGCTACTGAGAACATGACTAGAATCCATTCTTTCTTGATGTGATAGGTATTAATATCTACAGTGTTTTCACCACTCATCTGTCAGTTTGTCTTATTGTGGTGGCTTGTGAGTTGCTGTGATTCTGAAAGCTATGCCACCTGTATTTTAAATACCCGCAGGGTCACCCATGGTGAACAGATTTCAGATGAGCTTCCAGACAAAGACAGACTAGGAAGAAGGAGTGACAAACTACTTCCAAATATTAGGCACTGAAAAACTTATGAATAACAGAGAAACACTGTCAGATATAGTGCCGGAAAATGATCCACTCAGGTTGGAAGGCACTCAAAATGCAACTGGGGAAGAGCTGCCTCCTCAGAGTAGAGTTGACCATGATGACATGAATAGAGTAAAGACCATGGGAGAAAAGGCCGCAGGACCTTCATTTTCTGATGGGGCACAACTCAAAATGAAGAGAAATAGCTGTAAACATCCCATTGAAAATTGGAACATGAAATGTATGAAGTATGAATCTGAGAAAGTTGGAAGTTGTCAAAATTGAAATGGAACACATAAGCATCGATATCTTAGGCATTAGTGAGCTGAAATGGACTGGTATTGGCCATTTTGAATCTGACAACCACATGGTTTACTATGCTGGGAATGACTAGTTGAAAAAGAATGGTGTTGCATTCATATCCAGATTAGTCATGAGATGCAGTGCTCTCTGTGATAGGATAGTACACATGTGCCTGCAGGGAAGACCAGTTAATACCACTATTATTCAAATTTACACACCAAACACTAAAGCCAGTGAGGATGAAATAGAATTCTACAAACTTCTTCAATCTGAAATTGATCAAACATGTAATCAAGATGTATTGATTATTACTGGTTATTGGAATGCAAAGGATGGGAACAAAGAGGAAGGGTCAGTAGTTGGAAAATATGGCCTTGGTGATAAAAATGATGCTGGAGATCGCATGATAGAATTCTGCAAAACCAATGATTTGTTCATTTCAAATACCTTCTTTAGACAGCATAAGGGATGACTATACACACAGACCTCACCAGATGGAATACATAGAAATCAAATTGACTACATCTGAGGAAAGAGACGATGGAAAAGCTCCATATCATCAGTCAAAACAAGGCCAGGTGCAGATTGTGGAACAGACCATCAATTGCTCATATGCAAATTGAAACTGAAGCTGAAGAAAATGAAAACTAGTCCA
>NW_006408701.1:3648551-3649525 GCF_000296735.1 Chrysochloris asiatica
AGATTCTGTGGTCAAATTATTGAATGATGCAGAAAGCATCAAAAGAGAAGGGAAGGGGTGAGAGGACTTCTGGCGCTTCCCTGACCAGGCAGCTTAGGTAGGGCAGTCTTGGGGAAAAGGGGCGGAATCGCACATAAGAAACCTCTGTCTAGCAGACAGACAGCCTTTGAAGAAACATAAGATCTTATATTTCAACATTCTGAACTAGTTTTTTTAAAAGATCAAATTGCTGAGGAATTACAGACATTTTGAGCTCTTGCCTGCCTGCACGTGGCTCCCGCTTCCGTGCCCGCGCCGGCGAGTGCCTCTGCCCCCTGCAGACCTTGGAATGCAGGGCTAGAACAACCCCACTTAGAAGGCTGCATTTCCAGAGAAAAGGAAGCATAAACTAACATAGCCGAACAAATAGAGAGGGATATTGGTGCAAATATCAGGAAATTCGGGGTACCCACGGTACACAGAGACTGAGAGAGGCATTTTTTACGTCATCAAATACAGACACTACCTCTCTGCAGCCATTACCCCCAGCGCTCTACTACCCTGGCCTAGACCAACCCTCTGCCAAGCCGCCGAGGCTCAGGAATGCCCAAGGCACAGGCCCACCCACTGAGGCCAAGGCCTGCCCTGAGGCCCAACCCGCCCACAGACTGGTCACAAAGGCTCAGGCCCAACCAAGGCCCAAAACGCCTACCCACCTCGCGACCCAGGCGGTCAACAGCCCGGTCGCCGCCGAGGTCCAGGGCCCCCAAGGCCCAACCCACAGCATAGCCAGGTAGCTGAGGCCCAGGGCCCCGGAGGCCCAACCTGTTGCGTAGCCCGGTCACCAAGGCCCAGTGCCCCTGAGACCCAACCCACTCTCAGCTCGATCCCCGAGGCATAGGCCCCCCCGAGGCCCAATCCATCCAACCCGCCCGCTGAGACCCAAGCTGCCCGATGCCCAGCTGCTGATACCCAGGCCCCCTGAGGCCCAAACC
>NW_006408701.1:3686263-3688791 GCF_000296735.1 Chrysochloris asiatica
GTCTTCTAGGTTCATCCATGTTATGCAGTGGCTTGAAACGTCCTTGTTATTCTTCAAGGTAGCATAATATTCCATTATGTGTATGTACCAAAGTTTGTTTATCCATTCTTCCATTGATGGACACTTAGGCTGTCTCCATCTTTTTGCTATTGTGAATAGTGCTGGTATGAACATTGATGTGCATATATCTACTCATGTTATGGCTCATTTTTCTTGTGGATATATACCAAGTAGAGGAATTGCTGGATCATAAGGTATTTCTATTTCCAATTTCTGAGGAAGCACCATACTGTTTTTCAGAGTGGTTAGTCCCTTTTGCATTCCCACCAGCATTGTAGGAGTGTCCCAGTCTCTCCACATCCTCGCCATCATTTATTATCCTCTGCATTTTTTATATTTGCTGTTATTGCTGGTATGAGATGATACCTCACTGTTGTTTTGATTTGCCTCTCTCTAATGGCTAATGTGGAGCCCTGGTTTGGCGCTGTGGGTTAATATGTCAGACTGCAAAGTCATTTGAACTGAAAGGTTGGTGGTTCAAGCTCACCAGAGGCTCCTTGGAAACCCCATACAGGGTTGCTATGGGTTGGAATCGACTTGACAGCACTTAACAACAACAACAACAACAATGGCTAATGTGGTGGTTATATGCTGTGGAGTCAGTTCCAACTCATAGTGACCCTGTATAAGCTTTCTGAGGCTGTAAATCTTTATGGGAGCAGAAAGCCTAATTTTTCTCCCACAGAACTGCTGGTAATTCTGAACTTCTGACCTTGAGGTCAGCAGTCAGACTTGTAACCACTATACTACCAGAGTCTGTGTTGGAAGAAGTGCAGCCAGAGTGCTCCTTGGAGGCCAGGATGGCCAAACTCCATCTCTCATACTTCGGACATATTATCAGGAGGGACCAGTCACTGTAAAGGGATATCATGTTTGATAGGGTTGAGGGTCAGAGAAAAAGAGGAAGACCCCCTGCGATATGGATTGGCAAAGTGGCAGAATTGATGGGCTCAAGTGTGGCAATGATAGTGAGGTTGGCCCAGGATCAGGCAGTATTTCGTTCTGCTGTTCCTAAGGTCTCTGAGTCGGTACTGACTCAATGGCACCTAACAACAACAATGGCTAATGATTGTGAACATTTTTTCATATGTTTGTTGGCTGCCTGACTGTCTTCTTTGATGAAGCATCTGTTCTTGTCCTGTGCCCATTTTTTAATTGGGTTACTTATCTTTTTCTTGTAGAGGTGTTATAGTTTCCTATAGAAATTAGAAATTAGTCCCTTGTCTGATATGTCATTGCAAAAGATTTTTTCCCATTCTGTGGGCTCCCCTTTTACTCTTCTTGTGAAATCTTTTGATGTGCATAATTTTCTAATTTTTAGAATGTCCCAGTCATCTATTTTGTCTTCTTTTGTTTGTGGAATTTTCGCAGTGTTTCATAGTCTGTGTGTTCCCAGGATTATAGCCCTTAAATTTGTCCCTATTTTTTACTGATGACCTTTATAATTCTGGGATTCACATTTAGGTCTTTAATCCATGCTGTGTTGGTCTTTATATACGGTGTGAGGTAAAGGTCTTGTTTCAATCTTTTGCATATCAATTTCCATTTCTGCCAGCACCATCTGTTGAAGAGACTGTGTCTTCCCCACTCAATGTATTTTGCCCCTTTGTCAAAGATCAGAATTTCTGGATTCTCAATTCTGTTCCATTGATCTATGTATCTTTCATTGTACCAGTACCAGGCTGTTTTACCACTGTAGCCATGAAGTAAATTTTGAAATCAAGGTGTGAGAGGCCTCCAACTTTGTTCTTCTTCTTAAGCAATGCTTTGCTTATCCTGGGTCTCTTTCCTTTCCATATAAAGTTTGTGATTTTTTTTTTTTTTCAGCTCTCTAAAGAATGTTGGTGGAGTCTGGATTGGGATTGTGTTATATGTATAGATTGCTTTGGGCAGTATTGACATTTTCATCAATCCAGGAGCATGGTATATTCTTCCATTTTTGTAGGTGTGTTTTGGTTTCTTGTAGTAGTGTTTTGTAGTTTTCTTTATATAGGTCCTTTGTTTCTCTGGTTACATTTATTCCTAAATATTTCTTCCTTTGGGTAGCTACTATAAATGGTATTGCTTTCTTAATTTCCTTTTCAGTGTTGTCATTATTAGTGTAAAGGAATCCAACTGAGTTTTGTATGTTGATCTTGTACTTTGCCACTTTGCTGAATTTTCCAATGAATTCCAGTAGTTTTTTTGCCGAGTCTTTGGGGTTTTCTCTGTATAGGTTCATATCATCTGAAAATAGAGTTTGACTAATTTTTTGCCAATTTGGATGCCTTTAATTTCTCTATCTTGCCTTATAGGTCTGGCTAAGTCTTCCAAAGCAATATTGAATAAGAGTGGTGATAAAAAGGCATCCTTGTTGGGTACCTGTTCACAAGGGGAAGGTTTTCAGTTTCTCTCCATTAAGAGTGATGTTAGCTGTTGGTTTTGTATATATGCTCTTAATTATGTTGAGGAATTTCCCTTCAATTCCT
>NW_006408701.1:3688891-3689570 GCF_000296735.1 Chrysochloris asiatica
CTAGTAGCTTTTTTACTGAGTCTTTAGAGTTTTCTATGTATAGGATCATATCATCTGTAAATAGAGAGAGTTTTATTTCCTATTTGCCCATTTGGATGCCTTTAAATTATCTATCTTATCATATAGCTCTGGCTAATACTTCCAAACCAATATTTAAAAGGAGCGGTGACAAAGGGCATCCTTGTCTGGTTCCCGTTTGCAGAGGGAAGGCTTTCAGTTTCTCTCCATTGAGAGTGATGTAGGTTGTTGGTTTTGTATAAATGTTCTTGATTATGTTGAGGGATTTCCATTTAATTGCTACTTTGTTGAGTGTTTTTATCAGGAATGGATGTTAGATTTTGTCAAATGTCTTTTCTGCATCAATTGATATGATCATGTGTTTTTTTTCCTTTTTCTTACTTATGTGGTGGATTACACTGATGGTTTTTCTAATGTTGAACTATCCTTGCATTCCTTTTATGAAACTCACTTGGTCATGATGTAATGATTTTTTGATGTGCTGCTGGATTTTGTTGAGAATTTTTGCATCTGTTGGCTAGGATTTTGTTGAGAATTTTTGCATCTGTGTTCATGAGGCATATTGGTCTGTAGTTTTCTTTCTTAGTGATATCCTTCCCTGGTTTTGGGATTGCAGTTATGCTTGCTTCATAAAAATTATTAGAAAGTTTTCTGTCCTCTT
>NW_006408701.1:3689990-3693773 GCF_000296735.1 Chrysochloris asiatica
TAGATTTGCCAATGATTTGTCAATCTCATTAATCCTTTCAAAGAACCAGCTTCTTGTCCTGCTGATTCTTTCTATAGTTTTTCTGTTTTCCATCTCATTTATTTCTGCTCTTATCTTTATTATTTCTTTTCTTTTGGTGACTGTAGGTTCCCTCTGTTGGTCAGTTTCTAATTGTTGGAGATGCTGTGGTAATGTGTTAATTTTGGTTCTTTCTTCTTTTTTGGATGTGCACATTTATTGCAATAAATTGTCCTCTCAGCACTGCTTTCGCCATGTCCCAAAGATTTTGATATGTTGTATTTTCATTCTCGTTTGTCTCTAGGAAATATTATGAATTCACATTTAATTTCTTCTTTTACCCAGTCCCTTTTCAGCAGGGTGTTGCTCAGTTTCCGTGTATTCGACTTTATTTCCTTAGTCTTATTGTTGTTGATTTCTAGTTTTATAGCATTGTGGTCTGAGAAGATGCTTTATAATATTTTGATGGTTTGTAAATTTATGGAGGCTTGCTTTGTGACCTAATACATGGTCTATTCTGGGATGTTCCATGTGCACTAGAGAAGAAAGTATATTGTGTTGTTGTTGGGTTGAATGCTCTGTACACGTCTATGAGGTCAGGTTGGTTGATTGTGCTGTTTAGTTCCTCTGTAAATTTGTCGAGTTTCTTTCTGATTTTTCTGTCCCATTTCGATAGTGGTGTATTAAAATCTTCTGCTATAATTGTAGATTTCTTCCTTTCTTTCTTAAATTCTAGTAAGGTTTGCTTCATATATCTTGGTGCTTCTTCATTGGGAGCATAGATATTTATTATGGTTATGTCGTCTTGCTCATTTGACTCTTTGATCATGAGGTAATTTTCTTCTTTATCTCTTAAGCTGGTTTTTGTCTTAAACTTTAGTTTATCAGAGATTAGAATCACCACTCCTGCTTGTTTATTGTTACAGTTAGCTTCGTATGTTTTTTTCCATCCTTTAACTTGTAGTCTGTTTTAGTCTTTGTGTGTAAATTTTGTCTCTTGCAGGCAGCATATTGAAGGGTTTTGTTTTCTTTTCCAATCTGCCACTCTCTGTCTCTTCACTGGTGCATTCAATCCATTGATAGTCAATGTAATTATCGATAGGTATGAATGAATTGCTGCCATTATATTAATTCTTTGGTAGTGCTGTTCGTTGCTTTGTTCTGTATGCCTTCTTGTGCTGAGTTTGTATTTATTGTGCTCTTTCTTGTCTGTTTCGTCTTGAATTTCATGTTTGCTTGTTCTGCTTGGAAGTTTATTTTCATGGTAAGTTGTTAAGTGTTAACTTTCTTTGGGGTTACCTTATAGTCTATTAACTTTTTTCTCCATTTATGAGAATCTATTGTATCCTGTAATCTACCTGACATCCTCACCACTTGTATCTCTGTTCCTACATGTTCCCTTGTTTGACATTGTTATTATTTTGATCTTCAGTTGACCTCCCAGCTCCTTTGAATTTGTTGTTGTAGTTTTGTTTTGTTCTGGACTTTGTTATCTGACGACTGAGTTCCAGTTGGTGTTGCCACTCCTGTCAATCTCTGGTTGTTGTCTGTTCTTGTTGGTTTTCAGTCCAAAGAACTCCCCATAGCATGTTTTGAAGTGCTGGGTTGTTTTTGATAAAACCTTTTAGATTCTGTTTATCCTGGAATGTTTTGATGGCACCATTGTATTTGATTGATAGTTTTGCTGGATAGACAATTCTTGGTTGGCAGTTTTTGTCTTTTAAAGTTTTGTATATGTCTCCCCATTGCCTTCTTGTCTGCATGGTTTGTGCTGAATATGCAGAGCTTAATCTGATTTGCTTGCCTTTGTAAGTGGCATTTCTCTTCTCCCTGGCAGCTTTTAGAATTCTCTCCTTGTCTTTGATTTTGGAGGGCTTGATTATGATATGTCTTGGTGACTTTCATTTGGGGTGTATCCTTCCTGAGGTACATTGGACTTCTTGAATGTTTATCTTCTCATCTTTGAAGATGTTAGGGAAATGTTCTTCCAGAAACTCTTCAATTATCTCCTCTGTGGACGTCTCTGATTCTTCTTGTTCTAGAATGCCTATAATTCTTAAGTTGTTCCTGTTCATGCTATCCAGCATGAATCTTTGACTCTCTTCAGTTATTTTTATCCTTTTTTCAGCTTGTTCTTCTAGCTTAGCTGTATTAAGAGATTTGTCTTCCAGCTTGCTAGTTCTGGCTTCCATCTCTTCTAATCTGCTCCTTTCCCCTTTCTGTATATTGTCCATTTCTTATATCTTATTATTAATCATCTGGACCTCTTTTTGCAGGTTTTGAATTGTTTCCATTGCTCTATCAATCTTGTTTGATTGCTCTTGTAGTACTTTCCTGACTTCTTCCTTGTTTTCCTCCACCCCTTTTTGGATCATTTGAATTTGTTTCCATATCATTCTTCTGAATTCTTTCTCAGGCAAATCCAAAGCCTACTCCTCCTCTTCTGGGGAACCTTTGTCTATCTCCAGTGCATTTGTTTCAGTTATTCATTTCTGTTTTGGGATATGTTTTGAGATCATTTGTTGTGTTTGAGATCTTTTGTTTGTAATTTCCAGTAGTTATGTGTGTGTTTTTTAATGCTTAAATGGATGCTTTTTGTTGTGTTATTAAGCTTACTGGGTGTCTCCTGGTGGACATTATCAGGAGATAGGCTTCCCTTTTTGCATGTAATGCTTAGCAGCTGTTATTGGCTCTTGCTCAATGGTGAAATATTATCAGGTAAGCTTGTAGCTTGGCTATATGGCCACGATTACTGTCTCTTCTTGGGTATAGTAGGGAGAAAAAGCTCCCACCTCCAAGAAAGATGTGTGATCAAAAGGACCAATAGCAGAAGCAATATAAAAGCAGAGATAAAATCCACCACTTTGAAACAAAAATAAAACTGTGGCCAATTGTCCACAGGCAGTGTGTGTGCACCGTAGAAGGCTCCAGCAATGGGTGGGGGTATCTGTTTGCTCAGGCCCCTCCTCTAGTCACCACCCTGTAAGTGCCCAGATAGATATTGAAAAGTTAATGGGAGAAAGATTGTCCACTATTTTTGTCTCTGAAGGTCAGTTAGGTATCTGTGTGTGCAAAGCATAATTCTCGAGGTAGCTGTGTCCTTTTACATTGGGGTTTTACAGATTTTTCTATGGTTTGTATGTCAGGCCTGGCGTGCCCGCTTTTTTCTTACTATATAGGCCTGGGTAACAGTCCTTCACAAGGAGCTCTGGTAGCGCAGCAGCCACGAATCAGGCTGCGAACTGCAAGGTCAGCAGCTTGAAACCACCAGCCGTTCCATGGGAGAAAGACAAGGCCATCTGCTCCCACAAAGACACACAGCCTCAGAAACCCCGCACAGGGTCGCCAGGAGCTGGAAACTGACCTCACAGCACAGAGCTGCCAAGGGTCTCACACAAGTCAATTCTAGGGCTGCGACCCTAAAGCTGATGTCATAAGTAGCCACGAAGCTCCTTCTCTCTGCACCGTGGGAAACCTATGGGGTCGGAGCTGTACTGTTTTTATTTTTTTGGCGGAGGTCGGGGGGCACGCACCTACCCATCTGAAGTTGTCCAGGCTGGGCAAAGAAGGCGTGAGGGAGAAGAGGAGGAAAAATGTGTAGGATCTTTTGCACTGCTTTTAGTGCTGGTTCCCTGTGCCAGTCTGGCTGTAACACCCCCCCCCCCCCCCCCTCTGCCCGGGAGGGGTGGATGCAGAGCGAGTCCCATGTCCAGAGATTCCTAACTCATAATATTTCCTTTATATCATGATTTTTTCACTTGCGAG
>NW_006408701.1:3698333-3707180 GCF_000296735.1 Chrysochloris asiatica
TAATTTTCCTTCTTAGTGTTGTCCTTCCCTGATTTTGGTATGAGTGTTATGCTTGCTTCATCAAATGTATAAGGGAGTTTTCCATCCTCTTCTATATTCTGGAATAATTTGAGTAGAATTGCTGACAGCTCTTCCCTGAATGTTTGGTAAAACTCACCAGTGAAGCCATCTGGACTTGGAATATTTTTGTTTGGAGTTTTTTGATGACCTGGTCAATTTCTTCCTTTGTTATAGGTCTGTTTAAGTCTTCAACTTCACTCTTTGTAAGTTTAGGTAGGTCTTGCTTTTCTAAAAATATATCCATCTCCTCTAGGTTTTCAAATTTATTGAAGTACAACTTCTCATAATATTCTGTTATTATCCTTTTTATTTTTATTGGTTCTATTGTGACATCACCTGGGTAATTTCTTATGCCTGTTATTTGTGTCTTCTCCCTCTTTACTTTTTTTTTTTAATGTTTTATTGTGAATTATATCATAGTTTACATGGGAGAACTTTAGTTTTACATTCATTCCATCATATATCATCTCACTGCCATGGTTCCAATCCCCTCCATGCATCCTCAACCACCCAAAGGGTATATCCCAGAAACCCGCTCCCTACGCTTCCCCCTCTTCTCCCCAGTTTTTGGCTCACAGTCCCTCTCCCTCTCTGGGTCCAAAGTCCCCAGTCGCTTCATCACTCCATGTCATCATCTCTGCTTCCGTCTCTTTACTTTTGTTAGGTTTGCCAGTGGTTTGTCGCTTTTATTAATTCTTTCAAAGAACCAGCTTCTTGTCTTGTTGATTCTTTCTATAGTTTTTTTGTTTTCTATCTCATTTATTTCTGCTCTAATATTTATTATTTCCTTTCTTCTGGTGGCTGTAGGTTTATTTTGCTGGTCTGTTTCTAATTTATGGAGTATTGTGTTAATGTGTTGATTTTTGTTCTTTCTTCTTTTTGGATGTGTGCATAAATGGAGCAAGCTGGCAATATGCTTCTGTGGTAATTTCAGCCTCTGAAACCCTAAAGGAGCAGTTCTAGTTTGTCATGTGAGGTTGTGATGAGTTGGAATTTAACAACTTAAGACCTACAGCAGCAACAACAATGAAAAGTAGTGTGGAAGAAGACTTGAAGTGTCATGTGAATGGTAGAAAGAAAAAAAAAAGAAGGGTACTGTAATCATCCAGGTGAGAGAGGAGGAAGACCTGGGTTAAGAAATACAATACACTTCTAAAAGGGGTTACATCAAAGAGTGTTACTAGGGCATTGTTTTCCTCATGGCTCATTCATCCTAGGCATAGCACTTCCTTGCCTGATCATTAACATCCACGTCTAGTACTATGAGAGAGACAATGGTAGAAATGACTCATCATGTTTAGATTATTGTTGTTGTTAAGGGCCGTTGAGTCGGTTCCGACCCATAACGACCCTGCAGAGGGTTTCCAAGGAGTGACTGGTGAGCTTGAACCACCGTCCTTACAGTTCAAATGGCTTTACAGTCTGGCGCATTAACCCACAATGCCACACCAGGACTCCATGTTTAGATTGTTGTTGTTGTTATGTGCCGTGGAGTCGGTTCCAACTCATAGAGACCCTGTACAGGGTTTCCGAGGCTGTAAATCTTTACGGGAGCAGAAAGCCTTATCTTTCTCCCGTGGAACAGCTGATAGTTTCGAACTGCTGACCTTGTGGATTGCAGCCAGATTCGTAACCACTACGCTACCAGAGCTTCTTATGTTTAGATTAGGAGTCATAAACTTAGCTGTGTATCAGGCTGGGCAGGTAACATAAATAAGTGAACTGGGCCAGATAGAGACTGACAAACAGAAGAACAACAATTCACTAAAAGCAGTACCAACTGCTTTGCAGTACCAGACAATTGAAATTCTGTGAAACTGCAGGGCCAGAGCCCCAGGTATTTCAAGACAGTTTTCCTGATATTAAATATTGGCAGCTATTTGAAAAATTTTAATTGTAAGCCAAATGAAAGATGTCTGTGGGTTGACTTGACTGTGATAATTCTGATAGTTAAGATTTTATTTCAACTTGACTATTCCAGAAATCTCAGTGGTTTGGAAGTTGAAGTAGTAATCTTAATGATGAGATTTAATATAATACATGATGAGATGCGCTGTGATCAGTCAACTCAAAGGAAGTTTCCTTGAGGATGTGGCCTGCTTCCAATGTATTTGACACTTAGGAAAAGCTTTCTTGTATTTTTCTTGGGCTAGATACTACATCTGGATTGTCATCTGGCCTCCAATTCTTTGGATTTGAATATGTGGTTTACCTTATTGCCTGTCAATACATTATATCCTACCATCATCTCTGCAGCCAGAAGCCTGCTGGCTGGCCTGCTGATCATGGGCTTACATGCGCCTACAGTGACCTGAGTCAGAAGAAGCTTCCAGCCTAACATCTGACCCATGGACTTGAAACTTGCCTGAATTTACAACTGCATGAGCCATCTCTTTGATATGAGAATGAAGGTGAGATGAGCTGAAGAAGTGGGGAGAGTACAGAAACTAACTAACTAATCCCTGTATTCCAAAAAGTATAATACATGTCAATTGCTCGGAAATAATAACTTTTAAACAGAAAATGTTGAATGAATTTAATTTGTACCTACAACTTGTCAATCACTGGTTAGAACTAAATATAGAATTTTAAAATTGATTCCTAGCCTGATGTGATGCTGTATGATAAGTACTAGACTGTGAACTGTTGGCAATTCAAACCCACCAGATATTTCTTGGAAACCCTGTACAGGATTTTATGAGTTGGAACTGACTCTACAGCACTTTAACAACAACAACATTATGTTAAAATACATAACATATTTCATTTAAAAAGCTTATTTTCCAAATGCAAATGACTAATTCACCATCATGTACACTAACTTATTCTCACTGGTATATCTGCTTATCTTTTAACTGTTAGTGATGATTACCCCAGACACATGTCTACAGCTCCTCAGCAAAATAGAAGGTTTTAATTTTAGGGTAGGATATCCAAGTTCTTCAACAATCCAGAGTTGGTAGACAAAAGGTTGTAACTTGGAGCCTGTTTTCAGCCAACGTGATGACGAACATGTGGTTTCTCCTGGATACTCTTTACTTATTTCTTTACTTTTACATAGATGTTTAACACATGGTCTACCCTGACACTATATTCTGTCACTTAATCTGCTGATGAAATTCTACAGTTATAGGATACCATTTTCTTCTTTGGAGTTGGGTGTGTTCTATGAAAGCTGTTTATAGTATCACCTTTTCCTGAAAGAAAAGGTTTTTAACCTAGTTCCTTTATAATATTATTATTATGATTTTTTTGTGGGTTTTTTTTTTTTTGGGTGGGGGAAGATTGTATGTATTTCATTATATCATTGGAAATTTTATTTTGTAGATAACATGAAAAGTCTGCAAAATATGATCATTTCCTTGAGGCTAGAGAAAGAATATATACCCAAATCTAGCAGAACAAAGTCTGAGGCCAACAACCAGATGTTTTCAACCTAGACATAGCCATGCTTGCTTAACTCTTATGCAGATGAGGGACAGTTTTAAATGGGTTTGTTGTTTCTCTCATTATGAAAAAAATAAGTAAATAAGTATTAATATTTATTTGTAAAAACAACTGTAAAACAATTTTTAAAACATAGTTGTACTCTGTCTTTTATCATATCATTCCATACTTCAGCTTTGAAAGGGACTTGAGAGCCTCTGGTTCATGTCATTCTTTTTGTCCAGGTAACACTATTCTAATATTATAGGTGAGATAACTGAGGTTCAGAGATATAAAATGCAGTACACATGTCTAAGATGATTCAGGATATGTGAAATGCATTCTATATAATGTCAGTATGATATCCATCAATGACTACATTAAATATTTATATTTCTTGAAATTTTATAAATTTGTTATTACCTGGTGCAATGAGTAGCTGGAGCTTGTTACAATAAGAAAACACATAATTAACTTGTTTTATTTCTTATCTAAACACAGAAGTGGAAGGCAATCTGAAGTTCATTTGCCATGTCTATGAGGCAACTTGACAATAAATAAGCCCAGGATACCATTAACCTCTTGGACATTGTCTGAATTACATACATAGAGCCTAAAGTAAAATATATGAGCGAAATATAAACTTTACAACCTAAACTTATAATGTAACAGCAAACATATATTTCTACTGTTCTCAGTACTGAGTAAATAAATAGGGAGAACGAGTATGAAGTTGTGGTTATCAATAAGTTTTTAAAAACCCCACTGATTGCTACTTGAATGTACTAAAGAATTATAAGTATAGATTCCAGTTTATATGTGATTATACTTTACACAAATCCCCATATGAACTGCTCTATAGGGTTTTCGGGGCTGTGATCTTTTGGAAACAGATGGTCAGGCCTTACTCCAGAGATTCTCTAGATGTGTTTAACTACCAACCTTTATGCTTCTAGATAAGCACGTAAACATTCGTACCACCCAGGGACTCAATTATCATGTAGCAACAGGAAATTTGAGCAGCTCTGGTAGCATAGTGTTTACAAATTGGGCTGCTAATCTCACAGTCAGCAGTTCAAAACTACCAGCTATTCCTTGGGAGAAAGATGAGGCTTTCTGCTCCCATAAAGGTTTACAGCCTTGGAAACCCTATACAGGTTCGTTATGAGTCGGAACTGACTCCATGGCACACAACAACAACAACAACAGGAAATTTGATGTCAGGACAAGCAGGTTCCAGAAGCAAGGATAGAAAGACAAAATCCACACTGCACTGATGGTGAGTCTAGAAGCAGGCAGTAATCAAGAAGACACTTAGGTGAATATGTCCTGACTGGTGAAGTGGGGGTGTAAGCCAGTGATTATTCAGCATTTTAATCTATTTATCTGTGTGTGGTGCTGTAAGAGAAGCACTGGACTGCTAACAGAAATGTCCATGGTTCAAACCCACCAGCTGCTTCTGTGAAATCCTATAATGGATTTTTATGAGTCAAAAGCAACTCTGTGGCACATAGCAAGAACAGCAACATGTGTCATTTCACAGAGCTGAGTGTATAGTTCAACACCCATACATCTTTTTCATTGGGTTACAATTCTCAAGCACTTTTCTATTTTTTTTTTTTCCCATTTGACTTCTGTGTTTTTAATTTTTTCAAGTTCTGTAGAACTGATAGGAAAGAAAATAGTTTTAGTCTCCATATATGCAATGATTAAGTCTAAAAATATTGCTACAAAATTATATAAACCTTTATTAAACAAATATATCAAACTGTGAAGCTATTGTTTTTTGACATACTCTGTCTAGATCCAAATGCTTCTGAAGACAGTGTTTCCATCTCTTTAACTCTTCTCCACTAATACGCATCTGTCAGTGTTGATTTAAGTGCTGCTATGAAGCTACCTGACCAGTATTTTAAATATCACCAGAGGTGGGTAGATTTCAGCGGAGCTTACAGACTAAGATAGAGTAGGAAGAAGGTAAGGTGGGCTAGCACTGAATGTTTAGCCCCTGAAAACTTTATGAATAGAATCAGAACATTGTCAGATATAGTGCTGGAAGATGAGCCTCTCAGTTTGGAAGGCACTCAAAATATGAATGTGGAGTAGCTGCCTCCTCATAATAGAGGTGGCCATAATGATATGAATGGAGCAAAACTTTAGGAACCTTCACTTGCTGATGGAATACAACTCAAAATGGGAAGAAACAGCTGTAAATTTCCATCCATAATCATAACATGAAATGCATAAAGATGGGTATTCTAGGCATAAGTGAGCTGAAATGTATTGGTATTTAGGTCATTTTAAATTGGACAGTCATATGGTTGACTAGGTTGGTAATAACAAATTCAAGAGGAATGGCATCATAATCATTGTCAAAAGAACATTTCAAGATCTATCTTGAAATACAATGCATCTGTGATAGGATAATATCCATACACCTAAATGGAAGACCAGTTTGTACCATTATTATTCAAATTTAGGTACCAACCACTGAAGTCAGTGATGATGAAATAGAATTCTACCAACTTCTTCATTCTGAAATTGGTCAAACATGCAATCAAGGTGCATTGATATTTACTGTTGATTGGAATGCAAAGGTTAGAAACAAAGAGGAAGCACCAATTGTTGGAAAATAAGACCTTGGTGATGGAAATGGTGCTGGAGATCACTTGATAGAATTTTAAAAGGCCAACAATTTCTTCATTGCAAATAACAATTTTTTTAAAAAAACACCAAAGATATAGAAATTAAAAACAACAACAACAACTGGATTTTGTGACTTAAGAAATTGAATACAAATAAAATAAAAACATGAAAAAAATACATTTAGATAGATAGATAGATAGATAGATAGATAGATAGATAGATAGATAGAAGTGACTACATGTGGACCTCATCAGATGGAATATCTATGGGGGGGAAAAAAGTGGAAAAGGTCAATATCATTAGCAAAAACAAGGCAGGAGCAGACTGTGGAACAGACCATCAATTGTTCATATGCAAGTTCATGCTGAAGTTGAAGAAAATGAAAATAAATTCATGAGAGCCAGAATATGACCATGGATAGATGAATTTAGAGACCATCTCAAGAACAGATTTGATGCATTAGACACTAATGACCAAAGACCAGAAGCGATATGGGATAAAATCAAGAATATCATACAGTAAGAAAGCAAAAGGTCATTTTAAGATAGAAAAAGACCAAAGTGGTTATCAGAAGTGACTGTGAAATTTGCAATTAAGTGTAAAGAAGATAAAGTGAATGGGTGAAATTAGTAAGTAAAAGAACTGAGCAAAAATTTTTAAAGGGCAGTGCAAGAACACAAAGTTACGTATTATAGTGAAATGTGCAAAGACCTGGAGTTTGAAAACCAAAAGGGAAGAACACATTCAACATTTCTCAAGGTGAAAAAGCTGAAGAAAAAACCTCAGTCCTCAATTTGCGATATTGAAGGATTGTATGGGTAAAGTATTGAGTGATTCAGAAAGCGTCAAAGATGGAAAGTGTACACAAAATCACTATACCAAAAAGAAATTGTCAGTGTTCAATCATTTCAGGAGGTAGCATATGATCATTAACTAATGGTACTGAAGGAAGAAGTTCAAACTTCACTGAAGGCATTGGCCATATATACACATTGAAATCTTTTAAAAAACAGATGCAGCGCAGGAGACACTCATCTATTCCAACTGTTTGGAAGAGATCCAGATTTGTGCCATTTCCAAAGAGAAGTGACCCAGTAAAATGTGGAAATCATTGAACAATCTCATTGATATCACATGCAACTAAAAGTTTGCTGAAGATAATTAGAAATTATCGAAACAGTGTTTTGGCAGAGATCTGCTAGAAATTTAAGCCAGATTAGAAGATTATGTGCAAGTAGTGGAATCCTGGTATGGTACTACAGGATAAGCACTGGACTGTTAACCACAAGGTTGGCGGTTCAAACCCACCATTTGCTCAGTGTGGGCCCTATACAAGCTCACTATGAGTTAGAACCGATTTGATGACACTTAACAACAAAAAGAAGTATCATTGCTGATGTCAGATGGACCTTGGCTGAAAGCAGAGAATACCAGAAAGATGTTTACTTGTGTTTTATTTACTATGGAAAGACTTTTGACTGTGTGGATCATGACAAGCTATGGATATTGTTGAGAGGAATGAGTATTCCAGAACATTTAATTGTGCTCATGAGCCACTTGTACATCCACCAAACCATACTAGGGGATAATGAATGAACATCATGAAATATGTGTGCCAGAGTTGTATCCTTTCACCATACTTAATCTATATGCTGAATAAATAATCCAAGGAAGTGGATTATATGAAGAAGAATGTGGCATCATGATTAGAGGAAGACTCATTAACAACCTGTGATATGCAGATGATACAACTTTGCTTGCTGAAACCAAAGAGGTCTTAAAACACCTACCAGTAAATATCAAAGACTACAACCTTCAGTATGGATTGCACCTCAATGTAAAGAAAATAAAAGTCCTCATAACTCGACCAGTAAATAACATCATGAGAAATGAAGAAAAGATTAATGTCAAAGATTTAATTTTGCTTGGATCCACAATCCACACTCATAGAAACAGGAGTCAAGAAATCAAAGGACGTATTGCATTAGGCAAATCTGATACACAAGACCTCTTTAAAGCAAAAAAAGCAAAATTGTCAGTTTGAAGACTAAAGCACACCTGGCCCAAGCCAAGGTATTTTCAGTTGCCTAATATGTATGTGAGCTCCGGTAGCGTAGTGGTTACGAATCGGGCTGCGAGCCTCAAGGTCAGCAGTTTGAAACTACCAGCTGTTCCGCGGGAGAAAGATGAGGCGGTCTGCTCCCGTAAAGATTTACAGCCTCGGAAACCCTGTGTAGGGTCGCTATGAGTCGGAACCGACTCCACGGCACACAACAATAACAATAACAATATGTATGTGAAAGTTGGACAGTGAATAAAGAAGACAATGGAAGAATTAATGCATTTGAATTATGGTGTTGGAGAAGATTATTCAAAGTACCATGCACTGGCAGAACAAACAAATCTATGTTGGAAGAAGTACAGTCAGAATATTTTTTAGCCAGATGGTAAGACTGTCTCTCATACTTCAGATAGGTTATCAGGAGAAATCAATCTTTGGCAAAGGATATCATTGTAAAGTATGAGTATTCCTGAACACTTAATTGTGCTCATGAGGCATCTGAACAGAACATGGGAACACTGAATGGTTTAAAATTAATAAAGGTGTGCAAGAGGGTTGTATTCTTTCACCATACTTATTCTACCTGTATACTGAGCAAATAATCCGAGAAGCTGGGTTATATGAAGAAAAATGTGGCATCAGGATTGGAGGAA
>NW_006408701.1:3707280-3708653 GCF_000296735.1 Chrysochloris asiatica
CTTTCCTACCTGATTCTCTTTGCTGCCTGCCAAAACCGTTAGTTCCATACTGCCATTTTTGTTTTGAGGTTTTTCTGATGCTTTTTCTTTGAAGATATATCTTCTGTTGCTCTAGCTGTTTCAGGCTGGACGGCTTGTCTTTTCTAGTGGGAATGTCCCACCTCAGAAGGTTCTGGATAGGGCTCAGGATTCCATCTAAGGTCCTTTACACTTCAAAGGCTACACAGGAGGCCTGTCTCACTAGGCAAGTTCTAGAACCCCTCTTAAGTATTCCAATCAGTTATAGGCTGAAGACGGGCTACAAGCTTTCTGTAATCACATTTCCCGAAATTCCTTTCTATCCAACTCAAGTTTCAATTTTACAATAGTAGGAAAGGGAAACCAATATACATAAGACAATCAAGCATCTTAGTATTAATTCCCCTCTTCAAACTATTCCTAGAATCCTGTATTACAGAGCCCTGTTTTTCCAAGTTTGAGCATCCATCACTATTTACCTTTGTCACATTTAGCCCATGCAAACCTGTCTCAGTGTTCACCTATCTACCTTGTTCTTCCACCCCCTCCCACTTCTTGTGTACTGCCCGCCCCAACACCCGAACTATGATGTGTCTGTCTGTAACCTGTGCTCTATCATCTCCTCCCTCCACCTCCCACAAACCTTCCCACTCAAACTCTACTGATAACCAACAAAGAAAAAAAAATTTTTTTCATTTGTGTATGGGTATCTTTTCTTAAGCTTTTACAATGATGGTCTTATGCAATATTTGCCCTCTTGTGACTGACTAATTTCAGTATGTATTGCATATCAATATAAAGAAAACAAAAATCCTTAGTGGTTACGAATTGAGCTGCTAACCTCAAGGTCAGCAGTTCAAACTACCAGCTGTTCCAAGGGGGAAAGATGACGGTTTCTGCTCCCATAAGGTTTTGCAGCCTTGGAAACCCTATACAGAGTTGCTATGAGTTGGAACTGGCTTCACGGCACATAAAAATCCACCAACCAGACCAATAAACGACATTCTTTTAATCAACAGAGAAAAGACTGAAGTTGTCAAGGACTTCATTCTTCTTTGATCAACTATCAACACTCAAGGAAGCAGCAGCCAATAAATGAAACAACGTATTGCAATAGGCAAATCTGTTGCACAAGACCTTTTTAAAGTGTTGAAGAGCAAAGATGTCAGCTTGAGGACTGCGGTGCACCTGACTTAAGCAATTGTATTTTCAATGATCTCATATGCGTGCGAAAGCTGGACAGTGAATAAGGAAGACCGTAGAAGAATTGATGCTTTTGAATTATGGTGTTGGAGGAGAATATTGAAAGTGCCATGGGCTGCCAAAAGAACCAACAGATCTGTTTTAGAAGAGGT
>NW_006408701.1:3711358-3723044 GCF_000296735.1 Chrysochloris asiatica
TGCATAAGGTCGCTATGAGTCCATATGGACTAGATGGCACCTAACAACAACAACAACAAAGTGGAGGGTAGACAAAAAAGAGGAAGACCCCCCTTAGTGAGATGAATTGACACTGTGGTAGCAACAAAGGGCACAAAAGTAGCAAGAACTGATTGGATAATGTTTCGTTCCATTATATATCGGGTTTCTGTGAGTCAGAACTCACAATAAGGTACCCAACAACAACAACTGTTCCCCATAGAATTTAGTGTTCTTCATTCAGTTTGTTGTTGCTAAATGCTGCAGAGTTTGTTCCAGCTCATAAGGACCCTATATAGTGTTTCTGAGGCATAAAATTTTAAGCAGCAGAAAGTCTTATCTTTCTCACTCAAATTGCTGATTTTGTAGTTAGCAGTTTATTGCTTATCCTACCAAGCCATGTTGCTCTCCAATCTTCAATTTACACCGCATCAGAAAGGCAGTTTTGGCATCCTTTGGGGGTTTAAATTATGTCCCTTTTCATTGTTGAGTTTGGGGAACAAAAAGAAGTCTGAAGGGACAGTATCAGGGCTATAGTGGGGATGTAAAGGTTTGCCATAGAGAATAAATTTTCGTGGGACAGCCCTTGCTACTCTGAAAGAATGAGCAGGTGCACTGTCCTGATTGAGGAAAAAAATAAATTCTCAGCCCAGCTTTCCTTGTTGTTTTCTCTCTAATGCAGTTTTGTTTTGTTTTGTTTTGTTTTAACATAAAGAAAAATAAACACTTTTATTTATTTTATTAAATAGTTTTCAAAAATATTTAAGTTGTGCTAACTCTGTTACAGAATTCTTTTTATCATTCTCCTGTTTTAGAATAAAGTTATTTTACAATTTCTGCTAAAATAAGTATTTATTTATGTCTTTGATTATTTCCACAAGAAACAGATTCTAGACTGTGTAGAATTATCTCAGTACAGTCTCTTAAAATTTTTTTGAGCTTAGGATACCATTGATTGCATAAGAGAGACCCCATTTGACCCCACTATAACTAATAATTTGTTTTTCTTTTGCTAAAGATGGGCTTCCATTTGAATATTAATATGCTTTTAAGAACAAATATGTGGGCTCTGGTTTATTTTTCTAAGCAAGCAATCTTTATAAGTACAAGACAAAAGAAACCAAATCTGATTGAAATTCCTTAGACCAAATTCAGTTTTATTAGATAATTAAGTTGTAGAATGCTAAAAGATGATTTAATTTTTTAAAAAGTGTACTCAATTTTCCAGACTCACTTAAAATGAGTACATATCTTTCTCTAAATTACAATTAAGCACTCACTCTTTGTCATTTTAATATCTCATTTAGAAATTTAAGCACCATTCCATATTTAAGCTCATCAGAATCTTCCTAATAGATAATGAAAGGCAAAGACCACATCTCAGTCATTTTCTATCCCTAACACACATTGGTGTGTGAATTTGAATAATAGTGGTATTAACTGGTCTTCCTTGTAGGCGCATGTATATTATCCTATCACAGACAGAGTTGTACCTCATGACTGATCTGGATATGTTCTTTTTGACTATGAATGTAACACCATTCTTCTTTCAATTTGTCATTCCCATCATAGTAAACCATGAGGTTGTTAGATTCAAAATGGCCAATACCAGCCCATTTCATCTCACTAATGCCTAAGATATCAATGTTTCTGTATTCTATTTCATTTTTGACAATTTCTAATTTTCCTAGATTCATACTTTGTACATTCCATATTCCAATTATTAATGGATGTTTACAGTTGTTTCTCTTTATTTTGAGTTGTGCCCCATCAGCAAATGAAGGTTCCACGGGCTTTATTCCCATGAGCTTTATTCAATTCATGCCATCATGGTCAGCTCTACTTTGAGGAGGCAGCTCTTCCCCAGTCACATTTTGAATGCCTTCCAACCTGAGGGGCTCATTTTCTGGCACTATATCTGACAGTCTTAGTCTGCTATTCATAGGTTTTCAGTGACTAAATATTCCGAAGTAGTTCGTCACTTCTTCTTCCTATTCTGTCTTTGTCTGGAAGCTCATCTGAAATCTGTTCACCATGGGTGACCCTGCTGGTATTTAAAATACCGGTGGCATAGCTTTCAGAATCACAGCAACTCACAAGCCACCACAGTACGATAAACTGACAGAGGAGTGGTGGATTTTAATAGGTGAAGTGTTACAATTCAGCATTGTCATTTTCACAGGGCAAGCACATGCTGCAGGAATAAACTTTGGAAGGCAAAAAAGAGAGGACCATGCTTTGGAACTTTTGTAGCCGCTTCATAATATTGCTGTTCATATTAGTGTATATATTATAGGGGCCAACCAGGCCTTATGCAATTTTGCATTTACCCCTTAGCTAACCTAATACCATATACTTATTAGGCCCCAGAAAACAAATGATTATTGAGTAAGAAAATACAATTTGAAGACTATGACTTTTGACAGTATTTTCTAAAATTTATTTAAATTAAACAACATATACCTAACAAAAGTTAAGAGGGTGGTTGACAGAGTGAACTTCCCTCATCAATAAATGGAGGGGTGATGGTAGAATGGTGGTCATGGTCATGTGCAGTGGAGTCTATTTAAAGACAGAATTTTTCAAACATTGTATTCAATATTTGAAATTCTAAGTGCCTCCTGTTGTTTTTATATTTCAAATGTGCTTTATAAAATTATCATAATTTCCCATCCATCCCTGACTTCTTTCCTTTTTAAGTTTTTATTGTGAGTTGATTGATAGTTTACATGGGAGAACATCGGTTTTATACTCATCGTTTCATAAAATGATTACAATCTCCTCTGTGCATCATCATTCAACAGTATTTGCTTCTAATCCCTCTGTTTGTTTGTTTGTTATTTGGAGGGCAGGGTTATACATAAAAACATTCAGAAATATATAATCATTTATACAACCAAATACTCTGCAAGCCTGCCTTCTGGCTGCCTCTAGTGCAGTTTTCAA
Source organism: Chrysochloris asiatica (assembly GCF_000296735.1). Classification (NCBI taxonomy): domain Eukaryota; kingdom Metazoa; phylum Chordata; class Mammalia; order Afrosoricida; family Chrysochloridae; genus Chrysochloris; species Chrysochloris asiatica. Next base: position 3,714,323 of record NW_006408701.1, read on the forward strand.
ATAATAATAATAATAACAATAATAAATCTTCATGATTAGCCCCAATAATTTTCCTGTGCCCTTTGAGAAAATCTATCAAGATTATCCCTTTGGAATTTGAAAACAGTCACCATAACCTTCTGAGCTGGCCCAGCAGATCCCCTAGAAGTCACTGTTTTGTTTGAATCTTGCTTTCTGGATCTTATTGATAAATCTGAGACTCGTTCCAGTTAAAATTCTTTCCATAGTCATCTGCATTAGCTTCAATCTTGCTTAAAAGACTGATGGAAAGATCAGCTCTGATCTAGCTGATCTTCATGTAACACTTTAAATTTGAAACCTTGCTAAGCTCAAGATGTACACTTAAAATTGAAAATGATAAACCATGTGAGAAGCCAACTTCAGTAGCTATTACATCAAGGGTAAATCTTTGGTCTTCTACCAGTTTCTAGGTTTCAACCATCGTTGCTTCATTAGTAAAGGTTGATGGTCTTTCCTCTCTTAGCTCATCTTTGCAGTCTTCCTGACCTTCCTTAAAAGACTGGACTCATCTAAAAACTGTTGTTTCATGTGAGCCAGCATTCCCATAAATTTGTTGCAAAGCTTCAGTGATTTGGGAAGATGACCAACCATTTGAATTTTGCTAACAATTTGATATGAGTCCTGACTTCACAACATTTCCTTCACCCCACCACCCACCCGGTAGCACAAAAAGTATCCTTTATTTTGAAGGCACCCTTGTGTGGCTCAATAGGATTAGCACTGAACTGCAAACTACAAGGTCGGTGGTTCAAGTTCCTTGAAACCGTATACAGGGTTGTTATGAGTTGGAACCAACTCGATGGCACTTAACAACAACAACAATGACACTAAGACAGGTGTATTACTGAGAGGCCTTGTCGGAAGCTATCACAAACTTGTTTAAATGTGTTCTATGTGGAATAAACCTGTGCATGTATGAACTGGAACCCTAGTAGCAATACTTTTTTACTTTGGACTCACCTTCATATATTCAGTTTAATCATTTAGAAGCAACTTCAGATGTACTTTTCTATAACAACCTTTTTGTACTTGATAACCTTTACCAAACTCCTTTAGTACTTATTTTTTTTTGATCTGGGACGGGGGTAATGTGTATTTACTCTGTTTAAATAGTAATCATACTATAACAGTAACAAAATTTTTGAAAGGAAAAATAATCTGAGTTTCGATGCCTTAAAACTAATTTTCCTCTCATATGTTCTTTTCCATTCTTTGTCCACATGCATAAATTTTTTTGCAATTGTGATCTTAACAATTTTATATCCTGTTCGTTCACTTATGCTTCCACATCTCTATCGCGTCATCATAATCACTTTGTTGTTGTTGTTAAATGCTGTTAAGTCAGCATTCCAACTCCTTTGGAGACTGAATAGGGTTTCCAAGGAGCCACTGGTGGGTTTGAACTGCCAACCTTGTGGTGTACAGTCTAGTACTTATCTTATAGTGCCACAACAGGACTCATGATCACTTTAGTGATAAAGAAGCACTGTGTGCTCCTCAAGATGTCATCACAACTACCTCTAGTTTCTTAGTTTCCAGTCTCATTTAACACTTTGCAATAGCTTTCCCTTCTCTTGGTGTTTGTTTTTGCTTGGTTTTGACCTATATAATGTTTGGAGAAGAGACTATGTTCTCCTGCTTTGTTTATGCTACTTAGCTCAAGTCATGAAAGACTTGTGAACTTTGCGTTTTGATCAGCCCTCTCTATTCCATAGTGTTGAGTTTCAGTGGCACCAATTTCAGTTACTAGATTGAAGATTTGTATTAGGGCATTTCAGAAATGCTGGTTTCCAGTTCTTTCCTATTGGGAAAGTGCCAGATAGCACAGCTTTTACTGCCATAGGTCTGCACAGACTGCAGCTGACCTGCCACGTGGGGTTGGAGAATTGTGAATTGAGCCACTTTCTTCTGTCCCTTTGATTATCACAGGCAGAGATTGTCCCTGGGAGTGATAGGCCAATTCTGGCAGAGAAGTGGGCAGAACAAGAGTCAGGAAGAGGGCTGAGTACTTCAGGGTGAAAAAGTGCCACAGCAGTGTTTCAGATTGAAGAAAACAAGATAGTAGAAGGATGCTGTATATATGACAAGAATTCTTCAAATTTCTAGAAAAGAGCCACACATTCATTTATCTAAAATGATGTTCTCTTTATGTACCAGACACATTTTTTTAATCTGATGGATGATGTGTACTATACTCCCCTCCCCCAGAAAAATGCAGTCCCTTACAGAAATACATAAACTTGCTTTTGATTTCTCACAAACCATTAATAATGCCCTGAGTTGAAGAACCTCATTCTGTCAGGAAAATTTGTGGTACAGAGGTGGTTGTACCAGTATTTCCCAGCACTTTCTAAGTTTTCATTTCCTTTTTGAGGGGAATTTTTAGTTTTATTTAAATAAAGCTTCCAGAACGTAATAAGTGGAAGGAGACGGGGTTAGGTGACAATGGCAGCCCTGGAAAATGTAGAATCAGCAAGTGAGAGTGCCCTGTGTAAACAGTATGGAGCCCAGAGTAGGAGCCAGGTGGTACGTGGTAGGGTGTACTAAGGACTATGAGGAGAGTCAAAAGTAGAAAAGAATGAAAGATGTATTAAAGTTTCCTTTTTAGCTATCCTAAAGTTGATTTTTAATTATATATTTTTTTCTCTGTGTACTAAAAGCAACTCCTTTGATGTGTGTGATCATTTGCAAATTATTAAGTACTGTTTGCTAGTATGACTTTGTAGGGTAGGCACTTGATTACAAGGTTGGTTTGAACCACAAGGTTGGCAGTTCAAACTCACCAACCGGTCCTCGGAAACCCTATACAGTGTCACTATGGGTTGGAACTGACTCGATGACACTTAACAACAACAACAAGGTGCTTTGCTGGGTCCTGATGTGGCATTGTAGGATAAAGCTGTAGACTGCAAGGTTGGTTTGAATCACAAGGTCAGTGGTTCAAACTCACCAGCTGTTCCTTGACCACCCTATACAGGGTCGCTATAAGTCAGAACTGACTGGACGGTACCTAACAACAACCACAAGTGCTTTGCAGGAAGGCAGTGGTGGTTCAGAAGTAGAATTCACACCTTCCGTGAGGGAGAGTTGGGTTTGATACTGGGCCATTGCATCTCATGCATAGCTACCACTTGTCTGTCATTGGAGACTTGCATGTTGCCATGTGGTGTTGTAAGATCATCACTACAAGGTTGGCAGTTCAAACCCAAATGCTCCTCATAAACCCTGTATAGGGTCACTATGAGTCAGAACTGTCTCAACGGCACTTAACAACAACAACATGATGTGCAACAGGTTTCAGTGAAGCTTCCAGATTAAGATGGATTCAGAAGAAAGGTATGGTGATCTACTTCTGAATATCAGTCAGTAAAAACCCTGTTTGATCCACAAACACTTGTGGGGATGGGGCTGGACCAGGCAGAATTTCATTTCATTGTACATGTGATCACTGTGAGTCAGGGGCTGACTGAGCAGCAGCAACCACAAAAACAAGTCCTTTAAGAGCATTTGCTAGTTTCTTCAGTGCTTAAAAATCGTGGGCTCTCTATTGTGACTTTTTGGACTCAGACCCAGTTTTCTTATTAAGGTACCTTGTCTGTCTAAAGTTTAGTCTCCTCTTCTGAAAAATAGGGATAGCATTGGATTGCCTGGATTACATGGGTTAATACTTATGAAAAAGTTGCACAATGCCTGACACCTACTAAGTGCTCAAAAACAGTAGCCAATAGTATTTATAGCCACTATTATAATTTTTGTTATGATTCCAAGATAGATTTTGTCTCCTCAGGTCCAGAAGTCAGGTATACAAACAACCACACATTTCAATAGAAGTGGGCATTTCCAGCCTCTAAATGGAGCTCTGGTAACGTAGTGGTTATGAATCAGGCTGCAAACCTTAAGGTCAGCGGTTCGAAACTACCAGCCGCTCCACGGAAGAAAGATGAGGCTTTCTACTCACGTAAAGATTTACACCCTCGGAAACCCTGTACAGGGTCGCTATGGGTCGGAACTGACTCGATGGCACTTAACAACAACAACAACAAATGAAATTGGAAAGGGACTTTTACAGTTATAGTGGATTCTTCAGATCCCTCTATGTTTCTTTTGTCTTTTTGCAGATTCTCAAGATTTTCCTAACGTTTATAAAATTTGATATGATAATTTAAGGAATACATTCATTTTGGCTCACAGGCATAGTAACGTAGTGGTTACGAATTGTGCTGCCAACCTGAAGGTCAGCAGTTTAAAACTACCAGTGGTTCTGTAGGAGAAAGATGAGGCATTCTGCTCCTGTAAAGATTTATAGCTTTGGAAACCCTTTGCAGGGTCACTATGAGTCAGAGCCGACTCCACAGTACTTAACAACAACAACAAAGTTACTAGGGTTTTCCAAGAGAGGGTACAGCTACCAAAACTCCCCTTTCATTAATAATATGTTGCATGAACTGTCTAGCAGAATAGTATCCAGTGCCATTCGGAGGGCAACAAATGTTCCTTATCCAATGAAAATTACAGCTAAAGAAAATCCACCCGTGTATATGCGACCAGCTTAATTTACAAAGTCAATTCCTACAGAAACTGATGCATATACCTAATTGAGTCAGGGTTTATCCAACCAAGGGGTGCTTTTTGTTGTTTGGTTTTCCTTAAGAAGGTGTTTGCTCTGTGATCTCGCACAACCTCTCCATTTACATCATAGCAGTCATCACTCTTCCCTGTTACAGCCAATTTCACTGTCTTCTCTTCTAGCTTATAAGTATCATGCAGGAAGGACTAGCTGTATTTTGCTCACTATATTATACTCATATCTAACACAGTGTCCAGCCCTTAATATTCAATAAACACTTAGTTCAACAATATGTGTTAATGTTATTGTGTGCATTTGAGTCAATTCTTACTCATAGCAACCGTGTATGACATAGTAGAACTGCCCCATATTGTTTCCTAAGCTTTAATCTTCACGGGAGCAGTGGGTCAGATCTTTTCTCCCGAGGAGCAACTAGTGACTTTGAACTGCCAACAATTTAGATAGCATCCAAGTGCTTAACCTTTGTGTCACTAGGGCTACTTACTAATTCGTTACTGAACAATATGACACAATGATTAAGAATTCAGACTTTGTAGTCAGTATAACTTTGATTTATGTCTCAGATCTGTCACTTATGACAGATGAATACTTTGGGGAAGTTATTTAACTTTTCTGAGCTTCATTTTCTCATCTGTAAAATGATCATCACAAAAACTAGTTCATAAAATTGTGAGCATTAAATAAGATGTATCTAAAATATTCAGAATTGTGTATGGCACATGGTAAGCAACCTATGAATTGTAGTCCTCATAATTTTTATTACTAACAGTAATCAAAATGTTTGTCATTTTTGTTGTTATTCATTTGACATGAAATTGTTTAAGGAAGTACACAAAATTTGAATAAATGACATTATTGTCCTTAAATGCCGTTGAATCAGTTCTAACTCATAGTGCACAGTATAGGGTTTCCAAGGAGCAGATGGAGAGTTTAAACTGCCAACATTGTGGTTCAAACTGACTTTGCAGTCCAGCATATTGTCCCGCAGTGCCACACTTGAATTTGTCAGAATTTTTCTCAGACAATAGATCAATTGAAATATTTCACAGGATCAATTTAAAGGTATTTGATTTCCTGGGTAGCACAATTAAGCACTTGACTTCTAACTGAAAGGTTACAGGTTCAAACCTATTCAGAGTTTCCTTAGAAGAAAGACCTGGTAATTTGCTTCCAAAAGGTCATAGCTTTGACAGTTCTGTGGGTCTACTCTGCAACTCATGGGGTTGCCACAATTCAGAATTGAGTTAATAGCAACTTCTTTTTTTATTTTTTAAGGGACATTTAATAGGATTAAATAAAACAGTACTCTTGAAAGCTAGCTATATGATGTCTTCAGACATGAAAGTGTTAACTAAATACTTTAAGCAAGTGCCTAAATCTTACACATGATAAATTAAATTCAAACCACATGGCAAAACCTTACTCCATATGCTTTAGAGAAGATTCCTCTCCTTCATTCATTAAACCTTTTGAGCAGGGACCTATGTTCATGTATACTAGATGTGTCACTGCATTTTGATAGACAGGACTGGAGCCCCTTAGAAATTCCTTTGCAACTATAGGGCTTGCATTTCAGTTTTTAACATGCTAATACTTTTTCTCCTGTGTTTCCTTCACTAAGACTCATTCTATTTTGTGAGTTTATACAGTGTCTATAGATTTGACTTTTTTTGTGTGTCCTACATTCCATCTGTAGTGGATTCCGAGCTGGATTGCTAACTGCAAGATCAGCAGTTAGAGTCTACCAGCTGTTCCTCAAGAGAAAGATGAGGCTTACTGCTCCATTGTTCAGATTGACAGCCTCAGAAACCCTATACAGGGTCATTATGAGTCGGAACTGACTTGGTGGCACACAACCACCCCACCCCCCACATTCCTTCAACTTGTTCCTGGGTGTCCTGGTGTGGTGCTATAGGATAAGCACTGGACTGCTAACTACAAGATAGGCGATTCAAACCTGCTAGCTATTCTTTGAAAAGCCTACATGGGGGTCACTATAGTCAGGAGTGACTTGATGGCACTTGACAACAACAGCTCTACCTAAAATAGTACATTCCCCTGTTATAATCTGTTTCCTTATCTACTTTATTTTTATTTCTAGTATTTATTATTATCATACATCATATAAGAAGGGGCTTCAAAAAGTTTATGGAGGTAGATTTGCGGTTTGGAAGCTGCAGAGAAGAGTCAGGTAGGACAGGCTCCATGGGGGAGGGGCTGAAAACCCAGAGACGCTGCTCTCATGGAACAGCATCAGAACTCTGGATCTAGCACAAGGGTCAGGGCATCAGTTTCTCACAACCGCCAGTAGAAAAATCATGGTATAATGGAAAATATTGCATTTAGAAATCCGTCAAGATACAGAACTCCCTCTGTGGCCGTCCTGCCCAGGTGGAAGTCAGAGGGCGGGGCTACAGTCAGACTGGCACAGGGAACCAATGCTAAAAGCAGCACAGTGACATTTGCAAAAGGATGTGTGGGGGGATTCCACACATTTTTTCCTCCTCTTCCCTGTCTTACCTTCTTTGCCCAGCCCAGGCACCTTCAGGCGGGTGGGTGTGCACCCCCAAAAGAGTCCAGAATTGAGACCACAGCTTTCCCACAGCACAGAGAGAAAGAGTACCATCAGCCCAAGGGCAAATTCTTCGGCTGCTGCTTTTCAATTCTGTCTGTGGGTCCAAGCCCTAAAATTAACTTGTGTGGAACCCTTTACTCCTGCCTATCCAGCAAGAAAAAAAGCAGGTTTGGCCTGACAGACAAACCATATGAACAATCTGTAAAACCCCAACATAAAAAGACACGACTATTTAAAGAATTACACTGTGCACACGCAGATACCTAAATGACCTTCAGAAACAAAAATAGTAAGCAATCTTTCTCCCATTAACTTGTGAATATCTATCTGCACACTTCTACAGTGGTGACTAGAGAAGGAGCCTGAGCAAGTGGACACACCACCCACTACTGGAGTCTTCTATAATGCACACACACTGCCTGTGTAGCAAGGCAACTGGCCAGTCAGCCACAGTTTTATTTTTGTTTCAAAGTAGTGGTTTTTGTCTTTGCTTTAACATTGCTTCTGCTTTGGGGCCTTTTGATCACACAGTTTTCCTGGAGGTGGGAGCTTTTTCTCCCTATGTTTCCCAAGAAGAGTCAGCAATCGTGGCCATATAGCCAACCTACAAGCATATCTCATGATATTCCACCATTAAGACAAGAGCCAATAACAGCTGCTAAGCATTACATGTAAAAAGGAAAGCCTATCTCCTGATTATATCCACCAGGAGACACCAGTAAGTTTAATAACACAGCAACAAACATCCATTTAAGCTTTAAAAACCCACATAACTACTGGAAATTATGGATAACAAACAACAAACATTCAAGAAGCCTAGCGTACCCCAGGAAGGATAGACCCCAAAAGAAAATCAAACTATCCAAAAATCAAAGACAAGGAGTGAATCCTAAAAGCAGCCAGGGAAAAGAGAAATGTTACTTACAAAGGCAAGCAAATCAGATTAAGCTCTGACTATTCAACAGAAACCATGCAGACAAGAAAGCAATGGGGAAACATATACAAAATCCTAAAATAAAAAAAAAAAAAACTGCCAACCAAATACGATGGTACAATCAAAACAGTCCCAGATAAACAGAAGCTAACAGATTTTGTCAAAGCCAATCCAGCACTTCAAAATATCCTAAAGGTGTTCTTTGAACTGAAAACCAACAAAAACAGACAACAACCAGAGATTGACAAGTGTGGCAACACCACCTGGAACTCAGACAATGGACAGCAGAGTCCAGTACAGAACAATATTACAACAATGAATTCATAGGAGCTGGGAGGTCAATCAGAGATCAAAATAATAACAATGTCAAAGAAGGGAAAATGTAGGAACTGAGATCCAGGTGGTAAGGAGGTCAGATAGATTACAGGATACAATAGATTGTCTTAAATGGAGGGGAAAGTTAATAGACTATAAGGTAACCCAAAGAAAGTTAATACTTCACAAGTTACCATGAAAATGAACTTCCAAGCCGAACAAGCAAACATGAAATCCAAGAAGAAACCAACAAGAAATAGCACAAAAAACACAAACTCAGCACAAGAAG
>NW_006408701.1:3737675-3738979 GCF_000296735.1 Chrysochloris asiatica
AACACCTCTACAAGAAAAAGACAAATAACCCAATTAAAAAATGACCACAGGATATGAACAGACATTTCACCAAGGAGGAGATCCTGGCAGCTAACAAACGTATGAAGAAATGTTCACGATCACTAGCCATGAGAGAGATGAAAATCAAAACAACAATGAGATATCATCTCACACCAGCAATAACAACAAAGATAAAAAACAACAAAAAAAAAAGTAGAGGACATTAGTGCTGGAGAGGATGTGGAGAGACTGGGATGCTCCTGCATTGCTGGTGGGATTGCAAAATGGTTCAGCCTCTCTGGAAAGCAATATGGCACTTCCTCAGAATTTTGGGAATAGAAATACCTTATGATCCAGCAATCCCTCTACTTGGTATTTACCAACAAGAAATATGAACCATAACACAAGTAGATATATGCACACCAATGTTCATAGCAGCACTACTTTCAATAACAAAAAAATGGAGACAGCCTAAGTGTCCATCAATTGAAGAATGGATAAATAAACTTTGGTACATAAATACAATGGAACACTATGCCACTCTGAAGAACAACAAGGAAGCTGCAAGCCACCGCATATCATGGACGAACCTTGAGGACATTATGCTCAGTGAAATTAGTCATTTCAGAAAAGAAGAAATACTGCATAGGATCATTATTGTAAAAGACTAAGAAAAAGAATCCAGCCAAAAACACCCTATATATATAATTGCTGATCACTGGGATGTATGGGATGCGGGGAGGGGAAGACAGAGCACAGGGTAGGGAATAGACACAGGAAAGCTTGGGTGCTGGGTGGGGGCAGGAAATACACAAGAAGGGAGAGGGGACTGGAAGAACAAGGCAGATGGGAGAACAATTATGCAGGTTCACATGGGCTAAGTGGGACAGAGGTAAATGATGATGTATGCATAACCTTATAACAACAGGTCTTCGGGATATAGGGATTGAGGCATGGTTTGAAAGGGGAAAAGAGGGGAATAATTTTAAGATGCTTAGCTGTCTTTTGAATCTTGGTTTCCCTTGCCTACAACTGTGAAATAGACACTGGGGGGGGGGCAGTAATAGCCAGAAATATCACAATAGAAAGCTTGTAAGTCCATCTTTAGCCTATAACTTATTGGAATACCTTAAAGGGGACTAGAAATTGCCCAGTGAAAAAGACCTCCCGTGGAGATTTTGCTTTGCATAAGACCATAGGTGGCAACCAGAATCCCATCCAGAATTGTCTGAGGTGGGAAATTTCCACTGGAAAGGATGAGTAGACTAGCCTGGAGTGGCTAAAGCGAATGGAAGAATTGAAGA
>NW_006408701.1:3741099-3747699 GCF_000296735.1 Chrysochloris asiatica
ATAATGTAATTTGGAATCATTACACACATCTTACATTATATGTATTTGTGTGTGTATCTATGTGTATGAGGGGACTTCAAAAAGTTAGTGAAAAAAGCCATTAATTTCATTTATCCACAAGCTTTCTCATTCTGTTGTGCATAGTTATCTATGAGTTGAAATATTTCAGGTTAAGGATATACTATAATTTTATCAGAATTACCTAATTATGCATGTGTTTCAGATAGCCCTGACATTTAGAATGTCTGGGTTTGTTATTCATTCTGCACAGGACACCCACTTATATAGCAAATAGTATTTATAATGTACTAATTTTTAAAATATGATATACTGTTTAGTAATTTTTATTTATTTTTACTCATACTTCTTTGGTTGTGGTAAATATATATGTAATAAAACATTTGACATTTCAGCAATTTTTACACGTGCATTTCAGGCAAATTGTCTTCATTATGTTCAACCATCACCATTACCCAATCCCAAATATATGTCTCAATAATCAAGCTGTACATGCAGTTTACTTGAATGCTCTGGGTATGCAGAGATCACTTTTCAAGTTCTCCTGAAATGTTAAAGGTAGTGTGGTAATCCAACTGAAGTGGAAATTCCTCACTCCCTTTTCTCTAGGCTTTGATGAAGCAGAAGAGGCAATCTCAGGCTTTTTAGAGGGTAGGTAATCAAAGGCACATATGGCCTAAGGGACTTCAAGCTTTCTAAAGGGCAGGAGCTTTCTCAGATGCAGTACTTGAGCTTTAATCAAACAGCAGCGAGTGTATGTGCTGTTTCTTATTCTCCAGGGCTGAGTGGGTTTCTAGTGTTGAAATTACTTTGGCACTGTGAGCAGCTGGGGAATTGGTATGCAGAGCTTTGTCTGTTGGCTTAAATAGAGGAACAATAAAGAGCACAAAGAATGTCTTTGGTGGGTTAGTTTTTTGCTGGATCACCTAAAGTCCCAAAGGTATTCCACCTGGTTGAAGCTGTGAATGACAGGTTCTTCCCTTTTTTCACACTCCTGCCTGTCTTGGACAGAGGGTGGTGAAATAACAGTTTCCTGGTTTGGTGCCCCTCTGTGTTTTGAAATTGTGTTTATAACAAATAATATGTGAGAGGTAATGAGAAACCTTCAGTAATGTAAAGGTGTTATAGAAAGACAAATTTATTTTTTTTTCTCCATCAACCCCTCAAAAGCAAAATTAAGGCCGCAGAGGCCAGGATAATTGTAAATTGCCACTTAAAAATGCTCCTTATTTTTGATATATGCTTTGTCTGTGTTTAATCTGACTTTTGAGATAGGAAATGCATTGGGACAAACCAATTAACTGTTAGATTATAGCAGACAACTGACCAACAAGAAGTAAAGGTAAATGGTATGAAGTTTCTGAATCAAGGATGCAGGAAGGGTTAGCACAAGATTAAGTTCAATTTAGCAAAAATTTATTGACTATCTGCTAGTCAATATCAAAATATGACTATATGCTTAGATTTGGAGATGATGACATTGTGCTACCTGACCTGGCCTCATTGGTCATTTTGATTTGGCATTCTCAGGTGCTTTAACTCATGTTTCTTGTCAAGCACCTAGAATGTGCCCAAAGCAAAAATGTGATTAAGTGGCTTGTTTTTATCTTTTATACTGAGTACCCATACCACATTTTTGTTGCCCTCTCTGGCTTGATATTTGGGTCTTTCTTCCCTGGACTCTCACAGATTCAAAATCCAACTAGTAAGGCTTAATGGATTAGGGAGAAGTCTACCAGCAATAACACAGAATACCAGACAAAGCAGGATCAGGGGATGGTCACAGAACTCTGAACTACATATAAAAGAATATTTGGAAAGCTTGAAGGCTTATTGCTTGTGAATTTTGTTTCAGAAGCAAGAAAGGTGGTTTTCCTGATCTGCAGTTGCTAGCCACTGCCAGAGCAGCTATCTTGGGCATGACAGAGCAGGTGAAGGGTCAGAGGAGCACTTCCAGGGCAGAGGCCTGCCTGATCCTTGGAGATAAAGGTGTGGACCTTTTTTTTCTTACTGTTCATTGGTCTCTTACTGTCTGCATACCTCCAATCTGTTGACTAGAGAAGATGCCTGAACGAATGGACAACCCCCACCCCCAGAGACGTCTACTATGCATGAACATGCATCTACTCAGCAAAGACCACTGCATGCAGAATCTAAGAAGCGGGAAGACACTGCTTAAAATGGAATGGTCTCTAATGGCCCCAGCTATCCCTGAAGGTTCATCACTAGGAGAAAGTCCTGAATGGGGATGTGGAGAGAGAGAGACACTAAAAAGGAAACAGGCTGAAAATTAAACCCTGAATTATGTCATAAAGAGCAACAGTAATATCTTGAAATTTCTCAGGAGGCCTTGAAGGCAAGAAACTGAGAGAGGGACATTAAAGTCATACTTATATTTTGATGTAGATTTTCTGTGATTATAGACTGTTGTGTCCAATATGTTTATTTTGCTGTTGTTTTGCTTTTTGGTCCCCCTTTTACATTCAAGGGGATCTTTCACTCCCTATTATGCAAGAAGAGACAGCAATTTCAGTCATATAGACAAGCTACATTCAAACCCTATAACATCCCACCATCCAGGCAAGAGCCAATAGCTGCTATATAACAGATAGACAGCCAACACTTGCTTCAGTTACTCTGAGTGGAGTAATAAGAAAAGTGAAAAGGCAAGCCCGTCTTCTGATCATATCTACCTGGAGGCAATCAGAAAGATTAATAAGACGTAAACATACATTCATATAATTACTGAAAACACATCTAATTATTGAAGATGCCCAAAAGACATTCCAAGATTTCGGCACGTGTCCAGAAACAAGACAAAGTAACTGAAACAAATGAGTTGCAGGTAGACCTAGACTTTCCATTGGAATGAGGGCAGGCTTTGGAACTGCCTGAGAAGGAAGTCAGAAGAATGATAATTGAGGTACATCCAAATGCTACAAAAGGGGTTGAGAAAAATAAGGAAGAAGTCAGGAAGGTGCTACAGGAACAATCAAATAAGGTAGATACAGCATTGGGAACAATTCAAAACATGCAAAAAGAGGTCCAAACGATTAATAATAAAATATCAGAAATGAACAATATACTGAAAGGCCAGAGGAGTAGAATTGAAGAAATAGAAGCTAGAATCAGTGAGCTGGAAGACAAATTTCTCAATACTGCTAAGATAGAAGAACAAGCAGAAAAAAAAGGATTAAAAACTATCTGAAGAAAGTCTTAAGATTTATGTGGGACAACATGAAGAGGAATAATTTCAGAATTATTGAAATTCCAGGACAGGCAGCATCACACAAGACCACAGAGGAGATAGCTGAAAAAGCTGCTGGACGAAATTTCCCTAACATCCTGAAAAATGAAAAGATAAGCATTCAAGAAGCTCAACAAACCTCAGGAAGATTAAACCCCAAAAGAAAATTACCAAGACAAAATATAATAAAGCACTCCAAAATCAAAGAGAAGGAAAGAATCTTGAAAGAAGCTAGGGAAAAGAAAAGTGTTATTTACAAAGACAAGCAAAGCAGATCAAGCTCTGATCTCTCAGCAGAAACCATGCAGGCAAGAAGGCAATAGGGAGACATATATAAAACCCTGAAAGAAAAAAATCTGCCAACCAAGAATCCTCTACCCAACAAAGCTGACAATCAAATATGATGGTGTAATAAAAACATTCCCAGATAAACAGAAGCTAAGGGATTTTGTCAAAGCCAACCCAGTGCTTCAGAACATCGTAAGGGAATTCTTTGGACTGAGAACCAACAAGAACAGACAACAACCAGAGATTTACATATGTGGCAGGACCACCCGGAACTGTATGAAAGAAGGTGAAAACATAGGAACAGAGATCCAGGTGGAAAGGAGGTCAAATAGATTACAGGATAAAATAGACTGTTTTAGATAGAGGAAAATGTTACTAGAATATGGGGTAACCTCAAAGAAAATTAATACTTTACAACATGCAAAGAAAATGAAAACCTAAGAAGAATATGGAAACATTAACACTATGAAGAAACTGATGAGAAACAACACAAAAAACTTGAACTCAGCACAAGAAGGCATGCAGAACAAAGAAACAAGCAGCACCACAAAAAACAAACAAACATAACGACAGCAATTAATTCATTCCTATTGATAATTACACTGAATGTCAATGGATTAAATGTAACAGTTAAGAGACTGAGAATGGCAAAATGGATAAGAAAACAAGATCCTTCTACAGTCTGTTTGCAAGAGATACACCTAACACCCAAAGGCAAAAACAGACTAAAAGTTAAAGGATGGGAATATATATACCAAGATAATTGCAATAAAAAATGAGCAGGAATGGCAATACTAATCTCTGATAAAATAAACTTTAAGGCAAAACCCAGCATAATAGATAAAGATGGACATTATCTCATGGTTAAAGGGTCAATTGAGCAAGATGACAGAACCATAATAAATATCTACACTCCCAATGAAAGAGATCCAAAATATATAAAGCAAACTCTAATAGACTTGACGAAAGAAATAGACAAATCTACAATAATAGTGGGAGATTTTAATACACTACTTTCAAAAAGGATAGAACAAGCAGAAAGAAATGGTAGAAAGACACAGAGGAAGTAAACAACATAATCAGCCAACTGGACCTCATAGATGTGTACACAGCATTTAACCCAACAGCAGCACAATACACATTCTTTTCCAGGGCACATGAAACATTCTCCAGGAAACAAATGAGAACAAAAACACAACATACCAAAATCTTTGGGACATGTCAAAAGTGGTGCTGAGATGACAATTTATTGTAGTAAATGTTCACATCCAAAAAGAAGAAAGAATAAAAATCAACGCATTAACACAATATCTCCAACAACTGGAAACAGACCAGGAAATTAAACCTTCAGTTTAAAGAAGAAAAGAAATAAAGATTAGGGCAGAAATAAATGAGATTGAAAACAGATAAAACTATAGAAAGTATCAGCAGTTCAAGAAGCTGGTTTTTTGAAAGGATTAATAAAATTGACAAACATAACAAAAGAAAAGAGGTAAAAGACACAAATAACATGCATTAGAAACCATATAGGTGAGTTCACAACAGAACCAATCGAAATAAAAAGGATAATAACAGAGTATTAGGAGGAGCTGTACTCCAACAAATTTGAAAATCTAGAGGAGATGAATATGTTTTTAGAAAAGCACGACCTACCTAAACTTACACAGATTGAAGTAGAATAGTTGAAAAAACATATAACAAAGGAAGAAATTGATCAGGACATCAAAAAACTCCCAGCCAAAAAAAGCCCAGGTCCAGATGGCTTCACTGGTGAGTTTTACCAAACATTCCGGGAAGAGCTGTCACCAATTCTACTCCAATTATTCCAGAATATAGAAAAGGATGGAAAACTTCCAAATACATTTTATGAATTCTACTCCAATTATTCCAGAATATAGAAAAGGATGGAAAACTTCCAAATACATTTTATGGAGTAAGCATAACCCTCATACTACATCACCAAGAAAGAAAATTATAGACCAATATCTCTCATGAACATAGATGCAAAAATTCTCAACAAAATCCTAGCCAACAAAATTCAACAACACATCAAAAAAATAATACATCATGACCAAGTGGGATTTATACCAGTGATACAAGGATTGTTCAACATTAGAAAAACATTCAATGTAATCCACCACTTTCACCATGTTCCAAAGATTTTGTTATGCTGTGTTTTCATTCTCGTCTGTTTCTAGGAACTTTGTGAGTTCACGTTTTATTTCTTCTACTACCCAGTTGCTTTTAAGCATGGTATTATACAGTTTCCATGTATTTGGCTTTATTTCTTTAGTCTTCCTATTGTTGATTTCTAATCTGATAGCAGTGTGGTCTGAGAAGATTATAAAATTACATATAAAATTACAAATAACAAAATAATATAAAGAATGCTTTTTTGATATTTGTAAATTTATGGAGATTTGTTTTGTGGAAGTGGTGATGAGAGGAAAATTTATTGCAATAAATGCACACATCCAAAAAGAAGAAAGAACCAAAATTAACAGATTAACATAGCATTTACAACAATTAGAAACAGGCCAATAGAGGGAACCTACAGCCACCAAAAGAAAAGAAATAATAAATATTGATTAGAGCAGAAATTAATGAGATAGAAAACAGAAAAACTATAGAAAGAATCAACAGGACAAGAAGCTGGTTCTTTGAAAGGATTAACAAAATTGACAAACCACTGGCAAACCTAACAAAAGAAAAGAGGACGAAGACACAAGTAACACACATTAGAAACCACACAGGAGAGGTCACAATCAAACCAAAGGAAATCAAAAGGATAAAAACAGAATACTATGAAAAGTTGTACTCCAACAAATTAGAAAACTTAGAAGAGGTGTGTACATTTTTAGAAAAACACGAACTACCCAAATGTACACAGAGTGAAGTATAAAACCTGAACAGACCCATAACAAAAGAAGAAATTGACCAAGTCATCAAAAACTCCCAACCAAAAGAAGTCCAGGCCCAGATGGCTTCACTGGTGAGGTCTACCAAACACTCAGGGAAGAACGGCCACCAATTCTAGTCAAATTATT
>NW_006408701.1:3748513-3750760 GCF_000296735.1 Chrysochloris asiatica
TGTGGGATAAAGCACTGGATCATAAGGTTGGTTTGAACCATAAGGTCAGTGGTTCAGACTCACAAGTTGCTCCTTTGAAACCCTATTTGGGGTCATTTTGAATTGGAACCAACTCAAAGCCACTCAACAACAACAATTTGGGGTTAAATTAACAATTGGAAAGATTAATAGGAACCTGAGGGGGCAGTGGATTTATGTTAACCGGGGAGGAACCGCTCAGAAAAGTAGGATGAAAAATGGTTGCACAACTCAAAGAATATAATTAATGTCACTAGATGATACATGTAGAAACTGTTGAATGTGTGTGTGTTTTGCTGTGCGTCTTCTCAACAACAACAACTAAATAGATAAAATCATTTATTTATTTATTTTAAAGCAGGTCTGTTGTAACTAGAAAGAGAAGGGAGAGATGCTAAAGATACTTGAAACATAAGGCTTGGAGAATCACCTATGTCTCCCACTGTTTCAAGGAATAAGAATCAAAGTGTTGTGGCTTCTTTCAACAAGCTCCCTTTCCAGTTATCCCTGTTTGAGGTAGACTTTTTGGAACCTTTCAAAGAAGACCTGCTTAGGGAATCAATATCAAACACTCAAACTTTTAGATATACCCTTGCAAGCAGGTAGGTGGATCTGAGAGATGATTGACAGTACCGATGAATAGACAAGATTAAAGCCTTTTTATACATAATAAGGCATCCTGGTGTAGTGCTGTAGGATAAGCACTGGATTGAAAGGTCATTTGAACTGCAAAGATTGACAGTTCAAACTCATCAGTTGCTCCTTGGAAACCCAATGCAGGGTCTCTATGAGTTGGAACTTAACAATAACAGATACGTAATAAAGTATTAATGTGTGAGTGCTCTACGGCAGCCATTTAAGGAATGTCTTCTGCTTTATCTCTTCAACCTACACTTAACAGGAATTGGAACTCTTTAGCAGATCCTATTAGGAACCAGGCGTCCCAGTGTAGCTTTGTAGGATTAGCACTGAATTGATAACCACAAGGACAGCAGTGCAAACCCACCAGCCACTTCTTCAAAACTGTCTACAGGGTCACTATGAGTCAGAATTGACTTCACGACACTTAACAACACTTAACTAGAAATCATAGTTAGTTCTCTTTGCAAGTATTGTTTTATTTACTTCTATATAAATTAGTATATAATTATACTAATTCACTTGCCAATACAGTTTTTCTGATTACAATTGAAGAACTAAAATTTTAGCAAGTCATAGTGATATCAAGCCACCTCTATCAAAAAAGTGGAATTGGCCTTCAAGAAGGAAAAACTGGCTCTTACAGAGGATTTCAGAATAGACTATATAGGTTATTAAATAATCTGCTCCATCTAAGATTCTCCTCCCAATCCTAATACCAAGGTGCACATGGGTGAAGTTACAGAGATGTGGCAAATTATATTGCTGTTACTCTTAAAACTGGATATATTTGACTCCCAAATGGCTTTTCTTCCTTCCAAAGTCTTCTAAGAAAATGCAAATGCCTCTTAGGAGAGAAATACCAGAATTCATTATCAATTAACATCTCAGGGAACTAATGATAGCCAGTTGGTAATAAGGGTCAGGAAAAACAGAATACAGAAGAGTGAGTCACTAATAGGGGAGGTAAAGGGACAGTTCTGTTTTGTCCACATTGTTGGAAAACATGGAATCAGGAAAAAAAAAAGGGAATTCTTGAGTTACTGACTAAAATCTTCTTGTTGTAAAGTGAGTGTCATTGAGTTGGTTCCAGTTCGTAGGGTTTCTGAGGAGTAGCTGGTGAGTGCGAACCACTGACCTTGCGGTTCAAACCAACCTTGCAGTGCTACACCAGGACTCTTTATAGAGGACACAAATTTACTCTTTATTGAATTCATTTGCTAAATTACTATGCTATGTTTTCAGAACTAGGGATATCATTGCTGACATCAGATTGATCTTGGTTGAAAGCAGAGAATACCAGAAAGATGTTTACTTATGCTTTGTTGACTATACAAAGGCTTTTGACTGTGTGGATCACCAGCTATGGATAATAGTGTGGAGAATGGGTATTCCAAAACACTTTATTGTGCTCATGAAGAACCTATACATTGAACAAGAAGCAGTCATTTGAACAGAACAAGGGGATGATGAGTGGTTTAAAATCAAGAAAGATGTGTGCTAGGGTTGTATTCTTTCACCATAATTATTCAGTCTGTATGTGGAGCAAATAATCCAAGAAGCTGGATTATATAAAGAACTTGGCATCAG
>NW_006408701.1:3751560-3757395 GCF_000296735.1 Chrysochloris asiatica
CAACAGCAAATTGTTCAGAAATGCAGTCCTCGAAATTCGAAAGATTTTAGCTGTAGTGCTCATTTATTCCTTCAGTCTAGTTGCATATCTCACTGCAGGATAAGCATTGAACTTCTAACTGCAAGGTTGGTGGTTCACACCCACCGGCCACTCTTAAAAGCCCCATGCAGGGTGGCTATGAGTCTGAACTGACTTGACGTCACTTAACAACAACAACAACAATAACAACAACAATCCAACTTCTCCTTAGTAATTTTGGGTATGCAATAATTTATTTACTAAAGTAAAAATGTTTTAGAAGATACCTAAATTACTGGGGAATTTTTGGCATTGGTGCTCTGTTTTATAGAATTTACCAGTTGATAACCATAGCAGTCTTGGGTTCCATTTGGGTCTTTCTATTCTGTTATTGCCAAGCCTGGGATTAACTTTATGTAGATGATTTACTTAGGCATTTAGGCCCTCCATGGTAAAGTGAAAATGATTATGTCCTCACATACTTAATTGCAAGCACAAAGTATGCATTTTCCTTCAAATCAATAAAATCATGTCAACACACACATGCAAACTTTCTTCGGAATAAGTTACTAGATCTCCATGGATGTACTCATGTTTTATAAACTTTAGTATATTCTGTCAGAATATACTAAAAGTAAAATGAACCCACAGAAATGGGTTACTTTTTCTTTTTATTACTGTTGGTATGAATTCATTTTTTTTATTAAATAGAGATGTTCTGTTTACTTCTTCTCTTCCCTTGAATACTTAAATATACTTCTATCAAGAACCATAGCAATTGAGTGAGATCATACAAAAAAAAATCTTACTGTTCTGTCTGGCTGCTGTAGATAACTTATAACAAATTTCAACTTCAATCATTGTGAAATGAAATAAATAACTAAAGTCTCAATAAACATTTCTTACCCAGAATGGATGGAAGGGAAACTTACAAAGCTACTGAAACTCTAAAATTGACATATTACATTGGAGGAGAGGGGCAGTGTGGTATAGTGGAAACTGCATTTTACTGTGAGTATGGAGACAAATTCTGGCCACCACAAGCCCTATTTCTAGGTGTTTGGGGCTAGTTTCTTACCTTTAAGAGTTTTGAATTAGATTCTCCATGGTTACTTGTAACTCTGAAATTTTAAGATAGGAAGTATAAATTCTTCCAAATATAGGAACTTGAACGTTCTTAGATGAAGTTGAGTTTGATGTCTTAGTGTATTCATTCAAAAGGCATTCTCTTATTCTCTCTATTCATAGTTAGTAATACCAATGAACACTGATGCTTTTTCACAGATATTTGGAAGTTAAATTTTTTTTTCTTCTAATAAAATCTCCTGTGAACTTTGAACTCTGTACATGTCTGTTTCAGAGGGAATTTATCATTAGTATCATTGAGAAACATGATTGGGAAAACTTGGAGATGCACATGGCAGCCAGAAAAGGTACTGAGAACGTACTTCCAAGTTAGAAAAAAAGGGAAGCACCTTGATGATGTTACAGAGCCTCAAAGTATAATCTTCTGCTGATGCTCAGGATTATGCTGAAAATTTCTCACATTTCCAAACTTGTACTCCTTTCAAACTTTCTCCATCTAATTATAAAGTTTTTTTTTGCTTTTGTTTTTTTTTTATAAAAAATCCAGTTCTGTCTCTGAACTTTTGGACTTAGTTTTTGAACTTATATTTCCAGTGTTTGACTCTTTGCCCTCCTAATATATTTTGGATGACTCCAACTCTGGCATTTGTGATTTACTATCACAGATGTCTTGAGTAGGTACAGTGTCTCTTGTTCTAGCCTCTCAGTAACAAACTCTTAACACTAGACTTTAAGCTAAAACACTGCCTTGTTATTGTCTTTGGCTCAATTTAGGTACTGCTTATGACTTTCTGCAGTGTAGTGAATTACATCATATGGCTTCCATACCCATCATCTGTAACTCATACCATACAACATTTTTGCCCTCCTGGGTCTGGGTAAGAAAAGGTGGGAGAAGATGCTGATAGAATTTTATGATTCAGCTGTGAGTGGTTCATAAAGATAATTGTGATTGTAAAAACTTGGAACTCTAATATGTATAAAATAAGCTGGGTCAGAAGCAAGAGTGGGGGAATATCACTAACATCAAAGAAGAAGTGTCAGGAGTGTAGCATGCTCTTTGAACACTGAGACCCCTGTACCCTGAACTTCCTCGACCCAGGGACAGAAAGCTGTGACACTGGAGGAGCTTTAGAGGAGGAGCAGCAGAAGCAGCATTAGCAGCAGCAGCAGCAGTAGCAGCAGCAGCAGCAGCAGCAGCAGCAGAATCTAGATAGAACTAGAGCATGAGACAGAGTGGTGGGCTTCCAAGCTCATAGAGCAAGTAAATCTGATTGCTTTGGGGCAAGAGGTTTTGCTGGAAGAGTAAACCTTCGAGGCACTCACTTGGGGGAGCTAGGTTTGCAAACTCATGAAGCTAGAGTAGAGTGCTTTCTGGTTGAGGTATACAGTAGATTGGTGTGCCTTGTGAACATTTATCAACAACCCTAAAGAAAGCTCTGTAATATTGCCTGAGCAGAGAGAGGCCTGCCTGTGGGCATGGCTGAGGAAAGTGCTGAGGAGGGGCTGTCCTGACTGGAAGAACTGTGCCTTGAGCATTTTATGATCATGCATTGCAACCTTCTAACTTCCTTAACAAAACACAACTCTAAGTATGGTGTTTGAGTTGTGCATGACCAGTGCAATGCATTACGGAACCCACCTGAGTCAAGAGTGCTGTGGGAGAGATGGTTTAGTGCTCATTTTTTTGTACTTTCCTAGAGAAGTTCAGTAACAGCTATTATCTGCTCTGATGATCTTCAAATAAAATGCAGCCAGTGTTCTTGTGAACACCTTGTCTTGGGCATAGGACTTACCCCAGGGTAGATCTAGGATTCAAGTTTTTATTTCATTTTATCTGTTTTTCACATTAGTTCTGTTTGTATCATCATAGATTTTGTGAAAATTTTGTTTTTCTTGAGACTCCCAAAACTGTTTTTCTTCTTCTTGTCATATTTTCTAGCTGAAAATCAGCAATACTATATAATCCTATTTGATTCCCTTACTTTGACTTGCTTAAGTGTTTGAACCATATAGCCTCCAAATTCTATTAATATGGCCCTACTTACTCCAGCGAGGAGCTCTGGTAGCATTGTGGTTACGAGTCAAGCAACTAACCTCAAGGTTAGCAGTTCAAAACTACCAGCAGTTCTGCTGGAGAAAGATGAGGCTTTCTGCTCCTGTAAAGATTTACAGCCTCAGCAATCCTATACAGGGTCGCTATGAGTCAGAACCCACTCCACAGCATACTACCACCACCGCAAACACTTACTCCAGCACATATAATATATAACTTGGGGTCCTGTTGGGTCACTGCAAGATAATTCAGGGGGCTGCAAGGTCAGTTTGAACCACAAGATTGACACTTTAAACCCACCAGCTGCTCCTCGGAAATTCTAGACAGGGTCACTGAGTCGGAACCGACTTGACTGCACTTAAGAAGAACTCCAGCATATGTAAAATGCAACCAGTTTCTTAGAATAACCAGGGCACCCTCTTACCACTTAAAACTCTATTTAATGTGTCTTATTTCCATTGCCATCACTGATTCACTGTGCCAGAGAACTGGGGAATAAGAACAACCTTCTGGGATCTGCGTTGTTTTTTGTTAAGTGCCATCAAGTAGGTTCTGACTCATAGAAATCCTATATAGGGTTTCCATGGAGCGCCC
Source organism: Chrysochloris asiatica (assembly GCF_000296735.1). Lineage (NCBI taxonomy): Eukaryota > Metazoa > Chordata > Mammalia > Afrosoricida > Chrysochloridae > Chrysochloris > Chrysochloris asiatica. Next base: position 3,755,315 of record NW_006408701.1, read on the forward strand.
GAAGGGTTTGAACTGTTGACCTCATGGTTAGCAGTCCAGTGCTAGGATCTGTACTACAAGCGTTTTATGTATTAACTCATTTAACTCCTATTATCCACATCATCTTACAAATAGAGAAAGTAAACCATGGCAGCTCAAGTGACTTGACCAAGGTTAAAAACAAAACTAATAAAGGATGGTAGCAGAGATATTAACTGCTCATCTGATCCATGTGTTCCTTCACCTTTTCCAGTCCCTTTACAGCTTGGTCGGACCATTAGTCATGGTCAATGGGCTGGAAATAAAAGTAGTGAAGCAGTTCTGAAGCAGTTCAAAGACAGTGTATAGTCTTCCACTGCTTTCTTTCCCTGTCTTGGTGACTTAGAAGGATATAACTTTAAAACAGGGGAACCTCTGTTCACCTGTATTTCTGAGTGTGTAGTGTAGAGCCCCAATTGACCCATGTTAGGCTTGTAGCTTCAGTGAGAAATAAGCCTAGGTTGTGTTCAACCACTAAGATGTGATGGTTAATTTATTTCCATGACATAATGTACACTTCTCTTGACTAATACAATAGCACAGTCAGAATTTGAACCCAGAGCTTTCTGCCTCCAGAACCTGCACACTGCCATATTCTCATCTAAGGCTGGTAGCTTGCCTTTTGTTAAGTAGGGACAGGTTGATTCCGACTCACAGTGACCCTGTATAGGATTTCCAAAGCTTTAAAAATCTTTGTGGGAGCAGAAAGCCTCATCACGCTTCCGCAGAATAGCTGGTGGGCTCGAACCACTGACCTTGTGGTTCATAATCCTGTGCTTATTTTATGGAGCCACTACGCTTGCCTAAGAGGGGAATATGTATTGACTGACCAAGGGGATTAATAACTATGTCACGCTCATATCTTCCTGTGGAGTAATTTCTGATCTAAGATAAATATTAACACTGGAGCTTTTCCAATGGATTGCCTGACCCCTTTTTCATTATGGGAGGTATAGGGGAGAGTATCTGATTACTTTTCAGCACTTTTTCACATTTGAAAAATAATTGTTTTCATATCAGTCATTTTGTATATAACTAGAAATACATTTCAACTTCTCTACATTTTTCTTTCTTTAAAAATGTTGCCATATTATAGAAAAGATTGTCCTTAACAGTTTTAGGAAGGCTCCACCTTATGCATTTTGTTACTTCCTTTCCCCTAGGTCTGAATTAGTCAGTTGTTGTCCAGGATTTTGCTTGTCAAAAGGGAATAAAAATACATTATAGTTAGGAGACATATTACTATATTTTTAAAGCAGTATTTGGGCATTACCCTGACTCTGTTAATTGTTTGGGACTATTCCATAGTACATTAGTAGAAAGCAGTATTTCAAATGAAACTAAAATGTGCATTTGCATAATTTCAACATCAGTGTTTGTTATTCACTCAGTTATATGTTGGTTTAATCACAAAGTTGAATTATTTTCAGGAAGCATTTGAAAGCTGTCTTTATAATGTGTTGTTCCATTTGATTCTGAAGAAATTCAGTTATACTGACCATTAAAACCTAATCAAAAGGTGGAAGTTTCCATAGTTTAGGTGACAAAATAATATTGTTTTATTCCTCATTGGTGAATTGATAATTTGCAAGTCAGCTAACTCAAGTCTAATGAGTAAACCTGTGTGGAGATGGTAGTTTAATATGGGACCTTTCTCTTGAAAAATATTCTACTGAAGGGAAAGTCTTTAGAATTTAAAAATAATGCTTTAGGCTTATGTTATCTATTTTGCTGTTCTTGGAGTTGAAAGGCTATATCATTTTATAGATGAGAATTTGCTTTGATAATATAAACACAGCTATAATTTCATTTTTCATGGTAGAAAATATCTTTGGATAGCTTCAACTCCCCTATAACTCACTGCTATTGAGTCGATTCTAACTCACAGCAACACTATAGGGCAAATTAGAATTGTTCCTTTGGGTTTCTGAAAATGTAAATCTTTATGGCAGCAGACAGTCTCATATTTCTCCTGTGGAGTGGCTGTTAAGTTTTAACCGAAGACCTGGCACTTGGCAGCCCAATGATTAGTTCACAGCACCACCAGAGCTCTTTCCCTCTCC
>NW_006408701.1:3759070-3760110 GCF_000296735.1 Chrysochloris asiatica
TTAGGTTGTTGTTAAGTACTGTGTCAAGTTGGTTCCAATTTATAGCAACCCTGTATAGGGTTTCCGAATAAAGTTGTAAAGAACTACCGACTTTGTGGTTAGCAGTCAGGTGCTGATCCTATAGTGCCACAGATGTCTTAATAAATTCAGATTCATGACAAAAACTGCACAGAATTTTTTAACAAGTAGAAATGAAAGGACAAGGTGATAAGGTATAACCATGTTGAAACAGGCATTAATAGTTTTGATTTCTATTGGTTCCACTCTTGGAAATAATCGAAGCTCAATATACCTGTTAAGCCAAATCGTTCCACTGTTCAATGTAAGAAATAGAATAAAAGTACAGGAAAAGATGAATGAAGGAAGACTAGGGAGTTGTGCAAAATAACAGTTTGAAAATAAACCTAAAAGGAGCTTCAAGGCAAATGCTGGTTTCTGGTGAGTAGGCTAACCACTGAGCTCATGGTTTCACCATGCCTAAAGAGTCCGGGTGTGGTGCTGTGGGTTAATGTGCTAGACTGCAAGGACAGTTTGAACTGCAAGGTTGGCAGTTCAAGCTCACCAGCTACTCTTTATTAACCCTATACAGAGTCGGAACTGACTCAATGGCACTGACTCAACTGTAACAACAAAGAGCCTTGGAAGGAACTGTGATGGTGTGTTGCAGGATAAATACTGGACTGCTAACCCCATGGTCAGTAGGTCAAATCCACTGCCCATTCTTTTTTTTTTAAAGATTTTATTGTGAGGTTTACATGGGAGAACATCAGCTTTACATTCATCTTATCGTATTTTGTTTAATTGCAATGATTACAGTCCTCTCCATGCATCATCATATAACCCCAAAGGGTACACCCACAGGCCCACCCAAGTCCCCCCACCCCCGAGCCACCAGCACACAGCCCTTCTCCTGCCCTGAGTCCAGTGTCCACAGCTGCTCTATCTGTCCACATCATGGTCTCTGTCTCCATCCCTGGCGTCATTGCCTCTCTTGGTAGGGTCCCACTCTCCGTTCTTCTTACTTGATGGTCCCAGGGACT
>NW_006408701.1:3760851-3771017 GCF_000296735.1 Chrysochloris asiatica
ATGTGGTCATTATCCATATGCCTGCTCATATATTCCCTTTGAGTCTCAGTCTTAGAAGGGGGTTTGCTCTGAGGGGTCCCGACCACTTGCCTTGATGGCTCTCGCCACTGCCCATTCTTGGGAAAAGATCCCATAAAGATTTGCAGCCTTAGAAACAGTGCTGTTATGAGTCAGAGTTCCTCAATGGAAGTTGGTAAGTTTTGGGTTTTGGTTTTTTTTTTTTTTTTTAGGACATTAAAAGGATCTTTGAAGTGCTGTGGGTTAGATGATGGGCTGCAAAACACAAGGACGATGGTGCAAACTCTTTAATTGCTCCTCAAGAGAAAGATGAGGTTGCCTGCTCCCATAAAGACTTATTATCTCTGAAACTCCATATAGGATCTCTATGAGTTGGAATTGACTTGATGACAGTGGGTTTGATTTGGGTGGGTAAGGACACAAAAGAGCTTTGCAAGCAACTCAAATGGGCGTGTCTGTTTTATTTTTCACCAAGCTTTACAAACTAATGATAACCTGGCACTTTGTATGACATTCTTGGGGACTTTCAAAATCTTTCACACATTGATGTGCTTTCGCTTATTTACAAACTAGTTTACAAACTAATGTGATTAACTGAGGCAAAAGTGGGTTTTCTAATGCCTTGCTGTTCTGTCTAGGAAAAAACCTATTTTCAGGCCAAAATGTCTTTCATTGACCATATTTGTTCTTTTAAATCTTGAATCCAGTTTTGATTTATTAATAAAGCCCAAGACTACCAAAGCATTCCCATGTCTGTTGTGCCACATCACTATTCCACCAAAGCGTTAGGTATGGACATGATTCAGAAGGACAATGTAACTTGTATGACACGACAACAAAATTGTCCTTTGGAAATTCATATCTAGTGAACCCTTATAAACTCAATAGGTAATTCATTAATTTTCAAACATCTAATTGGCTGTTCATTATGTACTTATATCCACCTTAAAATTTCTGCTTCCCCAAATAGCCAAATGACGCTTTCCTGGATGAGTCTGGGTGAGAGACCGTGGGAGAAGACGATAATAGGATGACATGATTTAGCTGTGGAGGGTAACAGTTCATTGTGATGGTCAAAAATTTGAAATACTAGCATGGGTATAAAATGAACCATCGTCGTTATGTTAGTGGGCTTTGTACTTCTTTGCTTGATTAATCAAGCTTACCTCCATCTGACCTCTTGGAACTTGAACCAGCAACCTGACCTGATTTACCAGCTTCCACAGTCTTGTGAGTCAAAAGCTCGATTCTGTGTGAATGAGAATCCCCCAGACTGACAACTGAACTACAGATTTAGGATTTGCCAGTCTCCACAACCATATAGAATCCTGGGGTGGTGCTGTAGTATAAGCACCTGACCACAAGGTCAGTTTGAACTGAAAGACTGATGGTTCAGATCCACCAGCCACTCCTTGGAAACCCAATACAGGGCCACTATGAGTTGGAATAAACTCGATGGCACTGAACAACAACGCAATTGTTTAAGTCGGTTTTTTGTTTTTTGTTTTTTTTTAATGGCCTGTGAGTTCTGTGAAATGTTGCAGCAAATTGTGGAACTCTGGGACTTAGGGAGAATAATGAGGGGAGGAGTAGTGGTTCATATCAAGAATTATGAAGTGGTATAGCACTTCAGGACTCCTGGTGTGGTGATGTAGGGTAAGTATTGAACTTCAAACCACAAGGACTGTGGTTCACACCCACCAGCCACTCCTCAGAAACCCTATACTGGGTCATTATGAGTCCAAACTGACTTGACGGCACTTACCAACAACAACAGTGTTAGTACTTCCAGAAAGTAAGGCATTTGGGATGTCTTAATGGTGAGGCTTGCTGCAACTGACATAACTCACTGGAATACATGTTTTTTTGGGAAAAGACTTTGACTTCTGGACGGGATGAAAATCACCCATGGTTTAAATTAGTTGTTATGTTTCAATCACTTTGTTGTTGTTACGTGCCGTTGAGTTTGTTCCGACTCATAGTGACCCTGTGTATAACATAATGAAATACTGCCCACTTCCCACAATGATTGTTACACTTGAGCTTATTGCTACTGCCACTGTGCCAGTCTATTTTGTTGAGGGGAGGGGACTCTTCCTCTTCTTCACTTGCTCTCTACTATACCAAGCATGATGTCCTTCCCCAGGGACAGGTTCCCTCCTGATATTATGCCTGAAGTATGAGAAGCAAAATCTCATCATCATAGCTTCTCAGGAGCATTCTGACTATACTTCTTCCAACACAGATTTGTTTGTTCTTCTGGCAATCCATGGTACTTTAAATACTCTTCTTCAACACCATAACTCAAATGCATCAATTCTTTTACAGTCATCCTTATTCATTGTCTAACTTTCACATACATATGAGGCTACTGAAAATACCCTGGCTTGGATCAGGCACACCTTAGTCCTCAAACTGATATCTTTGTTCTTGTATACTTTAAAGAGGTCTTGTACAGCAGATTTCCTAATGTAATATGTCATTTGATTTCTTGTCTGCTGCTTCCATGAGTGTTGATTGTGGATCCAAGCAAAATGAAGTAGTTGACAATTTCAATCTTTTCTCCATTATTCATGATGTTATGTATTGGTCCAGTGGTGAGGATTTTTGTTTTCTTTACATTGAGGTACAACCCATACTGAAAGCTGTGGTCTTTGATCTTCATCAATAAGTATTTTAAGTCCTCTTCCATTTCAACAAGCAAGGTTGTATCATCTGAACATTACAGGTTGTTATGAGTCTTCCTCCAATCCTGATGCCATGTTCTTCATATAATCTAGCTTCTCAGATTATTTGCTCAGCATACAGATTAAATAAGTGTTATTAAAGAATACAACCTTGGCACACACTTTTCCTGATTTTAAACTGTCAGCAATCCCTTATTCTTTTTAAATGACTGCCCTTGGTCAATAAACAGGTTCCTTGTGAGTACAATTAAGTGTTTTGGAATATCTGTTCTTTGTGGTGTTATCCATAGTCTGTCATGATCCATAAACTTGAAAGCCTTTGCATTGTCAATAAAGCACAGGTAAACATCTTGCTTGTATTCTGTGCTTTCAGGTAAGATCCATCTGACATCAGCAATACAGTCACTTGCTCAAGGCAAAAACATTTCCTAGAATATAGAATTAGTAGATGTGGATTTAACTCCTGATGAATTAGCTCATTTGATGCATTTGGAAATTTAGAGTGGCAAGTAAAGAGTGAGACATAAAATGCATTGGTTTTTGTCATCTGTAGTAGCTGCTATGACAAGGAAAAATAATATAGGGACTGATTATAGCACTGAACCAAGCCCAGATGCAGTTCAGTCAGAACTAAAACAGTTTGTCACAGACCCCATTTGGAAAGTAAAAACTGGGTTAGAACAACAAGAAGTGACCCTACAACCACTGATCACCAAGAAGGTACTCCAGGAGGTGAATGGGCAATCAAGAAACTATTGAAACCAGGAGGTGTAGTATAAAGGAGTTTCTTCAGTTTATAGATGGGTATCACCAGCTTTCTAAGGAACCATTTCTAAATTGGATTGTGAGAGTGACTAATTTAGGGGCAGTGTCTTTACTTTTTTGAATGCTGCAGAAAAAAAGAGTATGTTTTGGTTGATGCAAAACCTACAAATCACTATGGAACAACCATGGATTGTAATATTAGATCCCTTTACACAGAAACTTAACCCAGAGGGAGTAGCCAATTTAGTAGATTTTATCAGATTGGCAGTAGGATTTGTTTACCGTGAGAAGGGTAACTGCCCCTCCCGACTCTTAATACTCAATGGAACACTCCAGAGGAAGCAGCTGATATGCTGTGTATGGAAGCAATGTTAGAATGGCGTTATGGTAATCATGGTATTCATGCAATGATTATTTCCCTTATACAGGTCATGGCAGATATAGTAATAAAGGGAGCCAATTCTGTGTGGGCACTTTATGTAACCTTATTACTGCAAAAAAAAGCAACAATCTGAGAGGTTGTGTCAGATTTGGTGTCACAGCCTCCCCACATGGGTTTTACAGAGATGAAAGAAATATAAGAATGATTCACAGGAGAATGGGAAGAGGGAATTGGGACAGAACTTACTCCAGTAGGAGATAACATTTGTAGGTAGTTACTGAAAAATGGGATGAATATTGCAGATGGAGTAGATAGAAAGGTTCGGTGGACCAAACCCCTAGTGTCATTTGCATATCCTGTAATGGCTCCAGATGCTAAAAACACTATTATCGAGTTAGGACAAAAGATACTGTACTAGTTTGGGCCAATTAGCCATGTTTCTTCAGACTAAGAAACATACAGAGCGTAACAAAGGAATAAAAAATATTAAATGGACATATCATGCTTCACACCACCCGCAGAATAATGGTTTGCTAGAAAATTGTAAAGAGCACTTGAAACATTTGGTGTTTAAAATTGTGAGAGATTACTATAGGCATGGACTGGATTATACACCTTCATGAGCATGTACTCACACTCAAAATGAGGGGGTACAAAAGAAGGATCACCACTGGATAGATTTCTACGTTTTGGGGAGATCTGAGGAAGAAGTAGGGGGAAGGACACTGATGCAACTGTACAGTTTTTCCCCACATCACCTGTGGTCTAGTGAGTCATTTAATGATGGAGTGAGTTATTTAATATGTTTCTTCTAGACTTAGTCTTTGTAAACGCTACTGAAGGACTCTTTTCCTGATGGGTCTGGATGAGAGAAGATGGGAAAAGATGATGATAGTATGACATAATGCAGCTGTGGATGTTAACAGAGTTAATTGTGATGGTAAATAATTGAAATTCTAGCATGGATATAAAATAAGCCGTCTTGGTGATGCCAGTGGATTGTATGCTTCTTTGCTTGATTAATCAAGCTTGTTTCCATCTGACCTTTTGTTCTTGGGACTTGAGCCACCTTCCATAGCCTTGTGAGTCAACAGACCAGTACTTTGTGAGTAGAATCCTCCAGATTGATGACTGAGCTTCAGATATGCAACTTTCCAGCTCAACTTCACAACTGTGTGAGCCATTTCCTTGTTGGCCCATGAGTTCTTTGAGAGGTTGCAGCAAATTGAGGACCCTGGAACTTGAGGAGAATACCAAGGGGAGGAGTAGTGGTTATGGAGTGGTAGAGCAAGCACTTTCAGAAAGTCAGACATTTGGGATGTTTTCTATCTCCACATCATAGGGACCAAACTCATGCTGATCTTTCTAAAAGAAATTATTGTTGCAGGGGATTAAGATAATTTGCTCACTTGGTTGGCTGTTGATCCAGTCTGTATGACTAGAGTATGCTTAACCTCTAGATTTTGTTACTTCCTGTTTTCATTACTACCTTTTTACCTTTAACATGTTACTTCCAAGATATTCTGCGTTTCACTTTATTAAAATTCTTAGCACTGTGAATTTCTTTAAATTTTGTAGTAGCTGGAATGCTACTGGCAATATTAGTGGCACCAAGTCACAGATGTTGTTTTGCCCTCTTAGTCTCCATGCAGGGAGGCAGGTGTTCTAACATTTTATTCCCTACACAGTAGTCTATCTTTTCTACCAACTGTCACAATCTGCATATTTTGCCTCAGGAATGTTTTTCAGAAGATGCTCATGGGTCTAGGACTTTCTTAGGAGGATGCATAGTAGAGGAGCATGCTGTGATTTGACTTTTTTTCCATAACATGTCTTGGGAACTGAAATCCATCAATAGCAGATCATTTCTTTGGGTTTTGAACACAGTATGAAGCAATAGGGGCCCAAGTGAAGAGAGATAAAGAAAGTACAAACTTCCCCCCCTTGACAAATTTGCCTAGGGACAGACTTTTATGGGACTCATTTGGTTGTCAGTTCTTGTTGGATGTATGAAGGAGTGAAAGAAACAAGAGTTTATGACATTGACACGACTCACAAACAAATGACTCTAAAGAATGAGACCTTTTATCATGGAGAAGAATCTAAAGGACACTGGAGAAACCCACATATAACTCACTTAAAAAAAATAAAGCTGTGTAATTTCCTATCTGAGTACATAATCTTTTGGTCTTTTTCAGATGTTGTGCCAAGAAATGAAAATGGAGGGGTGGGTTGAAATAGCATCAACTCATGCTAGATTATTTAAGTATTTGCCATTAGCCCTCTGTTTGCTTTGCTGCTAGGAGTCAATAACATTTGAAAAAATTTTAAAAAATTATATAAAAATCCTTCCTTTCAAATGTGTCACCTTCTATGGAAATGGCATCATCCTAGTTGAATTATTATTGAGTAAATGAGCAAACCATTATGTTGTGGGCTGTTGATAGCCTTCCAAAATGAGGTTGTTTATTAATAGGCTTTGAAGTGAATTCTAGTGTTGCTCATTTAAGTCCTGTTACTAAGAAATTAACTGTAGAAACTGGCAGTGGTTTTCTGAGAGTTCTCAAGTTTATATAGTCAGGAATCAATTTATTTCTATCACAAATAATGAAACCTTGGGAAAACTGATATGGCAGCAATGTGTTGGAGAGGTGGTAGACTGATGGTGATAGTGATGGTGATGTGGTGTTGGTGTTGGTGGTGGTAGTGTTGTAAGATGAGCTTGCTGGCGTGTATGCTAAGGGCTTGTATGTGCCCATATACACAGATAAATACTAAGTCCTGTAAGCAAATACTAGCCCCGGAAGCAAAAACAATGACAGGAGATTGTGAATTAATGACTGCCAAAGGATTTGGGGCTTGGCCTAAACTAGAGTCTAGGTGATGACTTTCCAACAAGAAAACAACAACAGAACCTGAGAATGAGTGGCTCACTAGAGGTTAGACCTACTGTGAATAAGCTTCGAGTCTTGCTCATAGAAATATGTGCCTGTGAAAAAAAATTATAGGGAGCATTTCTCGTATGCAGGAAACCTGATGGCACTGTAGGATAAACACTGGACTGCTAACTGTAAGTCAGCAGCACAAACCCACCAGTCCCTCCAAGGGACAATGATTAGGCTTTCTGTTTCTGTAATGATTTACAGCATCAAAAACTCAAAAGAGGGTCTCTGTGAGTCGGAATTGATTTGATGGCAATAGGTTTGCTTTCTTTTCTTTTTTGGTTTTGTCCTGAAATTATTCACAGAGTCTTTTTTTTTTTTTTTTAAGTTTTTATTGTGAATTGAGTGATAGTTTACATGGGAGATCATTGACATTACGCCACCATTTCATTGAAATGATTATAGTCTCCTCCGTGCATCATCATTCAACAGTAGTTGCTTCCATTGCCCCCTTTTTTTTGGAGACATGGGGGGTGGGCTTGTACACAGAAACACTCAGGAATATATAATAATTTAAACAACCAAAGAGCACATTCTGTAAGTTTGCCTCCTGTCTGCCAGTACCTATTCCCTCTCTTTCCATGAGTCCAGAGCACACAGTCTTTTTCATAATTATTTCATAGAGTTTTATTCTGGGTAAGGCCTTACTTAGCTTCCCACTAAAACTAGACATAAATATTTCCAAGTTCCATATCCTAGAGTTTATCCTTAGTTTCTGATTCTGCTTTAGTGTTATGGAGGTGAATTTCTCTTGTCTGAAATGCTCCAAGTCACCGTTGAGTCCTTGTAAACAGAAATCATAATTTCAGTCTATTAGTCCCTCAGCATAGTGATCATATTTAACAATGTGATACGATGCATTTTGGTGAAGAGTTTACTAATTTAATCCTGATTCCTTTCAAATTCTTTGTCTATTTCACAGGTAGTCCCCAACTTACAACAGGGTTCTGTTCTGACAAATCTGTTATGCTATAGATGGACTATCTCAATTTGAAAAAAAAAAATTTATTTTTTTAATTTTTATCAATATCTATAAAAATCAAAGTATTTTGAATAGTAAACAAAACTGAGAATTTGAGAATGATGACATCAGCAAATTACTGGCTGCAGAATGTTACTAACAATAAGATGGACAAAACAACAACAACAACAACAACAAAAACTGGAATATTATAAGTGCAATTTGTCATAACTTGAGTATGTTGTAAAAAGGAGACTATCAGGATGTTGTCATTTTAGCTTAGAACCATTGCTTGATTCAATTATCCCAGCTTCTGCATTTTAGGGACAACAAGAAATAGAAATCAGTTAGGTGTTTATTTCTCTGTAGAACAGTTTTCCCAATTTGCCACCCATTTCTATAAAGCACTGTAATAAGAGAATACTTCTAATATCTCTCTCATTTTGTTTTCACCCCTGTTAGTTTTAAAAGCTCTTTATCTTGATTTTGTTATTCCCAACAACCTTTCTTAAAGTTTTAATTGGGCCTTATATTTTGTTTATATTTGATATGTCATATTTTAAAGGCTTTCTTTTCAATAAGACATGCTCTTTAAACCATACTTCTCTTCCTTCCAAAACCATTTGGACCCAGCATTAGTTAGCAGTGAGACCAGCCAGATGATAGAGAATCAGACTAAAGGGTCAGGGTTGAGACATGAGATACTTTTGCCAAGGTATAGTAGGTAACTTTGGAAGATTACAACAGTACAATTTGGCCAGAGCATCAGAAAAGTGTGGCAGCTAGTCATAGGCAGGGGATCAAGCAAGTTAAGGGTGAAAATCTAGCCTACCAGTTTAAGAACAATATCATTAATTTTACAAAAAAATGTAAAATTTTATTAAAGATAATTTGAAAATATCTGCAACAGTACATTGTCAGGGAACTGCTAGAGGTTCAAGCTGGAAAAGTGTGTGTTAGGGTTGTATCCTTTTACCACACTTCTGTATGCTGAATACTAATTGGATAATTGGACTATATGAAGAAGAATGTGGTATCAAGATTGCTTGTTCAAAGTAAGGAGGACTTGCAGCACTTACTAATGAAGTTCAAAGACTATATAGTCTTCAGTAAGACTTGTACCTCAGCATAAAACAAAAATCCTCAAAGTTAGGCAAATAAGCAGCTTCAAGATAAATAGAAAAGAGACAGAAGTTGTCAATGATTTTATTGTATGTGAATCTACAATCAACACCCATGGAATCAGTAGTCAACAAATCAAGCAACTTATTGTACTGGGCAAACCTGCTGCAAAGGACCCCTTTAAAATGTTAAAAAGCCAAGATGTATCTTTGAAGACTAAGCTGTACCTGACTGAAGATATGGTGTTTTCATTGGTCTCATATACATCTGAAAGCTTGACAATGAATAAGGAAGATAGAGATGAATGTATACCTTTAGATTATAGTTTTGGTGAAGTATATTAAACATACCATGGACTTCTAGGAAAAGGAACAAATCTATGTAGGAAGAATACAGCCAGAATGCTCCTTAGAAGAAAATATGAGTAGACTTTATCTCATTTGCTTTGGACATGTCATCAAGAAGAACCAGTTCCTGAAGAAGGACATTATGCTTTGCAAAATAGAGGACAAAGTGGAGCATAAGTGAAAAGAGGAAGACTCTTAACATGATGGATTGACACAGTAGCTGCTACAATAGTCTCTAACAAGGTAATGATTGTGAAGATGTTGCAGAACCAGACAGTGTTTTGTTCTTTTGTACATAGGATTGTTATGAGTCAGCATTAACTTGATGGTACATAACAAGAAAGATACAGAATTTGAGCCCTTAGGCACAAATCAGTTTGCAGATAGTACCTAAGGAATTCTAAGTTTGGAATATTAGACATGGTATAAAAGGCTAGTCATTCAGCTTTTTGCAGGGAGAATTTTGAATATTTTTTCTTATATTTGTCTTAGATTTCAAATTTTTGTGTTCAAAGATGCTGTAGGCATCTAAATGATTGACTTTTGTAAATTACTTCCAATTTCTCCCCCTAATGTCCATAATTTGTCTTCATCACCTTTTGTAAAAAATGAGTGTCTGTATAATTGATTTCTAAGGTTTCCTGTCTCCTCGTGTGGGGCTATAGGATAAATGGTGGTGGTTATGTGCCAAGGAGTCGGTTCCGACTCATAGCGACCCTGTACAAGGTTTCCGAGGCTGTAAATCTTTATGGGAGCAGAAAGTCTCATCTTTCTCCTGTGGAACAGCTGGTAGTTTTGAACTGCTGAACTTGAGGTTCGCAGCCCGATTAGTAACCACTACGTTACCAGATACTGGACTATTAATCGCAAAGTCTACAGTTCAAACTCAACAATGGTTCCTTGGAAACTCTACACAGGGTCGCCATGAGTTGGAACCAACTC
>NW_006408701.1:3772967-3802604 GCF_000296735.1 Chrysochloris asiatica
TTGTTGAATGTAGAGAAGCTAAAGCTATAGGAAGAAATGATGAAGTAAAAGAGCTGAACAGAAAATTTCAAAAGGCAGCTCGAGAAGACAGGGCCAAATATTTTAATGAAATGTACAAGGAACTGGGATCGGAAAACCAATAGGGAAGAATACATTCAGCATTTTTCAACATGAAAGAACTGAAGAAAATACTTCAATCCTTGGGTTGCAATATTAAAGGATTCTGTGTGTAAAATATTGAATGATGCAAAGATCATCAAAAGAAGATGGACGAGTTACACAGAGTCACTACTGTATCAAAAAGAATGAACTAGTGTTCAATTATATCAAGAGGTATAGTATAAATAAAAATCAATAATACTGAGGTTAGGAGTCAAAGCTACACTGAAGACATTGGCAAAAAAAGCTCCAGGAATTGATGGAATACAAATTGAAATGTTTCAACAAACTGTTGCTGTGCTGGAGGATCTCACTTGTCTAGGCCATGAAATTTGAAGACAACTATTTGGCCAATTGATTGAAAGAGATCCATGTTTGTAGCCATTCCAATGAAAGGTTAACCAATGGAATTAGGAAATAATGGAACAGCATCATTATGCAAGTAAAATTTTTTGAAGATTATTAGAAATCTGTTGCAGTAGTACATCAATAGAGAGATGGAGCTTGGCTAAAAGCAGATAATACCAGAAAGATGTTAACTTGTGCTTTATTGACTATGTAAAGCCATTCAGTTGTGTGGATCATAGCAAACTATGGATAATATTGCAAAAAATAGGTATCACAGAACACTTCGTTACCATGGGGAACCTGTACATATTGGACAGAACAAGGGGAACAATGGTTGACAGTCAGTAAAGTTGTGCACCAGGGTTGTATCATTTCACTATACTTATTCAACCTGTATGCTGAGTAAATTATCTGAGAAGCTGAATTATATGAAGAAGGATGCAGTATCAGGATTAGAGGAATACTCATTAGCAACCTGCTACATGCAGATAATACAACCTTAGTCGCTGAAAGCAAAGAGGACTTGAAACATTTACTGAAGAAAACAAAATACTACAGTCTTCAGTATGGATTGCACCTCAATGTAAAAAAAAAAAGAAAATCCTCACAAATGGAGCAATAAATAACATCATGATGATAAATGCAAAAAAGATTGAAGTTGTCAAAGACTACATTTTGCTTGGATCTACAATCAACACTCATGGGAGCAGCAGACAAGAAATCAAATGAAATATTGCATTAGGCAAGTCTGATGCAAAAAATTTCTCTTTAAAGTGTTAAAGAACAAAGCGCTCAGGTATGCCTGACCCAAGCCATGGTATTTTCTATCGCCTCCTATGCAAGTGAAAGTTGGATAATGAATAAGGAAGATCATGGAAGAATCAATGCATTTGAATTATGGTGTTTGTGACGAATATTGAAAGCACCATGGACTGCCAGAAGAACAAACAAATCTGTCTTGGAAGAAGTACAGCTAGAATATTCCTTAGAAGCAAGGATGATGAGCCTTCTTCTCTTATACTTTGGATATGTTATCAGGAGGGACCAGTACCTAGAGAAGGACATCATTCTTGATAAAGTGGAGGGTCAGTGAAATAGAGGAAGACCCTCAAAGAGATGGATTAGCATGGTGGCAGCAATGATGGGTTCAGACATGACAGCGATTGTGAGGATAGTGCAGGACCTGGCAGTATTTGTTTCTGTTGTGCATAGGGTTGCTATTAGTCAGAACAGACTCAACATCACCAAACAAAAACAACTAAATATTTAAAGCTTGTCACAACAATAGTAGTAAAATCTGAATCAAAAGTTCAAAATCAAAAGGGCAACATTTACCTAAGGACAAAGGTGACAAGAGATGGGAAGGAGAGTGAAATGGAAATAGGAACCACAGAGAGAAAATGGGATAACTGTTGTTGCATGGAGGGGATTGAAATTATTGAAATAAAACAAGGTATATTCTTTGTTGAATATAAAACTGATTATATTGTCTGTAAACCTTCACTCAATTCACAATATAAAGTTAAAAATTTTTTTTTAAAAAAAGCTTTGATCCCTATTAGAAAGTAGGCTCTTCATCATTTTATCCTTTCCTGTATGTATCCTTTCTTATAGGAAATGCATTCTCATTAAGTAAAAATTTGGCCCATCTTCTACAAGCAACTATTAGACTTTACCTGTTTCCTCTTTCAGGATTCTAGCAATTGGTATTGTATGGTTTGGTCTTATAATTTTTGCCATAGTTAAGTGATATCCTATTTGATGATCCAGATTCTCCCTTCCTTCTATTCATATCTCAGCAAGCTCTCATGGACTTTCTTCAACCCAGCTCTCCAAATCCTCTGCCTTCTTCAAGATCTCATGGCATTCCTCTACAACCAGATTGGAGCACCTAGCTCAATGAGATCTATGTAACATTATCATTGTTTAATTTTCCCTCTATCTTTCCTAGGTTTACAATTTCTTCAGCAAACATACTTTTTTTTTTTTTTTTTTTAATCCTCAATGCCCAGTGCAAAGCAGACACTCAATTTTTTGTTTGTTTTTCTCGAAGTGAATGAAAACAAACAAAGAAGGGAACTTTTGTCAAGGATGTAGGAATCACTCTTGGAAACCTGACTATTTCAATTGATGTTTGTTTGGAGGGGAAATAATCAGAGAGTAGTAGATAATTTTGAATACAACAGAATTATTTCTGAATAGGAATCTAAGTGCTGTAATAATTTATAAGTGAAATAGTTTTTCCCAGATGAATTTTAATATCACAGGTAGTAAGCTTATGGATTAAATCCAGCCCTAGAGAAAATGAAGCATTTGTGTCCCTTTTTTTGGTTTAAAAAAATGTTTTTTTCATCCTCCTGTTTTTCTCTGTATGTTTTTCCTATTTTATAAGAAAGTTACAAGAAAGCATTATGGCTTTTTTTTACTAACATTTTTTCAGCTTCAGTTTTGACTTGAAAATGAGACTGGTGAGGAATGACTACATGGATCTTATTGACTATAAGTAATCTAGACAGAGCCAAGACTGACCAATTGGGATGAAGTTTATGGGACTAGATTTATCACATAAGGATAGAGATTTCTACTGGTTCCCAGGTAAATATATAGGAAAATATATCATATAAAAGAGACTGGTACTTAAATTATATGCTATTATAATTATTAAATCCACCAAATCTCCTGAATATTCTTTCATGTCATTACTGAGTATGTCAAGCTACCTAACTGTTCTCTGACCCTGTGAACAGTCTGAACAGTCTGTAGCTATTCATGTAGGCAATTAAATAGGTCAAGATCACCACTGCATGTGACAACTGCTATCTCCC
Organism: Chrysochloris asiatica; assembly: GCF_000296735.1. Classification (NCBI taxonomy): domain Eukaryota; kingdom Metazoa; phylum Chordata; class Mammalia; order Afrosoricida; family Chrysochloridae; genus Chrysochloris; species Chrysochloris asiatica. The sequence continues at coordinate 3,776,300 of NW_006408701.1, forward strand.
TGCAAAGGAGTGTTGGTAGTACTGACTTGTTTATTGCTTGTTCAAAAATGGTCCTGAGTTTCTCAGGTATGGCACACTTGCGTGTGTAAATTCCATCTGCTGTGTCATAACACCCTAAGGAAATAGGGAAATGAACAATATTAAACTGATGCTTCTGGTTTTTGTTGTGATGAGCCATAAACTGTCTTATCATTGGGTTTTGTAGTCTGCTTCTAGCATGTATGGAAATATGGAAAGCCATCCTGTTTGCTTGCTTTGCCATTTTCATTAGAATCTTAATAGTTCTAGCCATCCTCTTGTCAGATTGGGATTCTTCCATGATAATAATGGCTGCCTTTCAGTCTTGAATATTTAATTGTAAGGTGTTCATTGATGTGTGTAGTTTTTGCTTTTTGGTTTATGGATAGGAGACTAATGCTATATTATTACAAGATTTCCTAGAACTGGAGGATTTCCAACTCTTTGCCTAATTGAAATTAAGTGTTGAGGTACCTAGATCTGAAAGTGACAGAACAGTTAGAAACCACAATCCCTCCTGAAGAGAGAAAGTGCCACTGGTTCCAGGTGGAAATTGTTCAGGTTGAAATTATTGAAGAAGAAATCCAGATTCTAAGTGAGACAGTATACCTAAGAAAGTGGGGATGTAACAACAGAGGGCAGAAAAATAAGAGCCTCTGTATGTTAAACATTGTACTGAGCACCTTCAATATATCGTTTTAAATCTGGAAATAACCTTGTTATTTATTATTAATGTTTCCAATACAAAATATTAATGTTTCCAAAGCCATATAACTAAGTGAGAAGCAGAGAATAGATTCAAATTTTGGTATGTCTGACTCCAAGGTCTGTGCTCTTAAGCAATATGCTCTGCTTTCTATCAGTCATAACTTATTATATGATATGGAATGGAATGGAATTTAACCATTTTGTACAGTGTGGTTTTATGTAACACTTGCTCTGGGAAAAAAAGAACATTTTGCTGCCTTTTTTTTTTTTTTTTAAACCACTGACTAGCACTGGCCTTGGACTGAACTAGTTAAAGTAATGCCCTGGTTCATTACAATTTTTCCTTGAGGCGACAGTAAAGAGACAATCATTATACAAGCCCTGAGGTTGTAACTGAATACCTAATTCTAATTGGACCCAAGAGGAAGAAATTGGTCCCAAAAATGACAGTACCAAATAATCTGGATGACCTCAGAACTTTTTTTCTTTTTTGGTAAGTCTGTTTTATTGAGACATAATATACATATACATGTAACCATGTGACTACGACAATCAAGGTATAGAACAGCATCTCAGAATATTCCCTCATGCACCTTTGTAATCAGCCTTCCCAACTCCTCCTACAATCCTTGCCTCTGGAAAGCACTGCTCTGTATTCTGTCCATGTAGATTTGCTCTTTCCAAAATGTCACATGAATGTACAGTATGTACCCTTTAGAGTGTGGCTTCTTTCATTCAGCATATTGTTAGGTGTTGTCAAGTCATGTCATTTGCAACTCATAGCAACCCTATGTACAAACACTGCCTGGTCCTCCGCCGTTCCCACACATAGTACATTTGAAATTCAACCACAATGCAGCATGTATTAGTTCATTTATGTTTTCTAAAACATTTTTATTTTGCTAAATTATATATAACAAACATTTTGCCCATTTAAACATTTTTAAATGTACAATTGAGTGAGATTAATTACATTCACCATATTGTCTAACCTTTACTGATATTTATTTCTGAAAGTTTTTCATTGCCTCAAATAGAAATTCAGTACCATTTAAACAACAGCACCCCATCTCATCCTCTCCCATAATTGCTGGTAACCACTAAAAACTTTTGTATCTGTGCATTTGCCTATTCTAGGTATTTCATTATAAAACTTTGTCTTCCGGAGCTGCCCTTTGAAACTGTCTGTTCACCTCTTTTGATTTATCATTACTTATATTCACTCTACATTCAAGAGCACTTTTCTGAGTCTCTTCTGACATCCATTTCTGGCCTTTTCTTTCTTTCTTTCCTGTCTTTTTAATGTCATTTTGCTTTCTTCATATATGATGTCCTTGATGTCATCCCACAACTCATCCAGTCTTGATCATTAGTATTTGGCTCATTAAATCTATTATTGAGATGGTTTCTAAATTCAGGTGGAATAGAATAACATTGAATGTTAATATTGAATACTAAATTCAGGTGGGGTAGAAGAAGGTCTCTAAATTCAAGTGACATAAGTGAATGTTAAATACTAGATTCAGATTGGGTTGTGAAGAATATTGAATATGCCATGGACTGCCAGAAGAACAAGCAAATCTGTGTTGGAAGAAGTACAGCCAGAATGCTCCTTAGAAGCAAGGATGGTGAGAATTTGTATGATGTCCTTTGGACACATTATTAGAGGAGAACAGGCTCTGGAGAAGGGCATCATGCTTGGTAAAGTAAAGGGTTAGCAAAAATGAGAAAGGCCGTCAATGAGATGGATTGACACAGTGGCTTCAACAATGGGCTCAAACATGACAACAATTGTGAGAATGGTATAGGACCAGGCAGTGTTTCATTCTGTTGTGTGTAGGTTCACTTATTAGTTAGAACCAACTCAACAGCACCTAACAACAACAAAGACAACAAAAGGTATTGCATATAAGTGGGACAATACAATATATTCCTTTTGTGCATGACTTATTTCACTCAGCATAATGTATTGAAGGGCCATTCATATAGTTGTTGTTGTTGTTAAGTACCTTTAAGTCGGTTCAGATTCAGATTGACCACAGGGTTTTCTGAAGCTTTACATCTTCATAGGAGCAGAAAGCCTCATCTTTCTCCAACAGAAGAGTTGGCAACCTTGAACCATGGACCTTGAGGTTGGCAGTCTGGTGCTTATTGTGTGGAGCCACTGAACTCCCAATTCACTTAGTAGCATGTATCAGAACTTCATTTCTCTTTATGGCTGAATAATATAACATTGTGTGTCTATACCACATTTTGTTTATTCCTTCTTCTGTTGGTGAATGGATAAACGGTGAGTCTGTTTCTGCCTTTTGGCTATTGTAAATAGTGCTGTAATCTACATTGTTATAAAAGTATCTGTATTCTTGATTGTCTTTAATTATTTGTCCATGTTTTCCTTTAGCCGTTTGAGCAAATTCAATACTGTTGTTTTAAAGTTTTAGTATAGTAAATTCATTTTCTAGGTTTCCCTGGGAATGGTTTCTGTTACTTTATTTTGTTCTTTTAAATAGGCCATCCTTTCCTGTTTCTTTGTATGCTTTTTTACAATTTTTGGTTGGAAGCAGGACATATGAATATCCTAATATTGTGAATCTGGAAATCTGATTCTCTACCTTCCCATGGTTTGCTCTTGTTGATTAGTTTGTTTTAAATTGCTGAAGACTGTAGTAATTGATTTGCTTAGTGAACGTCTCTATTTTTGCCAAGACTTTCTTCCTGAACTTGTTTAGAAATTGACATTTCTGTAGCTTATGTTCAGCTAGGTTATTGACAGAGACTTGCTTGAGTTCCAGGGAGGAGGACTTGGTCTTTGTGAATTGGCTTTGTGTTGATGCCCTTTTTCACCGCGTAACTAGACTGCCAGTGAGACTAGGGATCACCCTGAAGTGGAAGCATAAGTTTTTCTTATGTAATTTCTGTAAATTTCTTGTTTAAAGATGCCATTATTAGGTTGGGAAATTTCCCTTTTATTCCTAGTTTATCAGGAGTTGTTAGCAAGTATGATTATTGAATTTTGAGAAAAATTCTTCTTGTATCTTCTGATATGGTTAATTATATTAATGGTGTTTTAAATCCTTTGCATTGGGATAATGAAAACATATAAGTATTAATGATAATGTAAATACATTGTCATTGAGTTGCCAACTCATAGCCATTCTATAGGACAGAGTAGAACTGCCCCTCAAAATTTCCAATGTTTTAATCTTTATGGAAGCTCACTGCTACACCTTTCTCCCATGAAACAGCCAGTGGGTTTTAGCTACCAATCTTTTTATTAGCTACTGAACACTTAACCACTATGCCACTAGGGTTCCTAATGATAATGATGTTGTTGATAATCACTTCATTTATTGTGTGCTTATCATATCCTAAGTACTTCATAGTAGGAAAATGTTGATTGCTAATCCTAACTGGCACACTTTTACTTCCATGGAGAACAAGCCTCCTAAACTTACAATATACTAATTGAAGGAAGGCATTTGTGGAGAGAGTAAGGAACCATAATTGATATGCTAAATGGGACAGATCATAGTGAAAAACATAAATCTATTGGAAACTGGAGATTAGGTGGAGGTAAAACAATATTCCACTTTAAAATAAAAAGGAAGGGAAGCGCCCCCTTGCTTCTGCCACACCTGTGTTCCTATCTTGAACCAACATAGATATTTTGAGATCTTTTCTATAAACCAAGCACTCTGCTAGATATTGGGTATACAGAAAAGAATAAAAGAAATAATGTCCTCACACTTAAGAGTCTGTTAGTTTACTTGGAAAAGAAACCTAATCAAGTGATTGTTAAGTGCCATTGAGTCAGTTTTGACTCTTAGTGACCCTGTGTAGGATTTCTGAGTAGCAGCTGGTGAACTTGTACCACTAACGTTTCGGTTCAAACCGACTTTGCAGTCTAGGGTATTAACCTGCAGCACCACACCAAGACACCAATCAATTGATTACACAGATATAAAAAATTCAAATGTGATGATTGGTTAAGTACAAAAAATACATGGTGCCAAAATCTTGTTACTGGAGGTCAAAGAAGATTTCCTCCAGGAAGAGCCAAGAAAATAGGACTTCCACCTAAAGCTGCACATACTGTGCAATTTACACCAGAAGGAGGTGCCATTATCATAGATTACAACATGAGTAGTGGCCCCAGTGTTGTTCAACTGAAATAAAAATGATGAATAGTTGAAATTTAAAAAAAGATGGGTAGTAGCAAATTAGGTTAATATAATAGGGGTTGCTTTCTAGATTGAAGAAACAACATGTACAAAGTTCCTGTTTCAAAAAGGGGAAGAATATTAAACAGGATTCTTTATAAAAAGGCTAAAGAAGTAGACAGTTAAGGGGAAAAGTGCAAGATAAACCTGAAAATATAGTTAGAAGGAACCACTTGTGACCTTATAAGATTTGTGGAATAGATTTATTTTTATCCTAAGAGCCATGGCAAACCAGTGAGATTTAAGCAAGAGGGAGAAGAGAACACAATTTGAAAGATTACTCAACTACAGATAAAATTACTTACGGGAGTAGATGTTGATAGAAAAATTAGAGCTTTCTGAAATATTTAAGATATTAATATTTAAAGAGTAGAATGGTGATAGTCGTAGAACTGGCATGAAGTGGACAGGTTTGAGTGCTGTTTAAGAGGTCATTTTGACAGTTCAGTTGGATATAGGAGGTGAGGAGAGAGAGCTGTCAAGTATGACATCTATTCTTTTACATATCTGATTGGTTTGTGGTTCCATTCCCTAAGAGAGGGAGTACTGGAAACAGACCATATAGGAGTGGGAGTGATGGACTTACCATCAATTCAGTTTAATGATGCTGAGTCAGAAATATCTAAAAGATGTCATGTGGTGGTGGTGGTTGTGTGCCACTAAGTCAGTTCCAACTCATAGCAACCCTGTATAGGACTTCTGAGGCTGTACATCTTTACAGGAGCAAAAAGCCTCATCTTTCTCCCATGTAGCAGCTGGTAGATTTGAACTGATGACCTTGGGGTTAGCAGCCCAGTTTGTAATTCACTATGGTACCAGGGCTCTTTAAAAGGTGTCATATAGGCATAGATTATATAGGAATAGATTTTTGAAATCATTATAATTTAGATGAGGAATGGGAGCTGGAGAAAGTGGATATGAAAAGTGGATCCAAAAGAAATTGGATTCAAAAGGTACTTAGATGGCAAAAACAAAAACAATATCTTGGAAATATGCTACATACTGGGAATGAGGGAGAACAAAGTGTTGAAGTTGACTCTCCAGTTTCTGACGTGTGTAACTGCATGAATTACAAACATCACTGCTTGGAGGATTTTTTTTTTTTTTTTTTTTTAAGCATATATTGGGCCAAAGCTCACAGAGGAGCTCCAAAATATGCATATGTGATGGAAATGGTGCATTCTTACTTGTTTTTCAGCATTCATTAGACCCCCAAAAGAATTCTCAATTGCTCATCCCTTGTTCCCCCCACTGGTTTGGTTGAATAAGTAATCGTTTGTAAGCAAGTACTTAGAAACTGAAAGTCATTACTTTTCTTGGAGGTGTTTGTATATATCTTTTCAGCACAGATAACATATATTCCAGGGGCAATTATGTGATCTGAATTCATTTTAGTAGGTAATATTCTTCTTTGCATTTACATGACTGTGTGTCTGCTTTATCAAAAGCAAAAGGAAGATCAATCCTGAAGTTTGGAAATTACTTTGATGAAACACCTGTTACAGCTTTTGCTTTTCATTCTAGTCTACCATAAAACTTGAGTTACTCTCATTAATTTTACATCACTGACAACTATATAATGATTCTTCCTTCATAATGAAAATCCACTTGGGTTTGCCATGTAGACCATGGAGATAATTAAAGTGGATTAATCAAAGGCCCACGTGACTAATAGTTTTTGACATACCCACAAATCTACTGTAGGCGTCTGATGATGACTGCTGGCAGATTTTTCTGTCTCTAGGACCATTACCTTTTGAATACTGATGAAAGCAGGTTTAAATTATTCTTTGTGAAGGAGTATTTTAAGAAAATTTGTATATTTAAGTAGGACTTTTTAATTTTTTAAGAATTTTGTATGAAATTGTGTAGTCCTTTTAACCCCTCATTTTTTTCAACAAATTACAAAGTGGCTGGTTTCCTCCAGTGTTCCTGTTTCAAATGTGGACAGAAGTCTCTGGCAAGATCTTTCAATGCTTTTCAACAACTTATAGTTGGAATTTTGGGGGGGAAATATGATGATTCAGAAGAATTACTTGAATAGAGGCAGATGGGACAGCTGACTAAGGTGACACTGCTTTTGTCTCAGCACAGAAAGTCCCTTTATAAGATAGTATTCTAAGCCTGTACACTGTGTGAATCCATTTTCTTTCGGTAGTGATTTATAGCACAAGCCTGAGAAATAAATATTACCCAAGGAGAATTGCACACAGCAGGGGTTGCTTATAAACGTTTCGAAGTATGTGATTTTTTTTTTTTTTTTTTTTTTGGTGTGTATCTAGAGTTTGGTTTTGGTGACATTCTAAAAATATGCCAGTAGAATTAGCATATGGTGTACTAGATACCTGATTTTAGAACGTTATATGGATCTCTCTGATTAGAAACATGTCAATTTTTTTTTCAGTTTAAAAAAGTGAATTTATTGCAATGTACAAGAGATAGTCTAACTTTATCTCCTACCTCCAACCCATCTCTGAAGCACATCCCATCTCATTCCATGTCATTTTATACTTTATTTCTCATCCTGTCTTTGATTCCTACCTCAGAAACAATCCTTGTCAAAATGCCCTGGGTTATGTCTGCTTATAGCTGTGGCTTCTGTGCAATGGCACTCTTTCTGGAAAATGTATTGTCTGGCCTTACCCCCATGTCTTCTCCTTCACCATCTGTGCTTGTCCTGTCCAATGGAATTGCCTTTTCACACAACTTTAGGCCAGGATGGCATTTAAAAATACCATTATTGAATAGGTAAAATGATACATTCATATTTAAAATTCAAATAGTGAAAAGTACAAACAAGAAAATAAAAATTGCCTATTATCTCACCACCCAAAGACAATCGCTGTTATCACTTGGTGAACTGTCTTCATTCTGATATTGGATACAAAGATGAATATATTTTTATATATGTGAGATTAAACAAACATGTTTTATTGTAATCCATATTCTGTTTTCCAACTAAGCATGTTGTGGGTATCTTTTCATGTCAATAGATACTCATAGAGACTTATGTAGTCACTTTGATGGTTATGTAGTGGTGCATCGTATATATTATTATTCTTGTTGGTAAGTATCATCGAGTCAATTCTGACTCATAGTGACTTTCCAAGGAGCAGTTGGTGTTTGCACTGCTGACCTTCCTGCTAACTGCCCAGTGCTTATCCCACAGCTCCATACCAGGACTGTAATTGTAACATTATCATCCTTTAATTGGGCTATCAATTTCAACAGGACAAAAATTTCAAGTAGTAAAAGCATGCTTTAACACCTTACTATATCCCACCCTTTTCCCCCCAGTTTCCCACTTCTTGAGTTCTTCTTTCTCTCCTGTATAGCTTAGTCTCCCTCAGTTAATGAAGACTTCAGAGCTTACCCCACTTAGTTGTCTGTATGTTATAGCCTGAAAAAGTGACAAGACCCAAATATAGGAATTCCTAGTAATGTTTTTTATATGGGTGGGATGACATCCTGTTTAAAATTCATTTTTTTCCCTCTTTTTCTTCCATTGCCAACTTCTCAACATGACTGATCTTTTCGGTATGTGTCCCCCACCCCTTTAAAAAATATATAACTTCGTATGTCTCCCAGTTCCCCAATCGGAAACAGCATTCTCGAAAGTTAGCAGTGATTTTCTGATCAGTAGACCCCAAATTCACCTTTTATTCCTTAACTCTCTGCCTTGTGACATGGATTAGTCTTACCTTAGAACTGTTTCCCTGTAGATTTGTTCTCCTACATGTCTGATTGTGCATCCACTGTTTCCTTTGATGTCTTTTATTTCTGTTTTCTCTACCATGGGGAGCCTAGAGACTCAGTCTTTGGCCTTTTGTTCTTTTATGTCTGCTCTCTTTTATTGTTCTCCCCTTAAACCAGGCTCCCTTCAAACTTCTCTGTGTCTTTCAAAGGTGATACCATTGTTTAAATAGCTCAGACCCAAGATTTTGAAGTTATCTTTGACTCTGCGTCCCCCTCTTAATCCAGGCAGTCCTCAGATCCTGTCAGTTATTTTTTTCAAAATAGTCCCTCAGGTACTCTCATATGCTGTAATTGGTGCAGTTTCTTTGAAAGGCATTAAAAGGGCTAGCTGTTAAAATATTAAATGCATGTATGAGGGGGTTTCACAAAGTTGAGGGAAGCATTCCATTATCCTTTAAGTCCACTTTTTTTCCATGAACTTTTTGAAGCATGCTCAAATACTTAGATCTGGAGTCCTGGTGTGGCACTGTGGGTTAATATGCTGGACTGCAAGGTCAGTTTGCTCCACAAGGTTGGCAGTTCAGGCTCATATCAGCCACTCATCTGAAACCCTATAAAGGGTTGTTATGGGTCAGAACCGACTTGCTAACACTCAACAACAACAATAACAAACAATAACATATACTTTGATCTAGTCATGCCAACTCTGAGACTTTATCCTAAGGGAATACTAAAGTATGCCAACCTATGTGAAGAAGGATGTTCCTTGCAGCACTGTTTATATTATAACAAAATCCAGAAAACTACCTACGAGGGACTATGAAACTAGCTAGTGGTGCATCCATTTCATGGGATGGGAAGATGTTCATAGCATATTAATAAGCTAAAAACATCAAATGTAGGCCAACATTGTATAGTACAATCCCCTTTTTGTACGCACATTAACATACAAACACACACATAAAAATACACATATACATTGTTGCTATTGTTAGATGACCTCAAGTCAGTTTCTACTCAAGTCACCCCATGCTTTTTGGTACTGCTCCATTCTCACAATCATTGCTAAGTTTGAGCCCATTGTTGCAACTCTATATAAATCCATCTTATTGTAATTCTTCCTATTTTCATTGACTGCCTTCTTTACCAAGCATGATGTCCTTCTTCATGGACTGGTTCCTTCTTATGTCCAAAGTACTTGAGACCAAGTCTTGCCATCCTTGTTTCTAAGGAACATTATGGTTGCACTTATTCCAGTACAGACATGCTTATTCTTCTGGATGTTCGTGATATATTGTTTTCTTGGCCACACCATATTTCAAATGCATCAATTGTTCAGTCTTCTAAATTCATTGCCCAGCTTTTGCATGCATATAAAGGCATGTAAAATATTATGGCTTAGGTTCAGTGCACCTTAGTCCTTAAGGTGATATTTTGATTCTTAACACTTTTGTTATTCTTGTTAAGTGTTGTAGAGTCTATTCTGACCCATAGCAACCCTGTGTATAATTTCTGAGGAGTGGCTAGTGAGCTTGAATCACTGACTTTGCAGTTCAAACAACTTTGCAGTCCAGCGCATTAACCCACAACACCACACCAGGACTCCTAAAGAGGTCTTTTTCAGCTGTATGCCCAATGCAATACATCCTTTGATTTCTTAACTACTGCTTCCATGGCCTTTGATTGAGGATCTAAATAAAATAAAATCTTTGACAACTTCAATATCTTCTTCACTTATCATGATAATTGTTGATTGGTCTAGCTGTGAGAATTTTTGCTTTCTTTACATCTTTGACCTTCTTCAGTAAGTGCTTTAATCCTCTTCACTTTCGGCAAGCAAGGTTGTGCTATCTGCATATCTGTATAGTCCAGTTTTTCGGATTACTTGCTCAGCAGACAGATTAAATAAAAACAGAAAAAGGATGCAACTCTCCCATACACCTTTTCTGGTTTTAAACCATGTGGTATTCCCTTGCTCTGTTTGAACAGCTGCCTCTTGGTCTATGTACAGGCTGTGTAAGAGAACAGTGAAGTGTTCTGGAATTCCCATTAGTCTTAATGTTATCCGTAATTTGTTATGTTCTATAGTCTAATGGGAGCCCTAGTATGGCACTGTGGGTTAATGCGTCAGACTGCAAAGCCATTTGAACTGCAAGGTCAGCGGTTCAAGCTCACCAGCTGCTCCTCAGAAACCCTATACAGGGTTGCTAAGGGTTGGAATCAACTTGACGGCACTTAACAACAACAACATTTTCTAATGCCTTTAAATAGTCAGTAATGAGCAGTTAAATATCTTTCTGGTATTCTTTGCTTTTATCAATATCCATCTGACATCATCAGTGATATTGCTCATTACTCATCCTCTTCTGAATCCAGTTTAAAATTCTGATAGTTTCCTGTTGTACCGCTGCATCTGTTTTTGAATTATGATACGCAAAATTATGCCTTCATGTGATATTAATGATATTGTTCAATTGTTGTTGTTGTTAAGTGCCATCGAGTCGGTTTCAACCCATAGCGACCCTGTGTAGGGTTTCTGAGGAGCAGCTGGTGAGCTTGAACCACCAACCTTGCAGTTCAAATGGCTTTGAAGTTCAATAAGTCCTTTCTAGGGAATTAGTATACATATGGATCTCTTCTAGTCGGTTGGCCATGTGTCTGTCTTTCAAATTTCTTGACATAGACAAGCGAGTGCTTCCAGCATTTGCTCAACTTCTTGAAACAGCTAACTAGGTATTCCATTGATTTGTAGAGCTGTGTTTTACACTAGTGCCTTCAGTGCAGCTTGGACTTCCTCGCTTCAGTATTATGAATGATTTCCAACTGGAGGGGCTGTTATTCCAGCATTATATTGGACAATGTTTTGCTCCTATTCATAAGATTTCACTGGTCAATGTTTTTTTTTTTTTTTTTCAGAAATAGATTGCCAGGTCCTTCTTCCTAATCTGTCTTAATCTAGAAGATGTATTGAAACCTGTAGACCATGGGTGACCCTGTAGTGTTTGAAATAAGATGGCATAGTTTCCAGGATCACAGAAATATGCAAAGTATCACAAGCTGAAAGACAATTGGTGGACATGTATATTACATGTGTAGGAAAAAAAAAGATTGAGCATATATGTTACCAATCTATTAATAGTGGTTACTTCTAGGAAGAGTAATTTGATAGGCAAGAGCTTTTACTTTCTAATTTGTATATATGTGAATTCATTGAACATTTAAAAATATTCACATATTGCTTTATAATGACTCAAAATCTTTCCTGTTTTCTCTTCATTCCTTCTGAGCCAACCTTAGTCTAAACTTGCATCACTTGTTATTTATCTCTCCTAAGGGCTTCTCACCAGATTCAATTACTTTAGTAGCCCTCTGACCTTGGATTTGGAGAACTTCTATGAAATGATAACACCTATCCTGCCTAATTCCCAAAGTCTGAAGATTCAAAAAAATGATGCATGTGAATGAGCTTTGAAAAAATTGTTAAGCACAATGTTAACATATAGCATCACCTTGAACAGTGGCTTACAGCATAGCCTGGGGCCTGAGAACTGGGCAAGGTCTTGGGGCCCAGATAGACCACTGAGATAGTTGAACTAGAGTCCTTGGGTAAACCAATGGAACAGTTAAGTTATCCAACAAGATCCTTCAGCTTTAGTGTATGAAACTCCCCAATCTAACTTTAAAATTCACATCACCTTTGATTTTTAACTAGATTGGCTCAGAAAGCAGCCTCCTAAAGCAATTCATCTCTGCAATGATAAACAATCCAAGCAGTAAGCTAGAGCTCAGCTGTTAGACACACTTATTGGTAAGCCTAATTGGCACTATTAACATTCTGTATACAAGGGAGTCTATGTAATAATGTGGGCACAGAGATCAAAATGTATTCTAAATATTTAGAAGTGCACTGATTTTCCTTTAAATGAACTACATTAATAAAAGCATATGGTCTGTTTAATGAAAGATCTCATTACTTGCATTGAGCCTTAACAAAAAAACAAAAAAATTGTATCTAGCACATACTTGGTGCAGGTGTAAAGTGTATTTACTGCTGCCCCTGTCTCCTACTGTGTCTGTGGAGACATCAAAACATTTATATTTTTACCTGATTTGAAGACAAATTGAAGAATTAATTGGGAGAGTTGTTATGCTGCAGTAGTCTAGTGTTTTTATTATTTCTCTGAGTCTTTGGACAACATTTTCTTAAGTACCTTTTTTATGTGGTCTCTGCACAGATATTGGATGGTGTAGTATGATGTGGTTATGACCACTAGTAGCTAAAACTATAGACCTGAGGTAAAACAGTGCTCTCAAAAGAATTTTAAGTTCTGTCAAACTCCCCTATTTCCACTCTCACTCTTTGAGCCACAAATTATTGTTATTGTAACTTTTTGATGTTGTTATTAAGTTCCTTCAAGTTGGTTCCAATTCATAGCGACCCTACATAGGATTTCCAAGGAATGGCTGGTGGGTTTGAACTTTTGACCTTGTGGTTCAAACTGACCTTGCCTTCCTGTGTTTTATCCTACAGCTCCACACAAGGACTCTATTATTGTTGCTAAATGCCATCAAATTGGTTCCAACTCAAAGCAACCTTATGTACAGCAGAACAAACACTGTCCAGTCCAGCACCATGTTCTCAATTGTTACTGTGTTTGAGTGCATTGTTGGAGCAACTATGTTATTTCATCTCCTTGAGGGTCTTCCTCTTTTTTACTGACCAACTCATGATGTCCTTCTCCAGAGACTTCTCTATCTTTATAACATGTTCAAAGTACATACGATGAAGTCTCGTCATCCTTGCTTCAAAGGAACTTTCTAGTTGTACTTCTTCCAAGATAGATTTGTTCATTTTTTTCTGGCAGTCCATGGTATATTCAATATTATTTACCAACACCATAATTCAAAGGCACCACTTCTTCTCCAGTCTTCCTTACTAAGCCAAGAATTAGAGGAGGGGAACTTCTCATGTGGTGTTATAACATCAGCACTGGACTGACTGCAAACCAGAGTCAGCAGTTCAAATCAACCAGTTGCTCCTCGAAACCCCTACGCAGGGCTGTTATGAATTGGAACGGACTCTACACACTTACCAGCAACAAAGAGGGTAAAGAACATTCAACAAATATTTTGTGTCTACTGTAAACCAGGTATGGCACTATAGAATAAGCACATAAGCACTAACTGCGAGGTCGGAGGTTCAAACCCACCAGCTGCTCTTTGAAAACCATATACATGGTCACTGTGAGTCAAAATGGATTCGATAACTATAATACTTAACAGCATAAATCATAAGTCCTTGTGTGGCACTATAGGATAACCACAGGACTGTTAACTGAAGTATCAGTGGTTCAAACTCACCTTGAAAACTCTATATAGGGTCTCTAAGAGTCAGAATTGATTCAATGGCACTCAACAACAACAACATGTACTATCGGGTCACTGTTAGTTGGAATTGACTGTAGTACATTAAAAAGTAGTAAGTTATAATTACTGTGGATATAGGGGGTGGATAAAGCTTTGAGAAATCTTAATTTATCAAAGTATTTGGACTTATTGGATAATAGATAAAATGTTGTTCAAGGAGTAAGCTGCTAGTAGTGGTGGCTGTGTGCTGTGGAGTCAATTCTGACTCATAGCAACCCTATATAGGGTTTCTGAGGCTGTAAATCTTTACAGGAGCAGAAAGCCTCAACTTTCTCACATGGAACAGCTGGTAGTTTCGAACTACTGACCTTGAGGTTAGCAGCCAGACTTGTAACCACTATGTTACCTGAGCTCCTTGGTGTTGGTAGTAGTTGTCAATTAAATTTAGGAAACAAGTCCTACAGTGTTTTCCCTGATAACAAGATAAATTCCAGACAGTGATGATTAAGGGATGTTAGGACTTGTAGATAGGGTTTATATTTTTGAATAAGCCACACTTTATTTTATAGTTGACAGATAACAGTGGTACTATGACAAGCTTGTATGTACTTCAGAATATGTAATGTTTTGCTGTTCGTAATGTAGAAGAGAGGTATAATTTTTTAAAGGAAGGTTTCACATTGTTTTCATTAATATCTAGAAACAACCTAGCATGTTTCACATTTCATAAACTAAGGGCATACTTTATATGGTAGGATACTATTTTAGATACTTAAAAGGTTTGATTCTTCCTCTCCCCTCATTTTGCTTCTACTGAAACAGTCACTCATTGTTGTGTGTAACTCATACAATATATTTGGGAGTTTTCTTCCTGGGTATTTGCAATTCAACTTAACAAACCTTTATTGTTTTCTGTTATGTGCTACAAGCATTATTCTAGGCCCTGGCTGAGATTGCAAGGAGTTAATAGATCCCCAAATAAATTGGTAGGGTCAGTATCTACAGTGGCTAAAACGAGGTTATACCTTCAGATATCAGTATATCATTGGGGAAGAAATATCAGTATGAAGGGCCTTCAAAAAGTTCATGGAAAAATGGAATTAAAAGATAATGACATTTTTTTTCACAAACTTTTTGAAGCCCCCTTTTATACTGAGAACTGGAGTGATGGATATAACAAAGACCAAATAATGACCAGAACCTTATTTAACAACCCATGAAAGTTGGAGTCAAAATAAATTTCCTGGCTATCTAGATTTTTCAAATTTACTTTCCATATCACAGTTTTGAAAGGTAATGCATATTTGTACCTTGCTTAAGAAAGTAAAGGAACTTACATGACCCAATGATACGTATAATCTGTCCCCAGGTTATTAATAAAAGCTGTTCTTAACCGTGTCTTTCAAAATTTGTAGATAAGTTGGAACAGGTGCATATGTTTCTTATTTAGCCTTACTTTAGTGCAAGCAAAGGCTGGAAGCTTTTTCAATGGTTTAAAAGCTCCACAGGCAGCAAGTGGTGATTGTGATGAAGAATTGGTTGTGAGTAGGGGTTGGCTGAATCCTTTCAAAGGAGGACAAATTTACATAACATTAAAGGGCAACTAGGATTTGTCCAGAAGTCTGACGTTTTTAACTGAGGGACTGCCTGTATTGGGAAAAACAAGCAAATTATGAAGTAGCAGATTAAAAGCATCTTGTTTACATTTGTCCCCTCATTATTTCCTAGAAAGACACAATAACTTTTCAAAATAATACCTAGGGAATGACAGAGCTACTGAATTTGGATAAAAAAAATGGCATGTTTTAAGGTGATACAAGATGAATTCCAAAGCAATAAAATGTGAAGGTGCCATGGGCATTGATTAATTTCTGAGTGATTATATCATAAAACCATATTTTAAAATGTCACCTTTCTTTGCATGTGGTTGAGAGGTTTGCAAAGCATGTTCCATGCCCCAAATGGAAGCCACCAGATAATAACACTTGCCAGGGCCACACAGTGATAAGTGTCAGTTTTTAATCTATTGAACCAAGAGCACAAAAGATCTCTTAAGCAGAGGCTGGTTTTTCCAGAGAACCAGAAAATCCCAAAAAAGCTTTGAAAGTGCATTGAGAAACCCTCTAATTAATTCAGTCTAAAAGAAAGTTTAATAAATCCACTTAATTTTTCACTTAGTCAAGTGGATGCTTTAGTAATTGCAGAAAACTGTCAAGAACTGAATGCACAGACACCCCATTGAGCTACAGTCAGAGATATAGAAGCTCATATATTATGAATTTTGCTTGCTGAAAGTGAAGAGGACTTGAAACATTTACTTATGAAGATCAAAGAGCACAGCCTTCGATATGGATTAAATCAAAATGTCAAGAAAACAAAAATCCTCACCACTGGACCAATAAACAACATTCTTATCAATGGAGAAAAGATTGAAGTTGTCATGGACTTCATTCTTCTTGGATCAACTATCAACACTCACGGAAGTAGCAGTCAAGAGATCAGATGACATACTGCATTGGGCAAATCTGCTGCACAGGAACTTTTTAAAGTATTGAAGAGCAGAGATGTCAGCTTGAGGACTAAGGTGCCCCTGACCCAGACCATGGTGTTTTCAATAGCCTCATATGGATGTGAAAGCTGGACAGTGAATAAGGAAGATCATAGAAGAATTGATGCCTTTGAGTTGTGGTGTTGGAGGAGAATACTGAAAGTGCCGTGGACTGCCAAAAGAACCAATAGATCTGTTTGGGAAGAAGTACAGCCAGAGTGCTCCTTGGAGGCCAGGATGGCTAGGCTTCGTCTCTCATACTTTGGACATATTGTCCAGAGGAAGCAGTCGCTGGAGAAGGATGTCATGCTGGGTAAGTTGGAGGGTCAGAGAAAAAGAGGAAGACCCCTAACGAGATGGATTGGCCAGGTGGCATCATTGATGGACTCAAGTGTGGCAGCGGTAGTGAGGTTGGCCCAGGATCGGACATTGTTTCGTTCTGCTGTGCATGGGGTCGCTATGAGTAGGTTCCGACTTGATGGCACCTGACAACAACAACAACAATATTATGAATTTGGTATCTAAATATACTAAATTTCTAGAAAAAGGTTTAAAGTTGCAGATTTACCAACTCACCCTAATGGCACCTAACAATAATTCACATCTAAAAGAAATTTCTGGAGAATAAGCACCAAACTGCTAGCCAAAGGTTGGGGGTTCAAACCCACCAGCCATTCCTTAGAAACCCTATGAGTCAGAACAACAAAATAAATTGCTTATAAAGAATTTAAAGTAGTATGTACAAATGCTTATGGTAAGTGAAGAAAAGCAAACAAATGTCTTTTATACAGGATGTTGAATACGTGGAGACAAAAACGGATGAAACATTATAATGGAGGGATTATATCACAATGTTTATAGTGATTTACTGTAAGAAGGTGGTAGGATTATGGTTCCCTCCATATTTGCTTTCCAAATATTTCATAATGAATATATTGTTTAAAAATAATGTTTAGATGTTATATGATAAGAATTGGACAGTATATAAAAGCAAATGAATAAAATAAAATTCATCCATAACCCCACTGTGGTAAAGCAACCATTCTAGGCATTTTGGTGTATATGTTGTTAAGTGATGTCAAGTTGATTCTGACTCATAGTAACCCTGTATATGTTTCCAGAGGAATATCTGGTGGGTTTGACCTGCTGATTTTGTGGTTAGCAGTCCAGTGCTTATCCTGCATCACCGGTAATTTTTGTGTGTATTTATTAGTGTAATTTTACCAATATTGATTAACTCAGATAATGAAATAATATTAAAATATAAATGAAATAATATTCTAAATATTAATGAGATACTGTGCATTCTGTTTTGTTGCCTGATGTTTTATTATGAAATATTACAAGCTCACCCAAAATAACTAAACCTATGATTAACGAGTCAATTTTGACTCATGGTGACCTTAATGGACAGACAAAAACTGTCCCATAGGATTTCAAAGGCTGTAAATCATTACGGAAACAGACTGCCACATATTTCTCCTTTAAAGGAGCTGGTGGATTGATATTTAGGTTAGCAGATGAGCGCTTTAACCTTATTTAACATCAATGTTGTATTGTTGTGTGCCTTCAAATCAGCCCTGTATAGGGTTTTCAAGGCTGTAAATTTTCATAGGAGCAGAAAGCCTCATATTTTTTTCTGCAGAATGGCTGGGGATTCGAACTGCTGACCTTGTGGTTAGCAGCTCAATGTGTAACCCACCATGCCACCAGTGCCCCTTCAATTTCAAGCATAGAGGATAATAAAAATGATACCTGTGTACCAGGTGCTGGCTAAACCCAACTTCCTAAAATGCTAACATTTTGATATATTACCTCAGATTATTTTGTGTTTATTAAAAATGAAATATTACAAATATAGTTCAAGTCCCATATATCTTCTTCCTGATATTCTATTTCCCCTCCCACTCTGTTCAGTGACAACCACTATCCTGGCTCTGGTAGTTCTCATTTCCATACATGTTTTACTATATGTTTCCTGAAAAATATACATATATTGTAAACATTTCAAATTACTGTTTATATATGTATATACATATATCTCTATCTATCTATCCATCTATCTATGGATTTTTCTATGAATTTTTGAAGCCCCCTTATACACACACACATATACTCTTAAATTTTTCACTTACCTCATTATTTTTCAAGGTTTGATTATGTCATTAACTGTCATTCTAGTTCATTAATTTCTTCTACTATATAGAATTCCATTTTGTGAATTTGGTACACTTTATTTTTATATTCTCTTGTTGGTGAATGTTTAGATTATTTCCAGTCTTTCATCATTTAAAACTATGGCTGCAAAAATGTTCTTGTGCCTGTCTCCTTTCTCTTCTCTTGGGTAAAGCTAAGAAACAACATTTTGTGGGCTAAATCTAGCGCACTGTCTCTTTTTGTAAATGAAGTTTTATTGGAACACCAGCATACTGATTTGTTTTATGTGTTATCTATGCTCTCATGCTGCAGTAGAAGTATAGAGAGTTGCAGCAGATAGCATATGGTCTGCAAAACCTGAAGGATTTACTACCTGGCCCATTAGAGAAAAAGATTGCTAACCCCTAATCTAGAGTCCAAGGAGCTCTCGCAATTTAGTGATTACTAATCGGGCTGCCAACTTCAAGATCAGCAGTTTGAAATTACCAGCCATTCATAGGAGAAAGATGAGGCTTTTTACTCCCATAAAGATTTACAACCTTGGAAACAGGGTCACTATGAGTCAGAACCTACTTCAAGGCATACAACCACGACCACCACCAATATAGAGTCCTGGTATGGTGGTGTAGGATAAGTACTGGACCAGAAGATCATTTGAACTTCAAGGTTCAAACTCACGAATGGCTAGAAACCCTATATAAGGTCACTATGAGTTGGAACTGACTTGATGGCACATAACAACAACAATAATCTAGGGGATTATGTAGGCATGAAATTTCTGGGTACAGTAGGTATATCTTCAAACTCTGAGATAGAACTAAAATCACTCTACCATGCGGTGTATAACATGATACTCTTTTAGCAATGTATGTGATTTCCTGTTGCTCCATACATTTGGCAACACTGTATAATGTCAAACTTAAAATATTTTACCACTTGGTTGGTTGGTGATGTGGTGGTTGTGTGCCGTGGAGGCAATTCTGACTCATAGCGACCCTGGATAGGGATTCCGAGGCCATAAATCTTTATGGGAGCAGAAAACCTCATCTTTCTCCCAAACAACAGCTGATAGTTCTGAACTGCTGACCTTGAGGTTAGCAATCCAACTCATAGCCACTACACTACCAGAGCTCCTTTGGTTGATGATATTAGTATTTTATTGTGATTTTGATTTGCATTTTACAGATTACTAGTGAGGTTGAACATCTTTTCAAATGTTTGTTGGCCTTTTAAAAAGTATCACTTAAACTGTTTGTTAATATCTTTGGCCCATTTTTCTGTTGGACTGGTTGTGCCTTTCCTATGATTATTTCTTTATACATTCTTAAATATATATTCTTCATTGTAGGATAAACAGTGGATTGTTGACCTCAAGATAGGTGTGCTTCACATCTATAGCAGCTCCTTGGAATCCCTATACAGGGTCTCTCTTGAGACAGAATGAACCGATGGCGCATTACAACAACAATCCATCACTAGGGAGTATGGTGGCTCTGTAGTATAATCACTGGACTACAAACCACCAAGTCAGAGGTTTGAGGCCACCAGCTGCTTTGTAGGAGAAAGATGAAATTTTTTGATCCCGCAAAGATATTCAGCCACTGAATGGACTCACGGCATTTAACAATAACAAGAACAATCCTTCACTGGTGTGTGTGGCTTACTCAGTTATTTCCTTGGGAAGAAATTTTACATTTAAATGGAGTCGGATTTAGCAGTATTTTCCATTATCATTTGCGCTTTTTTACTGTTTCATTTTGGAGATTGTTTTTTATCTTGAGATTATTCTGCTTACAGAGTTTTAAAGCTTTGCTTCTCATCTTCATATCTTTAGTTCAAAGGAAATTTATTTATGTGATGTAAGAGAGAGATTTACTAGTAACTTTCTTTTCCGTGTATATCATGACTATAAAGATGTCATGTCAATAAAGATTTACATCATCATTTTAACAACCACATAATATTCTATCATAATTTATTTAATGAATGTTTCGTTTTTTCCTCTTATAAATACTGCTATGGTAAACATTCATCTGAAATGAATGATTAAAAGAAAGCAGGAAACAAAGACAGTTTAAAAATACAAATAACTTTTATAATAGTCTTAACATAATAGTCTTACATTCAGAATTCATGAATTTAATAAATATCTGTGAAGTATGTCCATTATTACTGCCTTTCAGTTTGTCATACTTAAGTGACTTGTGTGTTGCTATAAGGCTAAAAGATATACACCAGTTTTTTTGCATATCAGCAGTGTCACACGTGGCGGATAGATTTCAGTAGAGATTCCAGACTGAAACAGACTAGGAAGAAAGGCCTGGCAATCTACTTCCAACAATTAGCCAATGATAATTCTGCTTTTGTTGTTGTTGTTAAGAGCTGTCAAGTTGGTTCTGACTCATAGTGATCCTGTATAGGGTTTCCAAGCAGTGTTTGGAAAAGTTTGAACTGCTGAACCTTACAGTTAGTAGCAGTCCAGTGCTTATCCTACAGCATCACACCAGGACTCTAGCTCTATGTATTATAACAGAATATTGCCTGATATTGTGTTGAAAGATGAGTCCACCTTATCTTCAGGTTACAAGGCAATCAAAATAAGACAGCACAGGATTGAACAATGTTTCATTCTGTTGTATATAAGTGAATCAGAACCAGCTTGATAACAGCTAACAACCACCACAATGAATCTAAAAGCATAATGAATAGAAAAGCAGGCCAGTTTGGGACTTGTTACATTTTGCAACTATTTAATATATCTAGGAAAAGGAATTCCTAAGGCAGAGGAACATACAGGCCTACAGTATGAGAAAGGTAGGAACCATGGCTATGATTTTGGGAGTGCTTGACATGTAGATGGTAGTTGAATCTATGGAGGGGATGAGATCATCTACAGAGTTCATGAGGGGGAGGTCCTAAGCTATACCTATAGTTAAGAGTGGAGCAGAGACACTAAACTGAAAGAAAAAAGAAACAAATCACAGAGAAGAACTGCAGAAGCCAAGGGTATATGATAAAACACCAAATAAGACCATTTTGGATAGCAGATATGTTATGAAAAGTTGGTACATCTTTAACACAAATGAATGGTAGGTGTTGTGACTACAGCAGAGTGAGTAAGGGGGATAGTGATGGAAAAAATATTATGAGATAGAGAAATTTGCCTGCAAGAACTGACCTTGTGATTTTAAGTATGTTGCCACCAAGGACATATTCATGGCCATGTTTGTCATCTGAACTGCTAAAGCCATCTTATTTTCACCTCTTTTATTTTACTTCCTCCTTTTAAGAGTCTTTTGAGTGCAATCTTTCCTTGATCCTTCCCTCCCTCTTCCTCTTCCTTCACTTCCTCCCTCCTTCCTTTCTCCTGTCTTCCCTTCCTGCCTACCTTTCTTCTTCCTTTCAGCAAAAGCTCCTTATAGTAAAATATAAGCTCATTTCTGGGTCCATGTTTTCTCATGTGTCCCCTATAACATTCTACTCAATGCCTTGCATATATCTTTCAATTAACCACTGATTGAATGTTTGAACTACTTGATTGTACCTGTAAGAGTAGTCAACCAAGGTAAAGAAATGTGTGACAAAGTATATAATATGAATACACAAATGAAATTTTCTGTAGGTCGGAAAAAGAGCTAAACATATGTAGCAGATTAATCTTCCCCCTTTACTTTGACTTATCTTACTTAAGTTATAGCTCCCCCCGCCATTTATTAACCATCTCAGGTAAAATGGTCTATAGTTAAGTGCCAAATCATAGTGACCCTGTATAGGGGTTCCAAGGCTTTACATCTTGATGAGAGCAGAAAGCTACTGCAGAATGACTGGTGGCTTGAACAGCCGACCTTGTGGTTAGCAGTCCAGTGTTTACCTTATGGAGTCACTGTGCTCCCCAAATGGTCTGTACCCCTACCTAAAGCTTTTTGATGAAACTCTCATTTCTGTGGCCATCTAGTTCTTTGTTTCTAACTACAAGTCTGTAATGATACTAATTCTGACACTTTTAATGTTAATACTGTGATAATGATAAAAAAGATACAGGGACACATTAATATCTCTTTACTTTAGAGCCTTTCTGGGCTCTGTCAGATTTCTTTTGAGTTAAGTCTTCTTTTAACATTTTTCATGGAGTAGATAAAAACAGCTTTTTTGTTCATTTTTTAAAATAAATATGAAGTGACATGATAACTAAGTAGAGTCCTTGCTTTCCTTCAGAGATACCTTGGGTTACAACCAGAAAGACCTTTTGAAAAGATGCAACCAAAATTTACAACACATTTTGAACATAGGATTAGACAAAAGAGTTGCCAGCTTTTTAAAATAATGCTGTTGGAGATGAAAAGAGGGAGAGAGATCACTGGTTAGGAGAAATCCGGGAAAACTCAGTTCAGCAAATACTGGGCTACACTTTGAAGGAGTAGTAGAATTAAGGTAGAATAAAGAAAGAATATTACCCAGAGAAGGTAGTAGTGTAGACAAAAATGTGGAGTTGGGAATGTATACATATATTCAGAAACGAGAGGGTAACTTCTGACTGATGGCAATTATTAGGAGAAGAGAAGACTAGAGGAGTTTGTGGGAAATTTGTTTTCCTTTTTCACTTTTTGATTTTTGGAACACTGATTAGTGCTTTGGGCATGCAGATTAGCAGACAACATGGAGGCCATCGCAGGAGTTTGCCATCATTCAAGCTTCACTTGGAATTTTCTTTTCAATTGTAGAACTGATGTAACGCCAGAGGTGACAAGACCCTTAGAGGTCTTCAGTTTACATGCCTCACTTTATAGAACCGGAATCTGGGGTGCAGATGAGAGATTAAGTCAAGCTCAAAAAGTGAGTTAAGCATTTTGTTTAAAATATACCATTGGATATTAATGATGAAATTAACCTGCTAAGTGCCAGAAGGAGGTGAGATATCAACTGGTTCAGTATCTTACTATTCTTCTTTTCCTGTAAAAATCCTCTGCCCTACCTCTGGAAAAATGTGCCTTTCTTCTTATTGGATAAACGCTATTATTTGGACCCTGTGTGGTGTTCTGAGGTATAAAGTGAGTATCTTGACTGGCTGAGCCAGCCTTTCATGCTCATTGTAGATTATACTCCATTTCTTTATCAAGTGGGAAAAGGAAATGCTTTAAAGACTTTAAATGGATGAAAAAGACTCTTCTTTTGAAGATGAAGCAGTTAAATTTTTTTTTTTAAGTTTTATTGTGAATTATGTGATAGTTTACATGGGTACATGGGAGAACATTAGTTTTACATTCATCCTATCGTATATTGTTTTTTTTTGTCATGGTTATAATCCCCTCCAGGCATCACCAATCAATGAAAAGGGTACATTCTACAAGTCTGCTCTCCCCCTCCCGCCCCCTGGTCATCAGCACACAGGCCCTCTCCCTCCCTGGGTCCCAAGTGCCCAGATGCTAAATCTCTCCACGTCATCATCTCTGCCTCCATCTTGGGGATCACTGCTTCTCTGGGTAGGGTCCTGCTCTCCACTCTTCTCCCTTCATGGTTCCAGGGACCTCTGCTCCTGGCCTGCAAAATTAATCACTCCCCTCCTTGCCACAAAATGTCTACTTTTACATTTACAACCTTCACAATCAGTCCTGGTAACAATTATTCACCCTTGTATCACAAGAGATCTATCCGTATTTCCTTTCATCAGTCCCACCTAGACAGATTGGATACTACTCAGTGGAGATTCTACCTTCCCCCACACCCTCTGGATCTAGGTTCCCTCTTCAAAGCTTGTAAGCCAGTCACTTCTTGCCTTTGTAGCCCCCTGCCCTCATTTTTGATAGCCATCGTCCAAGTTGCTCATCCCTGTCCACTCTGTGTATGGAGGGGGTGGGAATGATCCTTGCTGTAAAGATTCGTTCCCTCTTTTGAGTTGCTGCACCCAAAGGTGTAGGTCAAGTTCATCAAATTGTATCAGATTACTCTATTTTAACTCTTCTTTCTTCTTCTAGTTGCGCTCTGATCATCCAGTCATTGAGGCCAGGTCAAGTGGGTATTATCTGTAAGTGTGGGTGTTCTTGTGGATATGCCCTCTCTTCTTATCAATTGGACACTTCACTCTCCACTCCAGTCCTCCATGGCTATGTCACTGACTCTGGGTCCAAGAGTCCCCAGGTCTTGCCACACTGCTGTCCAACCAGGTCTCCACCTGGGTTCACAGGATTCTATTGAACTTTGTAGGGCTTAGCTTGCAGCCTCATAGCTGTTTTTCCCTCACTTTCCCTTGTCGGTGGTGAATGTGGTCACCAATCATAGCTTGTATTCCCACTGAGTCTTAGTCTTAGAAGGGGGTTTACTCTGAGGGGACTTGATGTCTCCTGGGCGGGCATCTTGCTTATTCTTGTAGTAATATGTCGATTTGCCTCTATTGCTTTGTATTTTTCCTGTCAGTCTTTCTTTCAAGAGCTATCTTCTGTTCTTCTAGCTACTCCAGGGTGGTCTGCCCATCCTCTCAGGGGGAAATTTCCCACCTCTGAAGATTCTGGATGCTGTTCAGGATTCCACCTATAGTCTTATGTAATGAAGAGGCTCCACAGGTAACCTTCTTCACTGGGCACGTTGTATCCCCATTTTAGGTATTCCAATCAGTTATAGGCAGAAGACGGACTTACAAGGTTTCTATGGTGATATTTCTGGCTTTTCCTTCCTCTCCCCTTCCAGTATCTATTTATAATGTAATGCAAGGAAAACCAAGATTCAGGAGACAGCCAAGCATCCTAACATTATTCCCCCCTTTCCCCAATCTAACCATGTTTCAGTCTCTGTATCCCAGAGCCCTGTTGTACCAAGGTTGTGCATACATCATTATTTATCTCTGTCCCACTTTGCCCATGCAATCCTGTTTACTTGTTCTCCCATCCGCTTTGTTCTTCAATTCCCCTCCCCCTTTTTGCATATTGCTCCCCTCCCAAGCACACAAACTATCCTGTGTCTATTCCCTGCCCTGTGCTCTACCTTTCCGTCCCTCCTCTCACCCCACCCCCCACATCCCAGCAATCAGCAAAGAATCTCCCCACCCCCCTTTAGTATGGATTCTTTTTCTTAGTCTTTTACAGTAGTTGTTGTTGTTGTTAAGTGCCACAGAGTCGGTTCCGACCCATAGCAACCCTGAACAGGGTTTCCGAGGCTATAAATCTTTACAGGAGCAGAAAGCCTCATCTTTCTCCCGCGGAACAGCTGGTAGTTTCAAACTGCTGACCTTGCGATTCGCAGCACGATTAGTAACCACTACGCTACCAGAGCTCCTTTTTACAGTAGTGGTCCTATGCAATATTCTTCTTTTGCGACTGACTAATTTCACTTAATATAATGTTCTCAGGTGGTGGTTTGCAGCTTCCTTGTTATTCTTCAAGGTAGCATGATATTCTGTTGTGTGTATATACCACAGTTAGTTTATCCATTCTTCAGTTGATGGGCACTTTGGCTGTCTCCATCTCTTTGCTATTGTAAATAATGCTGCTATGAACATTGGTGTGCATATATCTACTCGTGTTATGGCTCGTATTTTTTGTGGGTAAATACCAAGTAGAGGAATTGCTGGATAATACGGTATTTCTATTTTCAACCTTCT
>NW_006408701.1:3803150-3804396 GCF_000296735.1 Chrysochloris asiatica
TTGAGTTCATTTTTGTATAGGGCATGAGGCAAAGGTCTTGTTTCAGTCTTTTACATATCGCTTTCCAGTTCTGCCAGCACTATTTGTTAAAGAGACTGTCTCTTCCCCATGCAATGTGCCTAGGCACTTTGTCGAAAATCATTTGGCTGTAAGTGGTTGGGTTAATTTCTGGATTCTAAATTCTGTTCCATTGGTCAATGTATCTTTCATTGTACCAGTGCCAGGCTGTTTTGACCACTGTAGCCATGTAGTAAAGTTTGAAATCAGGGAGTGAGATACCTCCAACCTTGTTCTTCCTTTTAAGCAGTGCTTTGCTTATCCTGGGTCTCTTTCCTTGCCATATAAAATTAGTAATTGTCCTTTCCATCTCTTTGAAAAATGATGTTGGAATCTGGATTGGGATTGCATTGTATGTGTAAATTGCTCTGGGCAGTATTGACATTTTCACAATGTTGATCCTTCCTATCCAGGAACATTGTATGTTCTTCCAATTCTGTAGGTCTCTTTTGGTTTCTTGTAGTAGTGTTTTGTAATTTTCTTTGTATAAGTCCGTTGTTTCTCTGGTTATGTTTATTCCCAAATATTTCATCCTTTGTGTGGCTATTGTAAATGGTATTGCTTTCCTAATGTACTTAACATCACTATCGCTGTTGCTATAGGGAAATTCAATTGATTTTTTAAAAAGTTTTTATTGTGTATTGAGTGAAAGTTTACAGTGCAGATCATTAGTTTTACATTCAATAAATCATATAGTTTGTTTTATTACAATGATTTTAATCCTCTCCACGTAACATCAGTTAAAAGTATTTCTCTCTATTCATTTCAGATCTTGTTTTTAAAGAACACTCAGGAATATATAATGATTTAAACCACCAAAGAGCACATTCTGCAAGCCTGCCTCCTGTCCACCAGCACACAGTCTTTCTTTTTCCATGAGTCTAGAGTCCTCAGCTGCTCCCTCTCTTCATGTCCTTATCTCTGCCTCATCTCTAGTGTTGCTGTTTGTCTAGATAGGGTCCTGCATTCCACTTGTGTTCTTCTCCCTTGATGGTCCTAGGGTCCTCTGTTTCTGGACTCCCCCATTTTTGTTACAAAACTTCTACCTTTACAATTGTGACAGTTGCAATTAGTCATGATAATAATTACTCACTATTGAATCATAAGAATCTTATCTCCATCTCCTTTTATGAGACCTGTCTAGACAAGATGAATACTATTCAGTGGAGACTCTCTTTCCCTGCACACT
>NW_006408701.1:3815808-3818308 GCF_000296735.1 Chrysochloris asiatica
CAATGCTGTATCTATCTTGTTTGATTGTTCCTGTAGCGCTTTTCTGCCACTCTGTCTCTTCACTGGTGCATTCAATCCATTGACATTCAATGTAATTATCAATAAGTATGAGTTGATTGCTGTCATTATGTTACTTTTTGGTGGTGCAGTTCGTTGTTTTGTTCTACATTCCTTATTTTGTTGGATTTGGTTTTTTTGTGCTGTTTCTTGCCAGTTTTTTCCTAGTTTCTATGTTTGCTTGTTCTGTTTGGGAATTCGTTTTTTGATATGTTGTGGAGTGTTAACTTTCTTTGGGGTTACCTTGTAATATACTAACTTTTCTTTGCAATTAGATTACTCCATTGTAACCTGTAATTTACCTGGCATCCCCACCACCTGGGTTTTCTGTTGCTATGTTTGTCCCTTCTTTGACATTGATATACTTTTGGCCTTCAGTTGATCTCTCAGCTCCTTTGAGTTTGTTATTGTAGTCTTGTTCTGTTCTGGACTCAGCTATCTGTTAACTGTGTTCCAGGTGGTGTTGCCACACCTGTCAATCTCTGTTTGTTGTCTGTTCTTGTTGGTTTTCAGCCCACAGAACTCCCTTTAGGATGTTTTGAAGTTCTGGCTTGGTTTTGATAAAATCTCTCAGATTCTGTTTATCCTGGAATATTTTGATTGCACCATCGTAGTTGATTGATAGTTTTGCTGAATAGATGATTCGTGGTTGACAGTTTTTGTTTTTTTTTTTTTTCTTGCAGGGCTTTGTATATGTCTCCCCATTGACTTCTTGCCTGCATGGTTTGTTCTGAATAGTTAAAGCTTAATCTAATTTGATTGCTTTTTTAAGTGTTATTTCTCTTCTCCCTGGCCACTTTTTTGTATTTTTTTCTTGTCTTTGATTTTTGAGAGCTTGATTATTATATGTCTTAGAGACTTTCTTTTGGGGTCTATCCTTCCTGGGGTATGTTCGGCTTCTTGAATGTTTATCTTCTCATCTTTCAAGATGTTAGGTAAATTTTCTTCCAGAAGCTCTTCAACTATCTCCTCTGTGGACGTCTCTGATTCTTCTTGTTCCAGAATGCTAACAATTCTTACATTATTCCTCTTCATGTTTTCCAGCATGAATCTTAGGCTCTCTTCAGATTGTTTTATCCTTTTAGCTGCTCTTCTATCTTGGTAGTATTGAGAGATTTGTCTTCCAGCTCGCTAGTTCTGGCTACCATTACTTCTAGTCTGTTCCTTTCCCCTTTCAGCCTATTTTCCATTTCTGATATCTTATTATTGATCACCTGGACATCTTTTTGAAGGTTGTGAATTGTTTCCAATGCTGTGTCAATCTTATTTGATTGTTCCTGTAGTACTTTTCTTACTTCTTTATTTTGCTCGACCCCATTTTTGGAGCATTTGAATTTTTTTTCCATATCATTCTTCTGAATCCCCTCTCAGGCATATCCAGAACCCGCTCCACCTCCTCTATAAAGCTTTTGTCTGTCTTCAGCGCATTTGCATCAGATGCTCTCTTCTGTTTTTGGATGTGTTTCGATAAGGTTTGTTGCTTCTTATTCGTCATGATTACTATTATTATTTTATTATTATTATTAATATGATCAGGAGATAGGCTTCCCTTATCTCCTGTAGTGCCTAGCAGGTGCTGTTAGGTCTTGTCTTAGTGGTGGAGTATTATTGTATATGCTTATAGCTTGGCTATATGGCCACTATTGCTGCCTCTTCTTAGGTGACGTAGGGAGGAAAAGCTCCCACCTTCAGGAAAGATGTGTGATCAAAAGGACCAAAATCAGAAGTAATATAAACACATTGACAGAAATCACCACTTTGGAGCACAGATGCAGCTTTGGCCAACTTTCCCATGCTACACCATCAGTGTGTGTGTAAATAGAAGCCTCCAGCAGGGGGTGGGGGTGACCCCTCTTTCAGGCCCCTCCTCTAGCCACTACCGTATAGGTGCGAAGATATATATTGGGAAGTTAATGGGAGAAAGATCATCCACTCTTTTTGTCTCTGAAGGTCCATGTGTTATCTGCGTATGTGCAGCGCAAGTCTTGAGATGGTTGAGTCCTATTATGCTGCGGTTTTACAGATTGCTTTGTATTGATCCTATGCCGCCAGACTGGTTTGGTAACTCAGCAGCTGCGGGTTGCTAGAACAATAGCTGGAAATTCCAAGCTGCTACCTGGGAGAAAGGCAAGGTACCCCGCCCCCGGCTCAGATACACAACCTCAGATTTGGGCCCCGCAGATGATGTCATAAATTGCTGCTCAGATCCCTCTCTCTGCACTGTGGGAAAACTGTCCCACCTGTTGTCCGGGCTGGGAAATAAAGCCAGGACAGGGAGAAAGAGAAGGAGAGATGTGTAGTTTCCTGCGGTTTTCTCTCTCCTTTTTTTTTTTTTTTTTTTACTGGAAATGCTGCTTTCTGAACTAGGCTGGCTTTAACCCCGCCCTCTAGACTCTGCCGAGGCAGGGTTGTTGCAGAGATGGTCCAGCCTCCAGATTCCTAA
>NW_006408701.1:3820808-3828291 GCF_000296735.1 Chrysochloris asiatica
TTCATTTCTATGATTCTCCGTTTCTGCATCAGTAAAACAATAGCAATAATTAGCTGCCTATTTGGGATTGTTGTGAAGATTAAATTTGCTTATGCATATAAAAGTTATCCCAGTGTTTGGCAGATAGAAACCACTAAAAAATATGAAGCTGCAAAAACTTCTTTGCTTATTTGTTTCTCTTGATCTTTTAAAATATTTTTTTATATTTTTGTATAAATGTGGATTCACAGAAAGGTTGCAGAGATTATACAGAATTTCTGTATACTCTTCACCAAGATCCCCCAAACATTACCCTCTTACATTACTATTGCATATTTGTTAAAACTGAGACCTTAACGTTGGTACAACATTGTAAACTAAATTCCAGACTTTATTTGAAATTTCTCAGTTTTTTTTTTCCCCATTCATGCCCTCTTTCTGCTCCAGGATCAAATTCAGGACACCATGTTGCAGTGATTTGTCCTGTTGTCTTAATCTCTGACCTCTGGTTTTGTGACCTTGACATTTTTGAAGAGTGTGATCAGGTATTCATAGACAGTCCCTGAGTTTTATGTGGAAATTGAAACTAAAGTATGCATTTAGCTATTCATGGCTAAAAGATATTACCTTTCTCTTAGTGAAAAGGGACTAGTAATTAAATGAAAACTACATTTATATTGGTATTTTTATTCATCTCTGTGGTGATGCTGTTTTAGTTTTTAATTAAATGAAATTCCTACTCTAGAGTTTCCTCAAGCTTTATAAATAAGAAACACATAAGTAAACTCAACTCTCCCAACTCTCTCTTGCCTGCATCTGCTAGGTAAGTCATGAATGACTAATTGATTTCTGTATTGGTCACTATAATTTACACCTGTATCAGGATTTAGCTTTTAAATGCTACGTGAAGCTGAGTACAAAATGGGATTACAAAACCAGGAGGATCAAGGAACATAAGAAATTCAGAAAACAGAATGCAAATAATTGTGCAGAGTAAGTACTTCTGTCAGTATGTGGGTGTGTGCACATGTGTACGTCTTTCTGGGTGCTTGCATGTTCATGGAAAATGACTGATATAATACAAGCTCAACTGTTGATGATACCTTCATTGGTGAAGGTGAGATTGGGAGAAGGGTGAAAAAAAAAATAGAACTACTTTTACTTTTAAGGAGCCCTGGTGGCATAGTGGGTTATGTGCCCTGGGCTGCTAATGGCAAGGTCAACAGTTCGAATACACAGGTCACTCGTATGGAGAAAGACTTGTGCTCCTGTAAAAATTTACAGACTTAGAAACCCTATACAGGGTTGCTATAAGTGGAAACTGATTCATAGGCACACAACCACCACCACTACCACTTTTACTTGAACTCTTCTCAACCTTTTTTTCTAGCAATAAAAAACAACAACTCACCATGTGATTTATTTAATAGTAGTTGTTGTTAAGTGCCATTGGTTACAACTCATAGTGACCCTGTATAGGGTTTCTGAGTAGTGCCTGGTGGGTTTGAACTGTCAACCTTTCGGATCAAAATGACCTTGCAGTCCAGTGCATTGTCCTGCAGCACCACATGGGTTGCATTTAAATATGTACTGTATGTGTAAATATCTACCTATTGCGACAAGTTTGATATCTATCAAACTTGCTCAGAGAGCTATGGAGATTCAAGAGGGAAATATCAGTAAAAATTCTTGACTATTTCATGCTTCTTGCCATAAATTTGTAGACACTGTCAGATAATAACAGGAACAGATGAGTCCCTCCCCACTCCCATAACCAAGATTTTTTTCTCAGGAATTATTTCTACATAGCCCACATAGAGCAAAAGGAGACGAGCTGGTGCATACTTTTGTGAAGGCATTTGAACCTATTTACTGGCTTTCTGCTTAGACTATACATGGCAGGAGGCAAAAGGAATTTGGTTTTTATTGCATTCCATCAGTGGTACTAATGTGTAATATACAGTCAAAGTGAGTACAAAAACTGTTATGTAAAGTGAAGTAGAAGGCAATGGATTCAGCACAATTAGTTGTACTTTGAGGAAATTTGCTGCTTTCCCCAATTGCTTTCTCTCCCTGTATCTGCATTTTTCTCTTTGTGCCATTGTTGGACATTTCCTACACAGAAGGCAATTAATAATGGAAGTCATGGTTAATACAAATAACTTTGTAAATGATAGGCTAGTGGTTTATTAATCTAGTTCTATTTTTTTTATTCTCAAATAACTGTACTAGAAGAGACAAGGCAAATAATTTATAAATCTGATGAGTTCACAAATGTATTGCCTAATCAAACATTTATTGAGTACCTGGTATGTCTTGGGACTCTGTTAGATGTGACAGGTAAAACTAATAGAAATATGAGAAAGTGTCTGGTGCACACTCAGAAGTGAAGCAGTTGCCAGCACTGCAACTCTTGGTGATGCCAAGAAAATGAAAATATAAATCTTTTACATTAATTTGGATTTCTAAATATTAACCTGATTCTGAGAAATAGGAATTAATGTAAACATTACTCTTCAAAAATATAGAATATTCTGGTTTGATTTGCTTGCTTAAATAAAGTTCTATAGAATTGATACAAAATTCCAAATTCTAGTACAGGGCAGAAGGGTTGGGTATTGGAGATGAAGGAGGGGTGTTACCAAATCTCTCTTCTCCAGTGTGTTATTTTGCCCACTATATCTCACTTAAGGAGCTCTGATACCATAGTGATTGCAAGTCAGGCTGCTAACCTCAAGGTCAGCAGTTTGAAACTACCCGCTGCTCTGCAGGAGAAAGATGAGGCTTTCTGCTCCTGTAAAGATTTACAGCCTCAGAAACCCTATACAGGGTCACTATGAGTTGGAACTGACTCTCCATGGCATACCACCACTACCACTGTACCTCACTTATGAATTGACATGTCTGTATACTTACAGCTGTATCTCATTTCAAGTGCTTATGCTTTAGGAGAAATTTCTGGTAGCTGTATGGTACTTGCAGTTTTAGGGCCTCTAAGCTTCTGATTTTTGCCATCTTGCTAAGTGTTTGGAGAGAACAGAAAACTCTCTACTTGCACATTTGTTGAGGTCCTTTGAAAAGTATTGTGATAATCACTGTATTTTTACATAAATAACATGCATTGTATATTTTTGCATACCATGCAACCCCATAAGAAAGCTATACCAATGTATTTTTAGATGTGAATGACTTCAATTTCAATTTTTTGTCCTGTCCACTGGGTATAATGTTAAGTCTTCATCTTGGTGCCTGTTGACTAGGAAGCTTGGTTCCCAGCACCAGATCCTCACTAGCCTACCCTTGAGTTCCCAGCATGATTCTTTCTCTGTCCTACAAACCACTTTCTCTAATGCAGGCATTTTTCTGCCTCAGAAACTTCCCTCTCCAAGGTGGCTGGTCCCAATCCAGGATAGGTTTTTGCATCTGGAGCCTAAAAGTCCACTCAGGCATGTATTCCACCCTGCCCTCTGGTTGACTGGTCACCACACTCAGACTGTTTGAATCTCCCATTCATGTAGACACTGTGGGTTGTTTATGAGAACCACAATCACAGAGGGGTTGCACATCCCATACTCTGAGGAGATGGCTCCAGGGGCCCCATGGGGCTGAGATTGTGTGTGCCCACATCCATAGTGTTCTGCCATCTAGCTTCATGTGGGGCTAGCACCATAGGGCCTGTGCACATAGGCAATGACCCCCACCCACCATGGAACCAGTTTGTTTTTAAACTGGACAATTCTGTGCATAGACCTGTGCTTGACCCTCCACCATCCAGGTACTGTGGGGCGATGTACCTAGGCACAAATCAACTACAAGGAACCCCACCACTCTCAGATTCAAAAACAAACTGCCCCAGAGCAAACAGAATGTTGTTTGTTTTCCAAATACCAGGATATTGCCAAACTTGATCCGTGACTTCTTGACCATGACTTATACCTTTACTATAAAAGTATGATGAACAGGAACATTTTTGGACTATTGAATGAGGTGAATTAGGCCAAAATTCACTTCTGGGAATGTCCTGAAACATGTGCAGTGCTTACATGGGTACACGGTGTCAAAGCTTTTGAACATAATTTTGTCATTTCCATCCACTATATGAGGAGGTTTCAAAAAGTTCATGAAAAACAAAATGGAATTAAAAGATAATGGATTGTTTTCCATGAACTTTTGAAGCTTCCTGGTATATGTGTGTACATCATTTATGTGGGTGCACTATTTGTGAAAAAAAGAGGTTAAGTACCATGATATACAAAAAATACTTTAAAGATCTCTAAGGCATAATCAAATATAAGGTACATTAATCCCTATGAAAGATCAGGCCTCTAGAATACTTAGCCTTGAACTCATAGGTCAGTAAGAAATAATTTTGAAAACCAAGGCTTGCTACTCATGAAACCCACACATAAAATACATATACTCAATATGAGAGGGCCAGGGTGCCACCCTCAGTCTTTTTGCTTCTTTTTAATACACACTTGGTGATCTAGCAGGCATGCAGTACAATAGGTAGGAGAGGAGGATTGTTAGAGGTAGGCTGGATAACTGGAGAAAATACACAGTAAAAAGAGTGATATTAAGTAAGGGAATGAGAAATTTGGAGAGAGATAGAGTTGTATTACAACACAGCATAATAACTATGGCTTATAATGATTGAGAAAAGGTGAAATTATTTTCCATGTCTTTGAGACAGCATGGAAATGTATAAAGCCATTTCCATCCAATGTGGTCAAAATATCTGAGCCTGTGAGGCAAACTTCAATTATCTGGAAAGTATACCTATGTAAAACATTTAATTTCCTGACAGAAAAATGAGCCCCTGCTATGAAAATATAATTAAAAATTGCACTTATAGATCATTTATCATAGCAGTTGCATATGAAATGAATTTTAGCTCAGATTTTGAGACACATGAGCATATTTCCAGTGTGTCAAGGGGTGTAAGGTGTGTTATGAAACTCGGATCAATAGACAATAAGTAACCGTGGGGTTTGCTTGCTCAACAAGGCATATCCAGTGTCTATCACAGTGCCTGGCATGTAGTAGGCATTTATTTTGTTGGATGTATTTTACTATATTGCAAAACATGAACATCAAACCATCTCTCCTAAATACTTTCTACTGACTTTGATAATTAATTTCAATGGCCACACAGAACTCATACAACCATGCTCACAGTTACGGGGTTGCTTACAGAAGGAATATGTTACAATACAGGATCAGAAAATGCCTAGAACACAGTTATTCCAGTTAGGACAGCCTCTTCTCAGGTGTACCCACAGACAGGCCTCTCTCTGGCCCCTCAGCCTCTTGGCATTGCCTCTGCTCTGCTCCAGCAATGTTACAGAGATCTTTTAGAGCTTTGATAAATGCCTAGAGGACACACCACTCCATGGTAAAACTCCTCCTAAAAGCATTTGGCTCTAGCTTCATGGGCCAGCAGCAAACCTAGCTCCCTAATTAAATGCCTGGAGGCACCCCACTCTGCAAGCAAGCTGCCGGCCCCAAATCACCCAAAGTCACTTGTTACATGGGATGGAAAGTCTACCATGTGATGAAAAGTCTACCACTTGTATCGTGGTTTGGCTGTTGGTTCTGCTGCTACTGTTCCTCTGCCACTCCTCCAGTGTCACAGCTTAATGACCCTGGGTTGAGAAGGTTCAATGGATAGAGATCTTGGTGTCCAAAAGACACGTCCACCCCTGGACCTTATTTATTTATTTTTTAAACATAAATGTTTTATTGTGAATTGTGTGATAGTTTACTAATGGGAGAACATTAGTTTTACATTCATTCTATCATACATCATTTCATTGCCATAGTTACCATGCCATCCATGCATCATCACCCAACCAAAGGTATGCCCTTCAAGGCTGCCCCCCATCACGGTCCTCAGCACACAGCCTCTTTCCCTCTCTGGATCTCAAGTCCTCAGCCACTCCATCTCTTCACATCATCTTCTCTGCCTCCATCTCAGGCCTCACTGCTTCTCTGGGTACAGTCCCACTCTCCGCTCTTCTCCATTGATGCTCCCAGGGTCCTCCGCTCCTAGACTGAAAAGTTAATCACTCCCCTCCTTGCTATAAGATGTCCACCTTTACATTTCCAACCCTCACAAATCAGTCCTGATAACAATTATTCACTATTGCATCACAAGAGACCCATCTGCATTTCATTTCCTCAGCCCTTCCTGGACAGGCTGGATACTATTCACTGGAGACTCTACCTTCCTCCATGCCCTTTGCATCTAGGTTCCCTCTTGAAAGCTTGTAAGCCAGTCACATCTTACCTTTGTATCCCTTCCCTCATTTTGGGTAGCCAATGTTCAAGTTGCCCATCCCTGTCTACTCTTTGTGTGGAGGGGGTGAGACTAATTCTTGCAGCAGGGATTTGTTTCCTTTTTTGAGCTACTGCATTTATAGGTGTAGGTCAAGTTTATCAAATTGTATCAGATGATGCTTTTTCCCTCTTCCTTCTTCTTCAGGTTGAGCTCTATTCATCCAGTCATTGAAGCCAGGTCAACTGGGTATCATCTGCAAGTGTGGGTGTTCTTGTGTCTGTCCACCCTCTTCTTATCAGCTGGCCGCTTTGCTCTCCACTCTAGTGCTCTATGGCTGTGTCATTGACTCTGAGCCCATGGGTTATCAGGTCTTGCCTCGATGCTGGCCAACCAAGTCTCCATCTGGGTTCACAGTAGTCTGCTGAACGATGTAGGGCTAAGCTTGCCGCTTCATTGATGTTCTTCGGTCACTTCCCCTTCTGGGTGATGTACGTGGTCGCCAATCAGAACGTGTATTTCCATTGCATCTTAGTCTTGGAAGAGGATTTGCCTTATTTTTTGATGGCAGTAAGATTCCTACTCTGTTAACTGAAATGGTTCATTTTATACCCAGCAGATGGCAAAATTGAAATATAAAATTAGCTCTGTTACCAAAAACTCACAGCTGAATTACATAATCCATCAGTATGCTCCACACCTTCGCTTAACCAGACTCATCAGAAAAAAGTCATCTGGCGGCAGTTTACAGAGATTATGGTTAGAAGACTCATTGAATAATATACTGTGCCCCATATATATGTATTACACACACACACACATATATATATATATATATACATACATACATATGTTGTTGTTGTTAAGTATCTTCAAGTTGGTTACAACCCATAGCGACACTTTATTAAGTTTCCTAGGAGCAGCTGATTAACTTGAACTGCCAACCTTGCAGTTCAAACCAACTTTGCAGTCCAGCGCATTGACCCACAGTGACACACAAGGACTCTATGTAGGAATATAGGTTGTTGTTATTGTTAAGTGCTGTTGAGTTGGTTCCGACCCATGGCAACTCAGTATAGAGTTTCTAAGGAGAGACTGGTGAGTTTGAACTGTCTACCTTGTGCTTCAAACCAACCTTGTTGTCCTGCGCTTATCCTACAGCACCACAGTATGATTTAATTTGATGCGATTGATGCTATGTAATATATATATATATATATATATATA
>NW_006408701.1:3829061-3841673 GCF_000296735.1 Chrysochloris asiatica
AACAACAACAACAACAACAACATATATATATATCACACAATAAAAAAGGACAGTAATTTTTTAAATTAGGTTGAGTACATATGGTGAAAGAATACAACCCTAGTGCACACCACTCCTGATTTTAAACCATTCAGTATCTCTTTATTTTGTTTGAATGACTAATTCTTGAGTCTATGTACAGGCTCCTCATGAGTACCATTAAGTGTTCTAGAACACCCATTCTTTACAATGTAATCCCATTGCTTGTCATGATCCACACAGTTGAAAGTTTTTGTATAGTTAATAAAGCACAAGTAAACATCTTTCTGGTATTCTATGCTTTCAACCAAGATCCATCTGATGTCAGCAGTGATATCACTTGTTCCTCATCCTCTTCTGAATCCTGCTTGAATTTCTGGCAGTTCCCTTTCAATGTACTGTTGCAGCCAACTTTGCATTTTCTTCAGCAAAATTTTACTTACATGTGGTATTAATGATATTGTTTGATGGGTTCTACATTCCATTGGGTCACCTCTATTTGGGATAGACACAAATATGGATCTCTTCTAATCAGTTGGCTAAATAGCTGTCTTTCAAATTTTTTGGTATAGGTGAGTGAGCACCTCCAGTGTTGCATCAGTTTGTTGAAATATTTCAATTTGTATTCCATCAATTACTGGAGTCTTGGGTTTTGCCAATACCTTCAGTGTAACTTAAACTTCTTCCTTTAGTACCGTTTGTTCTTGATCATATGCTATGTTTTGAAATTGGTGAATATTGACCATTTGTTTTGGGTACAGTGACTCTAAGTATTCCATCTACACATTCTCATTTGATGTTTTCTGCATCATTCAGTATTTTTCCCAAAGAACCCTTATGTATTACAAGTCAAGCCTTGAATTTTTTCTTAAGTCCTTTCAAATTAAGAACTGCTGAGCATGCTTTTCTCTTTAGATTTTCTAACTCCAGGTCTTTGAGATTTCTTTATCATAGTTAACTTTGTCTTTTAGAACTGCCCTTTGAAATTTTCTGTTCAGTTCTTCCATTTCTTCCATTTGCTTTAATATCTCTGTGCTGGAGAGCAAGTTGCAGTCTCTCCTAACATCCATTTTGAACATTTCTTTCTCTTTATAATAACCCTTTATTTTCTTCCTGTAGGATGTTTTTTATGTCATTCCACAGCTCTTCTGGTCTTCAGTCATCAGTGTCTAATGCATCAAATCTGTTCTTGATTTGGTCTCTAAATTCAGGTGGGCTTTGTTCAAGGTCATATTTTGGCTCTCGTGGAATTGTTTTAATTTTCTTCAGTTTCAGCCTGAACTTGCATATCAGTAATCGATAAACTTGTTCTACACACAGTCTGCTTCTGGCCTTGTTTTTGGCCTTTCGCATCATCTCTTCCAGTATATGTAGTCAATTTGATTCCTGTGCATTCCATCTGGTGAGGTCCATGTTAATAGTTGCCTTTTATATTGTTTTAAAAAATGTATTTGTGATGACTAAGTCACTGGTCTTGCAAAATCATATCATGTGACCTCCAGCATAAGTTTTATCACCAAGACTATATATTTCAACTACTAATCTTTCCTTTTTGTTTTGGTATTGACTGGTATTCCTTGTAGGCGTATGGATATATATCATACCAATTCAACTGAGTGGCCCTTATTTGCAAATTGAGTCTGAGTCTTCTCTGTGTGTTTTGGATACATAGATTAATTAGGCAGCTTTTTTTTTAATGTTGAAAATAAACACAGCAAAACATACACCAATTACAAAAATTTCTACATATACAATACAGTGACATTAGTTGCATTTTTCAAATTGTGGAACCATTTTCCTTTTTAAATTTGTTTTTCCTATATTGATGTAAACGCACTTCCCCTAAGCTTCCTACCTATCATTTTGAGTTGCTGATTTCACTTTATTCTGATATAGTGAGTTCTTTTACAATTTTACATTATAATCACACTGAGATATAGTACAGATTATGAAAACCAACTATTTATGTACATGTAGTATGTTTCCTTCTAATTCCTTGATCTCATTTTTTCTCCTTGATCTTCTTATTTTTTTGATGAAGTATCTAGTAGAGTAGTGGTTGTGGTGGTGATGTGACATTGGATTGGGTCCAACACATAGTGACTCTGTATAGGGTTTCTGAGGCTGTAAAACTTTACAGGAGCAGAAAACCTCATCTTTCTTCTATGGAGTGGCTAGTAAATTAGAACTGCTGACCTTGTAGTTAGCATCCCAATGCATAACCAGTATGCTTCCAGAGGTCTTTAGTTGAGTAGTAGTAGCCACATTTTCTCAGTGCCTGATGACTAATCATAGCAAAAATGTTACTATACCAGGATCCTGGGGCTTAATGGAGGATTAGGGAGAAGTGTGATGCAGACCTCCACCAGCAGTAACACAGAATACTGGATGAAGAAGGTTCAGGGAGTGGTCCCAGAACTCTGAACTACACATAAAGGAGTATTTAGAAAGTTTGAAGGCTTACAGCCAGTAGAATTTGTAGCAGAAGCTAGAAAGGTGGCATTTTCTGATCTGCAGCACCCAGCTGCTTCCAGAACTGCTATCTTGGGCACAAAAGTGAGTGAAGGATCAGAGGAGTGCTCCCACCACAGAGGTCTGACTGATCCTCGGAGATAAAGGTGTGGAGATACTTTTGTTCCTCTCTCTATTCATTGGTCTCTCGCTGTTTGCACACCTCCAACTCTGGTGACTAGAGGGGGTGCCTGAGGGAGTAGACACTGACCCCCTTGAGGGGCTCTACTACATAAGCACATGGATCTGCTCAGCAAAGATCTCTGGGCCCAGAATTGAGAAATTGGGAGGAGTCAACAGGAATGGCTTACAATAGCACGGTCTCCCAGAATGTCCTGAGGTGGCCAAGAAAGAGGCTTTAAGTCATGCTCACATTTTGCTACAGATTTTTTTTCCTCCTCTCTTATGCGATTATAGACTGTAGTGCCAAATATTTTTTTTTTTCTTTTTGTTGTTACTGTTTTGTATTTTGGTCCCTCTTGTACCTTCAGGGGGTTCTTTCTCCCTACTGAAGACGAGACAGGAATTGTGGTCACATAGCCAAGCTTCAATTGTTGTTGTTGTTGTTAGGTGCCATTGAGTCAGTACCAACTCATAGCAACCTTATACACAGCAGAACGAAACACTGCCTGATCCTTGGCCAACCTCACTACTATTGCCACGCTTGAGTCCATCGATGCTGCCTCTTGGCCAATCCATCTCATTGAGGGTCTTCCTCTTTTTCTCTGACCCTTCACCTTGCCAAACAGGATATCCTTCTCCAGTGACTGGTGCCTCCTGACAATATGTCCAAAGTATGAGAGATGCAGTTTGGCCATCTTGGCATCCAAGGAGCACTCTGGCTGCACTTCTTCCAAAATGGACCTATTGGTTCTTTTGGCAGGCCATGGCACTTTCAATATTCTCCTCTAGCATCATAACTCAAAAGCATAAGTTCTTCTACAGTCTTCCTTATTCACTGTCCAGCTTTCGCATGCATATGAAGTTATTGAAAATACCATGGCTTGGATCAGGCGCACCTTAGTCCACAAGCTGACATCTTACACCCTGTAAAATCCCACCATCCAGGCAAGAGCCAATACCAGCTTCTATACACCAGATAGACAGCCACCATATGCTATAGTTACTCTGAGTTAAGTAATAAGAAAAGTGAAAAGGGAAGCCAATATCATACTCACATCTACCTGAAGGCAACCAGAAAGTTCAATAATACATCAACATAGATTCATCTGTCTAATTATTAAAAACCTAATTATTGAAGATGCGCAAGAAACAACTGACCATTTCAGCACATGTCCAGAAACAAGATAGAGTAACTGATACAAATAAACTGGAGGGAGACCTAGACTTCCCACTGGAAGGAGGGCAACCTTTGGAACTGCCTGAGAAGGAATGATATTGAAGTGCATCCAAACAATCCACAGAGGATTTGGGAAAATAAGAATTCAGGAAAGCACTACAGGAACAATCAAATAAGATAGATACAGCATTGGAAACAATTCAGAACCTACACAAAGAGGTCCAAAACATTAATAATAAAATATCAGAAACAGACAATACACTGAAAGGGCAAAGGACTAGAATTGAGAAGAGTGAAGCCCAACCCAGTGAGCTGGAGGACAAATCTCTAAATACTGCTAAGACAGAAGAGCAAACAGAGAAAAAAGATAATAATAATAATAATAATAATAAAATCTGAAGACAGTCTAAGATTCATGTGGGACAACATGAAAAGGAATAACTTGAGAATTATTGGCAAGGCAGAGCAGGAAGAATCACAGAAGATGACAGAGGAGATAGTTGAAGATCTGCTGGAAGAAAATTTCCCTAACATCCTAAAAAATGAAAAGATAAGCATTAAAGAAATTGAACAGACCCTAGGAAGGATAGGCCTCAAAAGAAAATCAGCAAGACATATCATAACCAAGTTCTCCAAAAAGAGAAGTGTTATTTACCAAGGCAAGCAAATCAGATTAAGCTCTGATCTCTCAGCAGAAACCATGCAGGCAAGAAGGCAATTGAGAGACATATATAAAACCCTGAAAGAAAAGACAACAACAACAAAAACTGTCAGCCAAGATTCATAAACCCAGCAATGCTGTCAATCAAATACAATGGTGTAATAAAAAATATTACTGGATAAACAGAAGCTAAGGGATTTTGCCAAAGCCAACCCAATGCTTCAAAACATCCTAAAGGGAGTTCTTTGGACTGAGAAACAAGAACAGACAATAACCAGAGTTTGACATATATGGCAGCACCACCCAGAACTCAATCGATCGATGGAAGAATCCAGAACAGAACAAAACTATAAGAAGGAATTCAGAGGATCTGGGAGGAGGTCAGTGCATGATCAAAATAAATATAATGTGAAAGAAGGTAAAAACATGGAATAGATATCCAAGTGGTGAGGAGGTCAGATAGATTGCATCATAAAATAGACTTTTAAATAGAGGAAAAAGTTAATAGAATATAGGTTAACCTAAAAAAAATTAATACTTCACAATATGGCAGAAGCCATGCCATCAAGCCAATGCCATCAAGGAACGGAATTGCGAGAGACCCTAAGCATGAAAAGCTCATTGTTTAGCAAAGTGACAATGAGTGTCTCCTTGGATGGCAAAGGCCCGAGGGGAACCTCATGCTCTAGGCCTTGCAGTTCTTGTTTTTTCCTTTTGTGCATGGCTCAATTTTGATCTTATTATAAGAAATTCTTTAATAATTTTCTATATATTCACTTGATAATTTGCTGTAATCATAGTAAAAATTAAAATTTCATTTACACACTCTCTCACTAAATTTAATCATGTAAAGTTATAATAGTTGCTTTTTACATCAACAATAAGTCTCACCATTAGGAAAAGCCATATCAGCTAAAAGCTTTTCAAGCTTAAGATTACACCCTGCTTAGTAGACACTGAGGCACCTGAAAGATAGCTAAAAAACAATCTTACAATCAACATCCTGCTTAGTTTTGCCAAGAGACACTGAGGCACCTGAAGTCAACATCCTGCTTCGTTTTGGCAGGAGACACTGAGGCACCAGAAGATAGCAAATAGCCAATCAAGAGCTGTGGGAACACTTAGAAATGTGGGTAGAAATTTAACTAAGAAGTTTTGGGAAATTGTTAGTATAGGGGAATTGCTGCTTTGTTTTTGACTATGAAACCTTAAGGTACTTTTATGTTCTTATTCTTAAATGCATTATAAGTATAAAAAGTAATAGATGAGAGTAAATATGCAAGTCAAGATATAGAACTTTGCTTAAAAGTTAATTTGACATTCTTAGGAGGATCAAAGAAAAACAAAAAGAGTTATGGAAATAAACCCGATGTTATCAGGATAATTAGGGGATACAAAGGAACAGGATATGATAAGAATCAAAGGGATGTTCTGATGTTTCTGTAACCTGAATGTTTATTGAACACAAAGAATGTAACACTTAGTTAAATTGTAACTGATCATAATAGTATATAAGAAGCAAAAAACTTGAGTAAAGAGAAGTCATCTGCCTAAGTAAAGAGAAGTCATCATCATCTGCCTAAGACTCACAACCCATCAACTCTGTGTGTGTGTGTGTGTGTGTGTTTTGCTGACTCCACATCCCCCTTCGAGACCCCCCTAATAATTTGTCAAGGCTGGTCCCCAGCAACAATATACCAAGAAAATGAAAATCCAAGAAGAACATGGAAACCCTAAAACTGTGAAGAAACTGACAAGAAAGAACACAAAAAACATGAACTCAGCACAGGAAGACATGCAGAACAAAGAAACCAGCAGCATCACAAAAAAACAAATATAATGACAGTAATTAATTCATACTTATCTATAATTACACTGATGTCAATAGATTAAAATAGCCTATTAAAAGACAGAGCGTGTCAGAATGGATAAGAAAACAAGATTCTTCAAGATGCTGTCTGCAAGAGACATTCCTTACACACAAAGACAAAAACAGACTAAAAGTTAAAGGACAGAAAAAAATATACCAGCTAATTACAATAAAAATGAGTAGGAGTGGCAATACTTTTCTTTGATCAAATAAACTTCAAGGCAAAAACCAGCATTATCTCATGATTAAAGGGTCGATTGAATAAAAATGAGAAAACCGTAATAAATAACTATGCTCCCAATGAAAGAGCTCCAAAATATATAAAACAAACTCTGATAGAATTGAAAAAAGAAATAGACCAGTCTACAAGAGTATTGGGTGATTTTAATATACCACTTTCATAAAAGAACAGAAGAATGAGAAAGAAGCTCAACAGAGACATGGGGAAACTAAACAACACAGGCAGGCAA
This sequence comes from Chrysochloris asiatica, assembly GCF_000296735.1. Lineage (NCBI taxonomy): Eukaryota > Metazoa > Chordata > Mammalia > Afrosoricida > Chrysochloridae > Chrysochloris > Chrysochloris asiatica. The sequence goes on from NW_006408701.1 coordinate 3,835,892, forward strand.
ATTGACCTTATAGATGTATACAGAACATTTAATCCAACAACAGCACATTACACATTATTTTCCAGTGCTTACAGAACATTCTTAAGAATAGATTTTATCTTAGGCCACAAAACAAGCCTCCATAAATTTACAAAAATCAAAGTACTGCAAAGGATCTTCTCAGACAACAATGCTATAAAATTAGCAATCATCATTAGGAAAACCTAGGAAATAAAATCAAATACATGGAAAGTCAGTATCACCTTGCTTAAAAGTTACTGTGTAATAGAAGAAATAAAACCAGAATTCATATAGTTCCTAGAAACAAATGAGAATGAAAACACAATATTCCAAAATCTTTGGGAAATGGCAAAAGCAGTGCTGAAAGGACAATTTATTGCAGTGAATGCACACATCCTAAAAGAAGAAAGAACCAAAATCAACATATTAATACAACATCTCCAGTAACTAGAAATAGACAAGCAAAATAAACCTACAGTCAGCAGAAAAAAGAAATAGTAAAGATTGGAGCAGAAATAAATTAAGATAGAAAACAAACTATAGAAAGAATCCATAGGACAAGGAGCTGGTTCTTCAAAAGGATTAATAAAATGGACAAATCACTGGCAAACCTAACAAAAGAAAAGAAGACACCAACAACACACATAAAAAACTAGATGGGTGATGACAAAACAGAACCAATCAAAATAAAAAGGATAATAACAGCATATTATGAAGAGTTGTACTCCAACAAGTTTGAAAATCTAGAGGATATGGATACATTTTTAGAAAAACACCACTTACCTAAACTTACACAGAGTGAAATAGAAAACTTGAACAGACCTATAACAGAGGAAGAAATTGATCAGGTCATCAAAAAACTCCCAACCAAATAATGTCCAGGTCCAAATGGTTTCACTGGTGAGTTTTACCAAATATTCAGGGAAGAGCTGTTAACAATTCTACTCAAATTATTCTAGAATATTGAAAAGGATGTAAAACTTCCTAATACATTTTATGAAGCAAGCATAACCCTCATACCAAACCAGAGATGGACATTACTAAGAAAGAAAATTATCGACCAATATCCCTCAGGAACATAGATGCAAAAATTCTCAACAACAAACCCCTAGACAACAGAAATCAACAACACATTAAAAAATAATACAACATGACCAAGTGGGATTCATATCAGTGATGCAAGGATTAATCAACATTAGAAAAACAATGTAATCCCCATAAATTTTTTAAAAAGGGAAAAGAACCAAAAGATCATATCAATTGATGGAAAGGTATGTGACAGAATCCAACATCCATTCCTTATAAAAACACTCAACAAAGTAGGAATTGAAGGGAAATTCTGCAACATAATTAAGAGCATATATACAATACGAATTGGGCTGTGAACCGCAAGGTTAGCAGTTCGAAACTACCAGTTGCTCCGCGGGAGAAAGATGAGGCTTTCTGCTCCCGTAAATATTTACAGCCTCGAAAACCCTGTTCAGGGTCGCTATGAGTCGGAACCGACTTGACTGCACTTAACAATAACAGCATACAATACCAACAACCAACATCTGTCAATGGAGAGAATCTGAAAGTCTTCTGTTTGTGAATAAGAACCAGACAAGTATGCCATTTATCATCACTCCTATTGAATATTATGTTGGAAATCTTAGCCAGAGATATAAGGGAAGATAGGGAAATTAAGAGCATCCAAATTGGCAAAGAGAAACTAAAATTCTATTTCCAGATGATATGATCCTATACATAGAAAACCCCTAAGACTCAGCAAAAAAAAAACTACTAGGACTCATCGAAGATTCAGCAAAGTGGCAGGGTACAAGGTCAACTTACAAAAATCAGTTGGATTCCTCTACACTAACAATGGCAGCACTGAAAAAAAAATTAGAAAAGAAATACCGTTTACAATAGCTGCCCAAAGGATGAAGTATTTAGGAATAAATCTAACCAGGGAAACAAAGGACCTATACAAAGAAAACTATAAAACACTACTTCTAGAAACCAAAAGAGACTTAAAAAATGTAGGAATATACCATACTCCTGGATAGGAAGACTTAGCACTGCCAAAATGTCAATACTACCCAAAGTAATCGACACATATAATGTAATCCCAATCCAGATTCCAATGACATTCTTTCATGAGATGGGAAAAAAAAAAACAATTATAAACTTTATATGGAACGGAAAGAAACCTAGGATATGCAAAACACAACTTAATAGAAGAAAGTTGGAATCCTCTGACTCTCTGATTTCAAAATTTACTACATGGCTACAGTGGTCAAAACTGCCTGGTACTAATACAATAAAAGACATATAGATCAATGTAACAGAATTGAGAATTCAGAAATTAACCCATCCACATACAGCCAACTGAACTTTGATAAAGGGCCAGAGTACATGGAATGGTGAGAAAATAGTCTCTTCAACATATGGTGCTGGCAGAACTAGAAATTGATATGTAAAATAATGAAACAAGACCTTTATCTCATACAATATACAAAAACCAACTCAGCATGAATTAAATACCTAACTATAAATCCTAGAATTATAAAAGACATCAATGAAAAAATAAGGACTAATTTATCCTGTTGTGGTGCTGTGGGCTAATGTGTCAGACTGCAAAGTCATTTGAACTGCAAAGTCGATGGTTCAAGCTCACCAGCTGCTCCTTGGAAACCTATACAGGGTTGCTATGGGTCAGAATCGACTCGATGGCACTTAACAACAATAACAATAAAGAGCACACACAGACTACCAAACATTGTGAAAATTACACACAAAAAAGAAGACAAAATAGATGATTGGGACATACAAAAAATTAGAAGCTTATGTGCATCATAAGATTTCACCAAAAGAGTAAATAGGAAGCCCACAGAACGGGAAAAAAAATCTTTTGCAATGACATATCAGAAAAGGCACTAATTTCTAAAATCTATTAGAAACTACAACAGTTCTACAAGAAAAAGACAAATAACCCAACTAAATTTGGCACAGAACATGAACAGACACTTCACCAAGGCAGCCAACAAACATATGAAGAAATGTTCATGATCATTAGCCATTAGAGAGATACAAATCAAAACAACAATGAGAAATCATCTCACATCAGCAATAACAGTGATGTTCAAAAAACAGAAGACAATAAATGCTGGCAAGGATGTAGAGAGACTGGGACGCTCCTACATTGCTGGTGGGAATGCAAAATTGTCCAACCACTCTGGAAAACAGTATGGCACTTCCTCAGAAGGTTGGACATAGAAATACTGTATGATCAAGCAATTCCTCTACCTGGTATATATCCACAAGAAATATGAGTCATAACATGAGTAGATACAGCACACCAATGTTCATAGCAGCACTATTCACTATAGCAAAAAGATGGAGACAACCAAAGTGCCCATCAATGGAAAAATGCATAAACAAAATTTGGTATATACACACAATGGAATATTATGCTACCTTGAAGAATAACAAGGAAGCTGCAAACCATTGCATGCCATAGATGAACTTGAGACTGTGTTCGACCACGTTCCATAGACTCCTGTCGACCTGGAGATGAAAGAGAGAAGAAGAAGTGCTGGGCTATCCGAATTACAGAGAGACCTGGGGACTCCTGAGGCCGTGGACAAGGACATAGCAATGGAGGGCTTGAGCTGAGCGCAAAGTGTCCAGCTGATAATGAAGTAACGGGATACAAACAAGAATGCTCAAACTTGTAAATAGTACCCACTCGACCTAGCTTCGATGACTTGAGGATCAGAACTCGACTAGAGGAAGATTAAAAAAAACAATTATTGATAAAGGAAACGAGTGTAAATTGTTGCAGTTTGATGAACTTAACCTATACTTTTGGATGTAGTAGCTCAAAATACCAACTGAGAGGAAAGGAGTCTTCACATCAAATATAAATAAATCCTATCCCCTCAGTATATAAGGTAAAGACGGGCAACTTAGACATTGGCTGCTTAAAAAGGGATCGGGTGGGGCTATAAAGGCATGAAGTGACTGGCTTACAAGTTTTCAAGAGGGAGTTTGGTTTCAGAGTGTGAGGGGAAAAGTAAAATCCCTACTGAATAGTATTCATCTTGTCTAGACGGGTCTTGTGTATAGAGATGGGGATAAGATTCTTATGATTAATATGACTAATTGTGACAGTCACAACTGTAAAGGTAGAAGTTTTGTAACAAAAAGAGGTGAGTGTTTAATATTACAGTGCATGAAAAGTGGGCCCTAGGACCATTAAGGGAAAAGAACATAAGTGGAATGTGGGACCCTATCCAGAGAAGCAGTGACACCAAAGATGGAGACAGAGGTAAGGACTCTAGACTCATAAAAAAAGAAAGTTTGTGTGCTGGCAGCCAGGTGCTGGTGACCAGGAAACAGTCTTACAGAATGTACCCTTTGTTTGTTTAAATGATTATATATTCTTGAGTGTTTTGGTGTACACCCACAAAACAACAACAACTACAAAAAACAGAGGTAATAGAAGGAAATACTGTTAAATGATGATGCGTGGAGGAGATTGTAATAATTGCAATGAAACGATGAGTGTAAAACCAATGTTCTGCCATGTAAACGATCACTCAATTCACAGTAAAAACTTCCAAAAAAAAAAAAAAAGTTTCTATACCTAAAGATAGAGAGATTGCTGCTCAATCAGTACTCAATACTACACAATCAGTAACTATATCTAATTTAACTTTAGTGTTCAACAAGGGTTAATATACTATATTCAATAGATACAGTAGTTTTTGTTAAGTGTCATTAAGTCAATTTTGACACATAGTGACCCTGTGTAAGGTTTATAAGGAACAACTGGTGGGTTTCTTGTAGTTTGCTGTCCAGTGCTGATCCTACAGCACCACACCAGGAGTCAATAGAAACTTGTTGTTAAGTGATTTCTTCTTCACAGTTCCTAGTGCTAAGATTGAATCATTATCTTGATATTTAGCATGATATCTGAGATATTACCTGGCACTGATAGGTGCACTGGTATGAATTGACACTTGGAATAGGGTCACAATGTTTACTAAAGTGTTTGTGAATTAAATTTAGTTACATAAATAGATAACTTAGATTACTTAAATAAATGTACATATCTCTTATTTAAAGTATCAGAAAACATGTATGTTGTTAAGTGCTGTAGAGTCTGTTCCAACTCATAGTTACCAAGTACTGGTTCTGAGGAGTGAGTAGTGACTTTGAACCACCTAGTTGTTCAAACCGACTTTGTAGTCCTGTATTTATCTTACAGCACCACACCAGGACTTCAGAAAACATGCCTTGTTTTTAGTGTTCTCAAGTCAGTTCAATTTCATAGTAACCCTGTATTGTGTTTCTGAGGAGTAGCTGGTGGGTTTGAACCACCGACCTTGTGATTCGCAGTCCATTACTGATCCTACAGTGCTACACGAGAAGTCTGCAAACATATATAGTGATCTTATTACATCTCTTACCCACAAATTAGCAATTTTATTTCTTTATTTTCTTTAAGATGATTTAAATGGCACTAGGTGTTTAAGTAGAGTCCTGGTGTGGTGCTGTGGTTTAATGTGCTGGACAGCAAAGCTGGTTTGAATTGCAAGGTCAGTGGCTCAAACTCACCAGTTGCTCCTCATAAACCCTATAAATTATCACTGTGGGTCAGAACTGACTTGATGGCATGTCGAGGTCCAGTCTCGACAAGGAAGTGTGGGTGTCACGAAGAAAGGAGATCTGACGGCGAAAGGGATAGAAAGAGAGAGACGAAATATATACAAAAAAGACAGACACACAGATATGA
>NW_006408701.1:3842580-3848077 GCF_000296735.1 Chrysochloris asiatica
TTAGAAGCATAGAATGAACAATATTAGGACCAAAGAAAATTATACAGAGGTAGCCAACCAGTGAGTTCGCTAAAACCAATGAACCCGGGAGGTCAGAAGGTCACTTCCTTTGGCCATCAGGGTCCATGGCTCGCTATCCTGAGAAGGGCCCTGGGGTTGGATTTTCACCCATGTTGTCACAGGGCCACAACGTCTCAGTACTTGTGTATGTCCCCAACAATGGCACTTAACATCAATATGTGTTTAAGTGGAATTCTGGTGTGACGCTGTGGAATAAAGCACTGGACCACAAAGTCAGCTTGAACCATAAGGTGGGTGGTTCAAAATCACTAGCTGCTCCTTGGAAACTCTATGCTAGGTGGCTATGAGTCAAAACTGACTCAAATGCACTTTACAATAACAACAACTGTGTTTAAATAGAAGGAGCCCTGGTAGCTCCTGGGCTGCTAACTGCAAGGTCAGACGTTTGAATCTACCATTTGCTCTGTGGGAGAAAGTTGAGGCTTTCTTCTATCATAAAGATTTATAGCCTCGGAAACTCTATGCAGGGTTGCTGACTTTGAGTTGGAACCACCTCCACAGCACATCACCACCCCCACCCCCATGTGTTTAAGTGTATTCCTGGTGTGGTGCTGTAGGAGAAATACTGGACTGCTAACTGCAAGGTCAGCAGTTCAAACCTATCAACCACTTCTTGGAAACCCTATACAGGGTCACTGTGAGTCAGAACCAACTTAATTGCACTTAACAACACCATGTGTTTAAGTAGTATATAGAGTATGGTGGTGGTCCACTGTGTCAGTTATAACTCATAGTGGCCCTGTATACGGTTTCCAAGAGTGCAAATCTTTATTGGAGCATAAGGCCTCATCTTTCTCCTGCTGAGTGACTATTAGACTTAAATTACTGTCCTTGCGGTTAGCAAACCAATGGTTATGATTTTTTTTTTTTAAAAAAGGAAAATTACAAATACTGGCTAGGATGTGGAGAACTTGGAATCTCCATCCATGGCTTGTGGGAATCCAAAATCGTACAGCCACTGTAGAAAAAGAGTTTATTTTTTTCTTCAAAAAGTGAAGTATAGAATTTATATTTAGACCCAGCATTTGCCAATCCTACCTATAAACCCAGAAGAAATGAAAGTAGGAACTCAAACATAAACTTGTATACCAATTGTAGCATCTTCACAGTAGCCAAAAGGTGGAAACAACCTCATTCATATCCATCAAAATACGGTAAATGCATACAATGGAATATTGCTTACTCATAAAGATAAATGAAGTCTTGATTTATGCTGCAACTTGAATGAATCTTGTAAACCTTATGTTGAGTGAAGTTGGACATACAAAAATACAAATATTTAATGATCCCACTTACATGAAATAAGCCAACTGAAGAACCCAAAATTTATTAATGGTGGTGTTGGGGGTGGGGGATAAGTCTTTGCTTAGATGGTACTGAGTTTCTATTGATGGTGGTGGGAGTTTTGCAAACAGAGAGTGGTGATGTTAGTATAACATGATGAACATAACCAAAGTCACTGAGTTGTACATGTAAAAAATATTGAAATGGCAAATGTTTTGTCACATATTTTTTATTACACACACACACACACACACATCAAATAAATAATTCAAGAATAACAAAAAAACAAACAGTGGTTTTACCATGCTGTAGCTATATCTAAAGGCGAGGTCCTTAAGGGGCCCACAAATGAACTTCATGGGTTTGTGAGACTATTGATCATATGTAAAATGTAAATACATGCCCACACATGTGCACGCACCACTTGCAAATGTAGAAATCTCTTCTCTGAATAGATTTTTAAAGCATTCATCAGATTTTTATAAAAGTTGATGATTCAAAAGAAGTTAACAAAATATTATATGTGTGGTAGGATTTGCGTTTCATTCTTAGTAACTACGTTTTAAAAGAGCCTTAGCCAAATTGAAGTGTGTCAGAAGAGGATGACCTGAGTAGTGAAGGATCTGAAACCATGCTTATATAATGGTTGAAGGAATTGCAGATCGTAACTCTGGATCAAAGATGTCTAATTAGGAGATGTGAGCGTGTACCACTCTTCAAAGTGCTATCACATGGAGGAGGATGTGTCCTGCTTTTTTCCGAAATAATGTTATGAAACAGTAGGTTTCAACTCAACCTAAGAGTGAACTTTGTAACAATTAGTACTTCTCATAAGTGTTATGGGCAACTCATTAACTACTTCATAATTTTTCTAATGAGTATAAATACAAAATAGCTAGGTTATTTAGAGTGTGATTAGAACATTTATCAGGGTAACAGTGCTGTTTTCATATGGCTAATCAAACTCTCTTATCTAAAATGTTATAATTATTTGGATGGGGCTTAAATTTTATTTTTTTTCAAGATGAAAGATATAATGATAAATGTGTTCACTCAAGTGTGGGTGTGTGTGTTTAGATTTTGGAACCTGATATATTTTATTCATGAAATCATAAATTTTAAACACTAGAAGCAATTTCTGAAAGGGATCACATTAAACTGGCCTGGATAGAGTGGGAATAAAATGTGGAACAAACCCCCAAATCATTAAAAACAACCGGCTTATGGGTCAGATAGAGACTCGTAGATTCCCAAGATTATGACCTTATGTCTTCACGTCTGGAAATGAACTCACTCCCTGGCTCAATTTTTAGCTAAACAATAGACAGGTCTATGAGGGGAACAATGACACTAGGAAGGTTTTCAAACCTTAATATAGTCAGCCATATGAGATCAAAGGGGCAGCATTTCTCCAAGGACAAAGTTCAAAAGGGTTAGGAAAGGAGGAAGAATGAAAACGGAAAACACAGGGAGGAAGTGGGATAAGTAATGTTATATTTTAAGGATTGCAATCAAGGACATGAAACAAAATATATATGAATTGTTGAATGGAAAACTGATCTTCACCAAATTCTCAGTAAAAGGATTTTGCTTTTTAAGAACTAATTTAAAGTTTATTTAACACATTTATTCAGTTTTAAAGATGAGGAATTCAGATACCTAGAGTTTCCTCTATATTCAATATCACCCAGTAAATAATAGAACAAGGAACTGAACACTGTCTCTAAGTTCAATGATTTTTCGATGTGATTAAGCTGTCTCTCTCTCTTTTTTTATGTTTTTATTGTGAATTGAGTGATAGTTTACATGGGAGAATAGCTTTACATTCATCCTATCATATTTTGTTTCACTGCAATGATTACAATCCCCTCCGTGCATCATCATTCAACAGCATTTTCTTCCATGCCCTCTGTTTTTTTTTTTGGATTTACACTGAAGCACTCAGGAATATATAACCATTCAAACAACCAAAGGGTACACCCCACAAGCCTGCCCCTTGGCCATCAGCACACAGCCTCTCTTCCTCCCTGAGTCCAGAGTCCCCAGCTGCTTCATCTCTCCACATCATCAAATCTCTGATGTCACTGCTTCTCTGGATAGGGTCCTGCACTTGCAATCCACTCTTCTCTGGTGATGATCCCAGGGTCCTCCGCTCCTGGACTGCAAGATCAACCACTTCCCTTCTTTTGTTACAAAATGTCTGCCTTTACAGTTGCAACACTCACAGTCAGTCCTGATCGCAATTATTCACTATTGAACCACAAGATCTTATCCCCATCTCTTTTCACCAGCCCCATCCAGAAAGGTTGGAAACCACTTAATGGAGAGTCTACCTTCCCCCATACCCTCTTGAAACTAGGCTCCCTCTTGAAAGGTTGTAAGCCAGTCACTTCTTGCCTTTTAAGCTGTCTCTTAAAACTTAAAAGTAAACAGGATCTATTAACTGGGAATATAAAGTGAAATGATATGTATAAAAAGTTATTTGTAAACTATCACTATAAAATGCTGATATTTAATAATAATGCACTGAATATAACATTGTAGGTGAATTATAAAGCAAAATAATTAGGAGCACAAAGCAGTTCTGTGTTCTGGAATAGGGAAGGAAGTAGATACCATCTTCCTTATTAACTCCCCTAACCCCTTTTTTCTTGGAAATTGGATATGAAAATCTCCACCATTTTATTATACAGTTGCATTTTTCCATTTTATCATATTGCACATTTGCTGGGAATGGAGCATGATGGCTCCATAGGAGCCACAAGGTTAGCAGTTTGAGCCCACCAGCTATTCTGTGGGAGAAAGATGATGCTTTCTGTTCCTGCAAAATTTTTTCTAAAGTCCGTGAAACACAATACAGGTTCACTGTTATTCAGAACATACTCAATGGCACTTAACAACAACAGTTTGCAGCTGGAGTCCCTAGGTGGTACAAACAGGTTATGTACTCAATCTGCCAGCTGAAAAGTTGGAAGTTTGAGTTTACCCAGAGGCATCTACTTCCTAAAAGTGAGCCATTGAAAATCCTATGAAACACAATTCTATTCTGACATACATGGGGTTGCCATGAATCAGAATCGATTGTCTGACAACAGATTTCTTTCTTTTTGAACTTTACAGGTATAATCATATTCAAAGAGTCCTGGTGTGGCACTGTAGGGTAGGTACTGGACTGCTAACCCCAGAGGTCAGTGGTTCAAACCTACCCTTCAGATATCCTATACAGGGGCTCACTATAAGTTGAAACTGACTTGACTACTTAACAACAAAGGTCATATTCAAATGTAAAGATAGAATTGATGTGGGGAAGGTATCTTGAAACCTAAGTTTAAAATTCCTAGAACATAGTTTGTGGATCTGTTCATTTGGAAATGTTGACATTTATGGACCTTAACACAGAATCTTGACATGAAAGTCAGGAATTGATCTTGGCAACTAATGATGTGTCAGTTCTATTTGTGGTTTTGGTAAAGTTTACTCAGGAGCTCCTGTATATGTCAAATGGATCAATCTGAAATGAGAATTATTAAAAGAAGTTTATGGGTCACATAGTGGCTGTAACAACAACTTACTGTTGCTTAACCTGAAACCTTAAAAAAAAAAATACATTTTTGTGAAATATGAGAACCCTTTTTAGTAATGATTTGACCTATGGCCCTGCTTCTTCAGATCATGACAATTGTTGTGTTAAGTGCTATTGAGTCTGTTCTCACAGTGACCCTATATAGGATTTCCAAAGAGTGGCTGGTGGGTTTGAGCCAATGACCTTGTGGTTAGTAGTCCAGTGCTTACCCATTTAAACTATGCCTAGATCCCTGTATCACATAGCCCTGTTATTCCAAGGTTGAGCATACATCACTGTTTGCCTCAGTCCCATTTATCCCATGCAAACCTGCCTAAGTTTTCCCCTATCTACCTTATTCTTCCATGCTCTCTCCTTTCTTGTATATTGCCCTTCCAAACATCCAAACTATGATGTATCTGTCCCCTACCCTGTATTCTACTGTCCCCTTCTTTCCACCCCAGGTAATCAACATTTTTTTTTCCCATTTAGTATGGGTGTGTTTAATCCATTTACATTCAGTGTAATTATCATAGGTGTGGATTAATAACTGCCTTTTTGTTTGTTTGT
>NW_006408701.1:3850397-3855825 GCF_000296735.1 Chrysochloris asiatica
TATAAGCCTTCAAACTTTTTAAACGTTCCTACCTATTTGGTTCAGAATCTTGGAGCTCTGCCCTGAACCCTCTTCACCTGGTATTCTCTGGTATTGATGACAGCTAACTTCACTGCCCCCTCTTCACCTCTTGATTGGGGAAGTTAGATGGATTCCTGCTAAATGATAAAGTATCTCTGCCTTGGTCATTAGCAAAAGCTAACTTACAGTAACCTGCTCAGAGTATCAACTCTAAGAAAGGTTGGTATCATCCAGCTATCTCAAACCCTCTCTCTACTATAGTATGCCCAATGTTTATTCTAAAAGGGTGACTTCCAGGGAGAACCAATTAAGCAGCTTGTTAATGGTCAATAAGGGAAGGGATAATATTCAAGTAGTAGGTATAGTGATGCCATCCAAATCTGACCTAGAGTTAAGATCTAGTTTTAACCACACCTTTGCTTTTTCATTCAAAATGCATATTTGAATGCAGCTGAGTGAAATTCTTGTGATTATAGAGATAACCTCGAATCTTTGATTTATATTAAAATAAACGTATTCCCCTGCTTTGGTAGTTTATTATTAAAAACAGATTGCTGCATCTCGTGTTAATATACCTGTCAGGAAACCTTTGCTGCTCTAAATTTCTGAAATTCTAATTACTGAGAATTGCATGACTTATTTCTTTTATAAAAATCAACACAAGGACAGTCCTTTGAGATTAAAGATTTTCTAACTGTTTGACTTTTCTGACATATTATGTCCCTTCATAGTCCTTGATATCAGTCACCATTCCTCCTTTTCCCTCAAGTCCCAAGATTCTTCTACATTCTGCAACATCTCACAAAACTCACAGTTGTCAGAAGAAATGGTTCTTGCAATTGTTGAGGCTGTCAAATCCCAAATCAGTAATTCAGAGATCAGTCTGGGAGAATATTCTCACCAGTAGTTTCAGGAGCTGAGGAACCCAAAACAGCAGGTCAGATGATTCTGTTGATGCATGAGTCAGTAATGAACTAGATGCAAGATGTAGGTAGGGCAAGAGAGCAAGCTTTTCCAAAGCTGTCTTATAAATTGGAGCGAGACCATGAACTCAAGAGAAACTAAGGGTGGTAACTTGACTCAGACCATCTACTAAGGTGGAGACATTCTTAATACTTTGATCCACTGTGATCTTTACTCCTCAGCAACTCATTTCAAAATGGATCCATAGTCACTGGCATAGGCTGGGATTTACAATATGTCACAAAATGGAGAAACTTGGCTAGGAGGGCCATAATAAGTAAGTAGCTGCCCTGCAAAGATCTTAGTTCTAAAATGTTATATCAGATTCCTTCAGTTTTCAGGCTCCTGGGTTCCATATTCAAATACAATTATGATAGTTCCTTGGTTTCTCTTGAGAGGAAAAATGACTATCGGTGTAATTGCTATATGCTTTAGGCTTCATGTCCACTATATTACACACTACAAGACAAATTAGTTAGCAAATTATATGATACAGCTTAAAATTGCTTTAAGTACTCAGAGAAGTAAGACATCAACATGGGAGTTTTTTATTTGTTTAAGTCTGTTAATAAACCATGCATGCTCTCTTATTGAAACTACAGAGTAACTCTGTGAAGCAGGTTCTCAGCATCCCCATTTTATAGGAGACTGAGACTCAACAAAAAATAAAACAAAACTTGCCAGTGTTAAATAAGGATGGTAAATAAAAGGTCAACAAAGGAACTCTAATCTTTCTGACTCCAAAGTTAGGGTTTATTGCTTTGACTATATTCAACTATTTTTCTTAAAGTGGAAACAATACAAAGGATTTGAAAAGCAAGGCCATGTATGAAGTGCAGTAAGAAGAAGGAGAAAAAAGAAAATTTCCAGAAAAGAAAGCATAATAAAGGTGCAGAAATGGGATTGCCAATGACCAAATCCTTACTGATTTAAAGGAGCTTGGAATAGGTACTATGCCAGCATATACTATGCTTAGAAAATTGCTATGTATGGATAGAACAGGGAGATCACCTAGTACATTCTTATGGAATGGAGACCAATGAAACGGAAGGAATACAAGGTTTTGGAATCACCATATGCATTTTAATCCAAGTTCTGCTTTGTAAATTACTTGAAATCTCTTAGATTTAGTCTCTGAACTTCTAAAACAGGTCTAATGTACATTCATGATAAGATTGTTGGGAGAATTAAGCACAGCAATCTAGCTTAAATTTGATGTTTATTTTGAAACATATATTTGACAAATATATATTTTATTGAAGAAAATGATACTGAAGTAGTTTTATTTTTAAGGTATAAGTGGAATTGTTAGGAGCCCTGGTGGTGCAGTGGGTTAATCATTGGGTTGCTAAGAAAAAAGGTTAACAGTTTGAACCCAATAGCCACTCCACAGGAGAAAGATGAGACAATCTGTCTCTGTAAATATTTACAGTCTTGAAAACCCAAAAGAACAATTGTACTCTGTCTTATAGGTTCACTACGAGTCAGAATCAAACAACCGCAGTGACTTTTGTTTGTTGGTAAAGTGAAATTATATGTGCTTTAATCCCTTAAGTGAGCAGATTTATTAGTTTTCTGAAATTTATTCCTTTGTATCAGTTGTATGTCTTTAATGTCATAGTCTGGTAAGATTGTTTTTCTGGTCAGTATCTATGACTAAAAAATAAATAAGCATTTCTGAAATCCTGCTGCTTAGGGTTGATCTCCTTCAAGTTGGAATAGTTCTAAAATAAAAGAAAGTTTGCTGTCATTAAGTTTTAAAGGAGTAGTCCTTTATTATATGTTATTGTCTACCCTTATAAAGTATAAATTGAAAGAGAAAAAAATATTCCTGTTTGCTTAAAATATTCCTCTGAAGACCTAAACTCTTTTTATTTTTATTTTTATTTTTTTGTGAACTAAGTGATATTTTACATGTGAGAACATTGGTTTTACACTCATCGTTTCATTGCAATGATTACAATCCCCGCCATTCAACAGTATTTGCTTCTATTCCCTCCGTTTTTTTGTGTTTTTTTTTGGATGTACACCAAAACACTCAGGAATATATAATAATTTATGCAACCAAAGGGCACATTCTGCAAGCCTGCCTCCTGGCACACAGCCTTTCTCTTTCCATGAGTCTAGAGTCCTCAGCTGCTCCATTTTCAATGTCTGCATATCTGCTTTTCTGGATAGGGTCCCACATTCCTCTCATGCTCTACTCCCTTGATGAGCCTCAAGTCCTCTGTTCCTGGAATGTAATATTAACTACTCCCCCCTTTTTGTTAAAGAACTTCTACCTTTACTGTCATGACAGTTACAATTCATCATGATAACAATTACTCACTATTGAATCATAAGACTCTTCTTACCCCCATAGTTTTTCACCAGACCCGTCTAGACAAGATGAGAACTATTCAGTGGGGACTCTACCTTCACCTGTACACTCTGAAGCTAAATTCCCTCTTGAAAACTTGTAAGCCAGGCACTTTGTGCCTTTATAGCACCCCTCCCCCCTATTTTAGGTAGCCAGTGTCTAAGTTGCCCATCCCTATTAACTCTATATACAGAGGAGATAGGACTTATACTTGATGTGTACACTCCTTCCCTCAGTTGGTATTTTGAGGTACTACATCTATAGGTATAGGTCAAGTTCATCAAATTGTAGCAATTTACACTAGTTTCCTTTATCAAAAATAGTTTTTTCTATCTTTCTCTATTTGAGTTGTGATCATCAAGCCATTGAGGCTAGGTCGATTGGGTATTATTTATAAGTTTGGGTGTTCTTATGCATCTCCCCTGGATGCTTCACTCTCAGCTCTAGCCCTCCATGGATATGCTTTTGTCCATGGGTTCAGGAGTACTCAGGTATTATATATAAGTTTAGGTGTTCTTGTGCATCTCTCCTGGATGCTTCACTCTCAGCTCTACCCCTCCATGGATATGTTCAGGAGTACCTAGGTCTCACCACACTTCAGACCAATAAGCTCTTCCTCTTCTGTCTTTCATCTCCAAAGACCTAAAGTCTTGAGGTATAATATTAGTTTTTTGCCATGGGTTGTGGTTTTGACTCTGCCATTCCCAGAATAAGTGCTTGGGTCTTGCTTTCAGGATGGATTCATGTGATCATTGCTCTGTATTGGGTTATAGTCATTTGATGTTATGCCTCTACTTAAACAATAATCTTGGTAAGTTAATAACCCTCTTTGAACCCCTCAAATTTTGCTATTGTTAGTGTAACCCATGGGCCAGCAGCATTTACATCACCTCAGAACTTGTTAGAAATGCATACTCTCAGACCTTGTCCCATCACTACTGCATCAGAATCTGCATTGTAACAAATTCCCTATGTGATTCACACATACATTGAAGTTTCAGAATCACCACTCTAGGTTACTTCTAAGTTCCCTGGGTGTATAATATTTGAGAATTACAAATAAAGTTGGACATAGTTTTACTCTATGGTTCTCATTGGAGTAATTATGAGAACTGATCTTTCTTGTTTCTTCATGGGATTTTCTTCCCTCTCCCATCCCTCCTTTTTTAAAATTAGTAATACATTCAAATATCATTTGACAAGCAACTCCCATCCTTTTCCCATACTATTTTATTTGTCCCTTTAAAGTACTTTGCTATTATATGTTATTCCACTAGACTAATAATTTGAAAGCCTGACTATGAATTCAAGTCTTTTATTCAAATTTTAAACAAATACAGATGCACAGCTCAGATCCATGGAATCAGAACCTCTGAGAGAGAGGAGGGTGGGGCCCAAAGCATACAAAAATCAATACTAAAATTAAAACATTGACACTGACTCAATTCCAACTCATATGATCTACCACCATAGGATTTCAAGACTATAGTCTGGTGTGGAGCTGTAGGATAAGCACTGGACTTCTAATTGCAAGGTTGGCAGGTTAAACATGCCTGATGCTCCTCGGAAACCCTATACAAGATTTCTATGAGTAGGAACCCACCATTATTCTGTCAGCTAGTCAGGTATTTTGAATGCCAGAAGATGCACCCATGTTGGATAGTTTCAGAAGAGCTACCAGATGAAGACTAACTAGGAAGAAAGAGGGTGGACTACTTCTGAATATTTAGTCACTGAAAATCTTATTAAATCCAGTGGAACACTCTTAGTACCAAATTACTGAATAGTGAAATATGATGAATAGCACCAGAATATTGTCATATATAGTGCAGGATGATGAGACCCCTGAGGGACTTCAAAGTAGAGTTGAGTGTGATGATGTGATTGGAATATTGAAAGGCCCTTTAGACCTTCATTTGCAGATGGGGCACAACTCAAAATGACGAGAAACAGCTGTAAACATCCATTAATAATCAGGACATGGAAAGTATGAAGAATTAATCTAGGAAAACTTGGAAATTGTCAGAAATGAAATACAACACATAAACATTGATATACTAGGCATTAGTGAGCTGAAATGGACTG
>NW_006408701.1:3869285-3882330 GCF_000296735.1 Chrysochloris asiatica
AAGCCACTATATAACATGGATGAACCTTGAGGACATTATGCTGAGTGAAATCAGTCATTCACAAAGAAGAAATACAGTATAGGGCCATTATTGTAAAAGATTAAGAAAAAGCACCCACACTAAAAGGGGGAAACATTTTATTTTATTTTTTATTTTTTGTTGGTTACTGGGTGGGATGAGGGGAAGGAGGGGACATTTGAGCACAGGGTAGGGAATAGACACAAGATAGTTTGGGTGCTGGGGGGTATACACTAGAAGGGGAAGGGGAAAGGTAAAACAAGGCAGATGGGAGAATAGCTAGGCAGGTTTAAATGGGCTAAATAAGACAGAGGTAAATAACGATGTAAGCACAACCATGGAAAAACAGGGCTCAGGGATACAAAGATTAAGGCATGGTTTGAATGGGTGAAAGTGGGGAAATTATGTTAAGATGCTTGGCTGTCTTTTGAATCTTGGTTTCCCTTGCCTACTATTGTAAAATTGACACTTGATGGAGAAAGAGAGGAATACCCAGAAACATCACCAGAGAAAGCTTTTAAGTCCTTCTTCAGCATATAGCTGATCAGAATACCTAAAATGGGGCTACAACTTGCCCAGTGAAGGAGGCTTCCTGCAGAGCCTTTGCATTGCACAAGACCATAGGTGGAATTGTAATCCCCATCCAGTATCTTCTGGGCAAGCAGACCAGTCTGGAGCAGCTAGAAGAACAGAAGATACTTCTTGAAAGAAAGACCAGCAGGAAAAACAAACAATAACAGCAGTCCAATTGACTACTATAAGAACAAGCAAGTTGTTCCCCAGTGAGCCATCAAGGCATGTGGTCAGGTCCCCTCAAGGAAAACCCCCTTCCAAGACTGAAACTCAAATTGAATACACTAGGAGGCATGTGGTCCTGCTGCTGACCATGTTGGTAACTGATAAGGGGAAGTGGGGAGAAAACAGCAATGAAGTTATGAACTAAGTCCGACCACATTCAATAGACTCCTGTTAACCTGGATTGACGAGATCTGAGGACTCCTGGGCCCAGGGGCAGGGACATGGCCCCAGAGGACTAGAATGGAGTGTGAAGCATACAGCTGATATGAAGTGAGGGGAGATGCACAAGAGCACCCCCACTGCAGATAGTACCCTTTTGACCTAGCATCAATGGCTAGATGATCAGAACAAGACTAGAGGAAGAAAGAAGAGGGGGGAAAAAAAGAGTAATCCACTACAAGTGGATGAACTTCACCTATGCTTATGGATGCAGTATGACAAAGGAACAGACAAATCTTTACAGTGAGATTCATCCCCACCCCTTGGTACACAGGGTTGACAGGAATGGGGAACTTAGACATTGGCTACCCAAAATGGGGGGACTACAAAGGCAAGAAGTGACTGGCTTATAAGCTTTCAATACGGAACCTAGCTCCAGAGGATACAGGGAAAGGTAGAATATCCACTGAATTGTTTCTAGCCTGTCTGTATGGGGTTGATATAAGGTGAGGGGGATAGGACTACTGTGGTTCAATAGGGAATGATTGCTATCAGGTCTGACAGTGAGTGTTTGAAAGGTAAATGTAAATGTTTGGTAACAAAAGGAGGGGAGTGGCTGATTTTGCAAAAGTCCAGGAGTGGAGATCCTTGGAAACATCAAAGGAGAAAAGGGAAGTGAGAGACCTTGTCTGGGGAGGCAGTGTCACTAGGGATGGAGGCAGAGATGATGACATGAACAGAAGGAGCAGCTGGGGACTCTGAACTCAGGGAGGGAGAGGGGTTGTGTGCTGGAGGTCAGGGGACAGGCATGTGGGCTGTACCCTTTTATTGTTTGATGATGCATGCAGGGGATTATGATAATTGTGATGAAATAAAATACGATAGGATGAGTGTAAAGATAATGTTCACCTTTATAATCTAACACATAATTTACAATAAAAACTTTTTTAAAAAAGATTAAATTAATATTGGAATAAAATAAAGTTCCCACAATAAATATTATTAATTAAGCAAAACAAAAACAAAAGGTGACTGTTTGCATGGATCTCACCTGATGGAATACACAGAAAGGAAATTGACTTCATCTATGGAAAGAGACGGTAGAAAGCTCCATATCATCTGCCAAAACAAGGCCAGTGGCAGACTGTGGAACAGACCATCAATTGCTCATATGCAAATTCAGGCTTAAGGTGAAGAAAATTAAAAATAGTCCACGAGAGCCAAAATATGACCTTGAATATATACAGCATGAATTTAGAGATCAACTGAAGAACAGGTTTGATGCATTAGACACTAAAGACAGAAGACCAGAAGAGTTGTGGGATTTGTCTTCAGCCTGTAGCTCATTGAAATACCTAAAAGGAGTTCTAGAACTTGGTCAATGAAATAGGTAGTGAGCCCCATTCTGAACCTTCTGAGATGGGATGTTCCCACTTGAAAGAACAAGCAAGCATACCAGCCTGGAGCAGCTAGAGGAACAGAAGATATTTCTTTTAAAAAATACCAGCAGGAAAAATAAAAAACAAAAACATCAATCTGAATGGCTACTATAAGAACAAGTAAGTTGTTCACTGGAGAGCTGTCAAGGCAAGTAATCCAGTCCCTTCAGGATACCCCCACCCCCACCCCAAGACTGAAAACTCAAAGGGATCACATGAGCAGCCATTTAAGGTTGCTGGAGACCGTGTTGATCTTTTCTCCATTTATCATGATATTATTTATTTGAACAGTGGTGAAGATCTTTGTTTTCTTTACATTAAGGTGCAACCCATACTGAAGCCTGTGATCTTTGATCTTCATCAATAAGTATTTTAAGTCCTCTTGGCTTTCATCAAGCGAGGTAGTATCATTTGCATATCACAGGTTGTTAATGAGACTTCTTCCAATCCTAATGCCACATTTTTCTTCATATAATCCAGCTTCTCTGATTATTTGTTCAGCATGAAGATTGAATAAGTATGGTGAAAGAATACAACCTTGGCACAAACCTTTCCTAGTTTTAAACCATTTGGTGTTCCCTTGTTCTGTTCAAACAACTGCCTCTTAGTCTAAGTATAGGGTCTGCATGAGCACAATTAAGTATTACAGAAAACTCATACTTCACTATGTTGTACATAGCTTGTCATGATTCACACAATCGAAAGCCTTTACATAGTCAATAAAGCACAGGTAAACATATTTCTGCCATTTTCTCCTTTCAGCCACAATCCATCTGACTTCAGCAATGATATCCCTCCTTCCACGTCCTCTTCTGAATCTGGTGTGAACCTCTGGGAGTTCTCTGTTAATGTAAGGTTGCAGCTGTTTTGGGATTACTGTTAGTAAAACTTTGTCCCATGGGATATCAATGATATTGTCTGATGATTTCTGCATTCTGTTGGGTCACCTCTCCTTGGAATGGGTACAAATATGGATCTCTTCCAGTCAGTTGGCCAGGTAATTGTCTTCAGAATTTCTTGGCATAGATGAGTGAGTGGCTCCAGTGCTATATCAGTTTGTTGGAAGATTTGAATTTGTATTCATCAATTCCTGGTGCCTTGTTTGTTGCAACTGCCTTCAATGCAACTTGGACTTCTTCCTTCAGTATCATTGGCTCTTGATCAAGTGTTATCTTTTGAAATGGTTGAACATCGAAAATTTCTTTTTGGTATAGTGACACTGTGTATTTCTTCCATCTTATGCTTTTTTCCATCATTCAATAATTTGCCCATAGAATCCTTCAATACTTCAAGTCAAGGTTTGAATTTTTTCTTCAGTTCCATCTGCTTTGAAATGCTGAACATGTTCTTCCCTTTTGATTTTCTAACTCCAGGTCTTTGCACATTTCATTGTAATATTTTACTTTGTCTTTTAGAGGTGACCTATGAAATTTTCTGTTCTGCTCTTGTACCTCCTCACTTCTATTTTCTTTAGCATGCCTATGCTGTTGTGCATAGGGTCACTATGAGTCATTACAGATTTGATGGCACCGAACATATAATATGAGTTGGTACTGACTTGTTGGCACTTAACACCAACAATCTTTACAGAAATAGACTGCCTCCCTTTTTTCCTGCAGAAGAGCTGGTGGGTTTGATCCACTGACCTTTCAGTTAGAAGCCAAACCTTTACCACTGCTCCACCAAGGCTCCTAGAGCCTATTCATAAACATTTAAGAATTTCCTAGGTGAATTTTATGTGCATTTCTGATGAAAAAACACCATGCTAGAAAGTGAGCTCTGTGAACTGAGAATCTTTCTTTATGTTTGCAATCTTTTGTGCCTAGCATTGAGCAGGCACTGAATAAATTCTTACTGATTTTATGGATAAACAGTATACTTATTTGTCTTTTGCAATAGATTAAGCTCTTCTGTCACAGTATCCTTGTATTTTTCATTTCTTTGTGCCCAGGGCCTTAAAAATTGGAGGTATTCAACACATTAAATTTTTTGTTTGTTTCAACTTTTTATTGTAAATTGGATGGAGGTTACAGAACAGATCTATTTAGTTTTCCACTCAACCATTAATACATATTTTGCTTCATCTCACTGATTACAATTCACACAATGAAATATCATTTATCATAATTCCTACCTATATTTTCTGTTTTTTTTTTCATTGCTGATCTTTTGCCCTTTTTATTTCAAATGTTTGGTTATTCTAAGGTGTGCATACCTCACCTGTCTATTGTTTGACTGAAAATTGAACCATGAAGATGAGTTCATTTCTGACTAAGGCCCGTAGTCTTAGGGATTCTACCAGTCTCTGTCTCACCAGTGATAGTGGTCTTATTTATGATTTTGAGTTTTATTCCACATTTTTTCTCCCACTCTATCCAGGACCTTCTAATGCCAGTTCTTGTCCTTGTAACCTTCCTGAGGGCTTTAAAATCAGAAATTCCTGAGTGTAAATTGTAGCACTGCCATGTTATAACTGTGTGATCTTACCATATTACATGCTTATTAATTCACTCAGTCCATCTCATCAGTAGATATTTCTGGTAGCGTAGTGGTTACGAGTCGGGCTACTAATTGCACTATCAGCAGTTTTAAACTACCAGTGATTCCATTGGAGAAAGATGAGGCTTTCTGTTCCTATAAAGATTTACAGCCTTAGCAACCCTATACAAGGTCGCTGTGAGTTGGAACCGATTCCTTGGCACATAACCACCACCAAACCAAGCACCATGCACTATTCAGGATGCTTTGTTGGTTTGAACTGCAATATTGGTGGTTCAAGCTCACCAGTCACTCCTTGGAAACCCTATACAGTGTCGCTATTGGTTGGAACCAACTCGACGGCACTTAACAACAGCAACAAAAAGATTCAATGGAAAACAAGATAGATAAGCCCCAATTTTCTTGGAATATACATTCTATTGGATGAGACACACAAAAGAAAATTAGTAAAAATGCCAATAAAACAAGTAAGTATTTTGCAGGGAAAAAAAAAAAAATACAAGGGACCAAGTAAGAGAATAAACGTTGTGGTGTAAAGGAACTAACTTGATAGGTAGAAATTTAAAATACCAGACTGATCTTATAGTGTAAACATGTGGGTAGGCTAGAAAGCATGACAGCCAGAGAAATGAGGTTTGCAGTGGGCCTGAAGTGGGAAGATGATCAGAGAATACCAATGTGACTAGAGCTCAGTACGTGTGGGGGAATCAGTGCTAGATTGTGTTGGTACTGAAGCTAGGAAATCTGAAATGCTTGAAAGTTCTCTTGACCTAGTCAGCCCCCTTCTATGAGAAACAAGGTATATGCTTTATATTTAATTGGGCTGGTGCCTGCTAATCCACAAATAGTACCAAGGATAACTGTGTTGAAGTTTATGGTATAGGCTACAGAGGGTCTCTAACTCTCAGAAAACTCAAAGCAAATTCTGGGCTTCTTATAGCCTTTGATTAACCAAGGTAAAGGAACTTGAGATGATGAGTGGAAGTAAAGTAGAAAAGATACACATGACAAGGTTTGAGGGGGTCTTGGCTAGCTTATCCACTGCAAAGAAGTGTCATATCATGTGTGTGACCTTTTGAGAGGAATCCTGGTATGGCTCTGTGGGTTGATGCGCTGGACTGCAAGGTCGGTTTGAACCATAAGGTTGACGGTTTAAGTTCACTAGCCACTCCTCAGAAACCCTATACCAGGTCACTATCAGTCGTAAATTACTCAATGGCACTTAACAACAACAACAACAAACCTATAAGAACTGACAGTGTCATGGGTACTGATCCATTAAAATAGCAATTCTTTCCTGGGAAAGGCTGTGGGGAAGAGAGAGTTCAGAAAAAAGCCTAAACCATCTTTCCCTACATTAGTTAACCTATCTGAATCACAGTTTTGTCATCTCTAAGCAAGGGAGAATTTGCTTGGTGACCAAAAAGTCTGACATTTGAGATGATAAATGTTGTTAAGTGCCATCGACTCATAGCAACCCTGTATAGAGTTTCCAAGGATTGGCGGGTGAGCTGAACTGCCAACCTTGCAGTTCAAACCACCCTTGCAGTCCAGTGCATTAACCTGCAGTGCTATACCAGGACTCAGATTATAAAGCTGTGACTGTAATTCATTGTCCAAAGTACTGGGGTGAATCTTTATCTGAAAATGGAGATAAAAGAAAGACGCTTTTCTTCTTTTTTTTCTACCCATCTGAAGCTCTGTCAGTCAGCCTGTGATTTATGAATGTGGCCTAAAAAATAGGATGGAAGAGATTCATCCATAGTGATATATATTTGTAAGTTCAAGAAATAAAAAAAATTCTAGAGATAGGAAAAACAATGACAAAAAGTATGCTAAATTTATTACAAAACTCACCAGTTGCTCCTCAGAAACCCTATACAGGGTTGCTGAGTCAGAACCAACTTGATGTCACTTAACAACAAAAACAATGAATGTATGAAAGTGTGTAAAATTGAGTGTGAGCAACTATGAGTGACTATGAATGGATGCTGATAAGTATATGAGAGTGAGTGTATATGGATATGAGAGTGAATTGTGTTTGTATATGAGTGAGTGTATACAGGTGTTAGTGAGCAAGTATGAGTGGGTAACGGTGAGTGAGTGTGGTAGTTTAACGGTTTGTGTAAACAAGTGTGAGTAGGTACAGTGAATGTGAATGACTGGGTGTGAATATACAAGTGAATGTATACATGCAAATGGGTGTGAATAAATGTGAGTAGTGAGTGTGTGAGCATGAGAATGTGGTGTTTGTGTGTGATTGAATATGATAAGTTGTGAGCAGGTGTGAGCAGGTGCAAGTGAATGTGAGAAGGCAGGAGTACATGTGTCCAGGAATGAGTGAGTGTGTGTAAGGGTGAGATGCTGTGATATTAGTATGTAAGCAAGTGTGGGTGTGCACATGTATGAACAGGTGTGAGATGTTTGTGGTGCTTGTGCATTATGTTAGTGAAAGCAAATATGAGTGGATCTGAGTCTGTAGTCGTTGTATGTGTGTGAGCCTGAAGTATATGTGTAAAAGTGTGTGTGTAATAGTGATGAGAGAAAAAGAAACAAAGAAAGAGAAAACGAGCATATTCCCCCTTCCCCCCATTCCAGGAGTCTGTTCCTCATTTGCCTTCTAAACCAGGTTCTGATGGGGAATGGAATGTTCTTGAATCAGCTTCTTTGTTGTGTGGCATATATTCCTTTAGCCAAGGATAAGTCATTTTTGTTGAACTATAAATTGAGTCATTCATTAGTATGGAAATCAAGTTTTTTAGGACTAAGAACAGCTTATGTATAAATACTCTTTTCCTTTAGCTCTGAACAAAGAAATGATTGTGGCCTAAATGCAGTCAGAATCATCACTTAGAGTATGCCAAAATGTTTGATGGTTTATCCTCTTAGGGTTTTGCTAATGATGCACATTAATTCACATGAAGAATTTTACCAGTTGATACAAAATATTTAGAAAGGCACAAAATAAACAGTGATATGAATGATAAGAACCAATGTTGTAACTCCTTTCCCCTCTTCTGTTCATACTTTTCTTGTCTGAAGATGAAGTATTTATATCTGGTGGATGACACAGACAAGGGGATAGACATCGAGGGGTTGAGGTTAGGTGTTATTTTCTACACACTGAATGCACATACAGAGGACACCAAACATGTTTCTTGTTTGAATACCTTTTCTTTTTGCTTATCTTCTTTTCAAAATTATTTAGTACTCATAAATTCTTTCAAATAGATCCTACTCCCACTTATTAATTTGGATCCACCATAGGCCAATAAGTAGCATCCAAGAAAATACAGTTTTTAATGTCAATAAGAGTTTATAAGATTTGTCCTTATGACTGAGAAAAGGTTTCCATTTTCAGTTGGAAAAGGAACACTGTAACAGACTTAGGATACTTGAGGGGTATTTAAAAAGTTTTTGGAAAGTATCCATATTCTTTTAATTCCATGCTTGACAAACTTTTTGAAGCCACCTCATATATTGCCGTGTTGTTGTTAAGTGCGTTCAAGTCAGTTCCAACTCATACTGATGCTGTCTAGGGTTTCCAAGGAGCTGCTGGAGGGTTTTGAACAGTCAACCTTGTGATTAGTAGTCCAGTGCTTATCCTAGAGCACCACACCAGGACTCCATATATTGCTGTATATGTCGATAAAACAAAACCCCCTCTTGCCTGGTCAAGAAACTCATCTTTGACTTGCTGATTAAAGTAAATAGGAAGACACTTTCTTTCAATGTAAAATAAAGTAGTTGTTGTTGTTGTTGTTGGTAGGGGCTGTTGAATTGGTTCTGACTCATAGCTAACCTATGAACCACAGAATGAAATGTAGCCTGGGTCTACACAATCCTCACAATTGTTATGTTTGAACCCTGTGCTGCCACTGACACAGTTGCTGTCACTGTCAGTCCATCTCGTTGGAGGTTATCCTCTGTTTTGTTTTATAAAGCATGATGTCCTTCTCCAGGGATTGGTCCCCCTGAAACCATGTTCTGGCAGTGAGCTAAATATATGACACCACATAGGAGTCCCTGGGTGCTGCAACTGTTAACAAACTCAGCTGTTCCTGAAAGATTGGAGGTTTCACTTCACTCAGAGACAACTTAAAAAGAAAGATCTAGTGATCTATTTAATTAAAAACTCTATGGAGCACAGCTCTACTCTGACACACATGTGGTCACCATGAGTTGACATTGATTTAGTGGCAACTAGCATCACATACACTTTTTGCTCAGTATATACAGAAAAAGCTAGCTAGCTATTTTGTGGTGTTTTGGGAGTAACCTAGGAAAATATCAAATTATTAGTTTTTTCATTCCACATAAATATTTAAATCCTACCAATGGACAATCACATATAACTTGAAAACACTTGATTAACAATTATGGTGTTCAGCCTTTCTTAAATAACTTCAGAAAATTAATCATCTGGAGAAATGGAACAAAAATGCAAATTATGATTTTACTGGTAGCCAAAGTTTGTGACTCTTCAGTCTCTACAAGAGTTCAGAAAAAAAAGAATTTAAAAGTGAAACTTTCCATCACATTTGGTATACAATTTTTTCCCAACCTAAATGTTACTAGTAAGAATATAAGCTTACTGTATTTTTCTGTATTTGATTAACCTATTTCTAAATGTGGTGGTGGTGGTGGTGGTGTGCTGTGGAGTCGGTTCCCACTCGTAGTTATCCTGCATAGGGTTTCCAAAGCTGTAAATCTTTACAGGAGCAGAAAGCCTCATGTTTCTCCTATGGAATGGCTGGTAGTTTCGAATTGCTGACCTTGAGGTTAGCTGCCTGACTCATAACAACTATGCTAGCAGAGCGTAGTCAAGTTCAAATGGTGTAATTCCAGGTCTTATAAGGAAGAGGATGAATCAAAATAATATCAGAATATTAAACTTATCAGTATTTATCTGTTCATATAGTGCTATTAGTATGTGAACTCTAGAACCTAGGCATCTAGTCAGGTCCCAAATTTAAATTTTTTCTGGTGAAGAGTTGGTTGCTTAGAATTTGGCACTTTGGGAAGGGAAGGTTAGTGATGTTTCATAGTTAATTTCACTAATGTTGTAGATAGTTCTGGCACCAGCATGTCCTAGTCTCAAGACTGGAGTTTATTTTTCTTTGTAAGCGGCAGTTCTTTAAAAACAGGTGCCAGGTTACTTTCTGCAGTCACACCATAATCAGTGGCTCCAAAGTCAGTATTATTAGTAGACCAACTATCTGTGCTGTGAAAATGAAAAGATACCTCTAACTACTAGAAATCTACCCCAGTTAGTCCTTGAAGAGACATGGTCTTGAACAAAGTCATCTTCCTCTTTCCTTGGAGGGTAAAGCTTAAAGTACAATAAGAGACTGCCCACTTAAAGATAAGGGCTCTAAGGATTTTGGTATAGATGAAGGAGGAGGATAAGCCTAGAAGACTACTGGGTACACAAGGATGCCACATGGGACAGCTTTGAGTATGTGGCACTGAAGGTATAGGGTAATTAGAGCACAGAATGGGTTGGGAAACACCTACTAAACTTTTCATTTCTTCAAAGGAAGTTTATTAGAATAGAATGATCCAGAAAGGTCTTCCTTCAAAATCTATCTTCATCATTTACCAAGTGTGCCACCTTTAGCAAGTCCATTAACCCTGAATCTCAGTTTTCTCATATGCAAAATAAATATAGTTAGCAACTTTTACCTAATTATCATTGAATTGCAGGTTATAAGAATTAGAAAGTTTGCCTAGTATATGGTTTTTGGAATTATTCAATACAGGATAAGTGTATTATTATTGATTAATTTGCTCAGGGTTGCCTTTATGTGCATCGTTTAAGGGAGTGGTTTGATATAAAGGTGATATGTTGTGGAAGCAGAAGTAACTTACTCTTCTATTTATTCTTATGAGATCTATTTCTTGTAATTCTCCTGATTTAAGGAGGTAGTTTCAGAAAATTATTCTGCTATTGTCATTCACTCATCATCCCACAAATGGGATGCCATCCAATTAAATTGTTTTCTACCTGCCTTTTTAACTTTAGAGCTAATATTAACTAACTCATATGGTGCTTTTTCGTGAATTAGAAAGCACAGTCCTTTATCAAGGCACTTTACATCCAACTACCAGAAAATGATTTTGTTGTTGTTGTATTCTACCAAGTTGGTTTCTACTCATATCAACCTTGTATCGGGTTTCCCAGGCTTTAAATCTTTATGGGAACAGAAAACCTCATCTTTCTTCTATAGTGGGTTTGAACTACTGAGCTTGCAGTTAGCAGCCCAATACATAACTCACTATACCACCAGGGCTCTGAAAATGGTTATTATATATATATATAAATTAATAATGTCTATAATGTGAATGGTGTGACATAGAGTTGTGCAGTGCCCATCATGCATAACTGTATGTGGTATTCCACAATAACAAAGAATGTTTTTTTCTCTTTCATTTCAATTTGAGAACTACAACTGAGAATTGTTCTAACTCCAAAGTTAGAACAAAATTGTTAAACTCTAACAACCTACTTCTACACTGCAAACTCTTATCCTTAAAATTTTTATATCAGTTCCATGATTTTTTATGCCTCCTCTTCTCTCCTATATTCATTTATTATTACTATGTAACAAATTACACAATCTTAGCAGCTTAAATCAATACCTGTTTAGTAGCTTACAGTTTTCTGTGTCTAAAGAATCAACTGGGTTCTGTGCTCTATGTCTAAAGAATCAACTGGCTTTGTCTTACACAGTCAAAATCACAGTTTCCATTGGGCTGGAAAAGAAAATGCTTTCAAACTCATTTCAGATTGAAGCTTTGATAGCTGTCAGCTGGGGGTCCACTCACAATTGCTAAAGATTGCTTACATTCTTTGTCAGGGCCCCCTCCATCTTCACATTCAGCAATGGTACATCAAATCACCTTTGTCATTTGAAACTCTATGACCTCCCTTTCTGCCACCAGTCTGACAAAATTCCACCTTTAAAGGGCTCATGTGATTACATTAGGCCCACACAACTAATCTTCCTTTTGCCTTATAATGTACCATAATCATGGGTTAACACTAGGGAAAAGAAATCGTAGAGTAAATCCTACCTGCCACATCTCTTATCCTTCATATTGATTTTCTTTATTTCATAAACAATCTGGACCCTGCAGTTTGTTCCTTTAACCACGATTTTTACCATTTTAAATATTTTCACCCCATTCTTCTATTGATCCATCCTGGAAATGTGGGTCAATAAGCCTTCTTCACTATTCCTATTTCTGTGTTGCTGAGAAAGTGTTGGGAATTGGGGGTAAAAAGTTTGTAGAAAATTTTAACGAAAACATAATGGAATGTTTCCATGAACTTTTTGAAGTTCCCTTGTATAGTTAAGACTTTCAGTGTTGTTACTCTCTGTGTGGATTATTGCAGTAGTTCTCCAATTCCAAAATTAATACCTTTCAGTCCATCTCTCCCATGGTTGATAGAGTGATCTTTCTAAAGTGCAATTCTGATTTGTTTAAAATCCTGTAATGACCTTCAGGGCACAGTACCAACACCTTATTATAGCATATAAAGAACTTGTGGAAATTACCTCTGTTCATCTCCCTAGTCTTATCTCTCATTGCCCACAGCCCCACTTCAAATGATACTCAATTAGTTAGTAATTCTGAAATTCTTGGTTTATGCTATATTTCTTGTACTTTAACATTTTATACACAACTCATTTGTTTTCCAGACATCCCCTTTCTATTGTTTTTCTTGTCTTCTACTTACCCTTCAAGGCATACTAAAGACTTGTGCATACTTCTCTGTTCAAACCATTCCATTGCTTCAGGCAAAGTTCTTTCTTTCTTTCTTTGAATTTCATATTCCTTATCAATTCACAATTTACATTGAATTTATGAGTGTGAGTACTCTAAGGAATGGGGCTAAGTCTATACTTGATCTCCTTTCTCCTAACTTGGGGAGGGATGTTAGCACATAATTGTTGTTGTTGTTGTTAGGTGACATCTAGTCGGAACCGACTCATAGCGACCCCATGCACAGCATAACGAAACAATGTCCGATCCTGGGCCAACCTCACTACCGCTGTCACACTTGACGCCATCCATGATGCCACCTGGCCGATCCATCTTGTTGGGGGTCTTCCTCTTTTTCTCTG
>NW_006408701.1:3888091-3895560 GCF_000296735.1 Chrysochloris asiatica
CAATGGTTTGTCAATTTTATTAATCCTTTCAAAGAACCAGCTTCTTGTCCTGTTGATTCTTTCTATAGTTTTTCTGTTTCCCATCTCATTTATTTCTGCTCTTATCTTTAGTATTTCCTTTCTTTTGGTCACTGCAGGATCCCTCTGCAAGTCTTTTTCTAATTGTTGAAAATGCTGTGTTAATGTGTTGATTTTGTTTCTTTCCTCATTTTGGATGTGTGCATTTACTGCAATAAATTGTCCTCTCAATACTGCTTTCTTGTGGTGAATATGATCAGGAGATAGGCTTCCCTTTTCGCATGTAATGCTTAGCGGGCGTTGTTGGGTCTTGTCTCAGTGGTGGAATATTACGTGGTATGCTTATAGCTTGGCTATATGGCCATGATTGCTGTCTCTTCTTGGGTAATGTAGGGAAAAAAAAAAACAAAAAAAACTCCCACCTCTAGGAAAGATATGTGATCAAAAGGACCCAAAGCAAAAGTAATATAAATGCATAGACAAAAATCACTCCTTTGGAACAGAAATGAAGATGTGGTTGACTGTCCAGAGCTACACTGTCAGTGTGTGTGCAATTAGAAGCCTCCAGCAGGGGTTGGGGGTGTCCACTCTCTCAGGCCCTTCCTCTAGTCACTACAGTAGATGTGCGCAGGTAGATATTGGGGAGTTAATGGGAGAAAGATTGTCCACTATTTTTGTCTCTGAAGGTCAGTTAGGTATCTGTGTGTGAACAGCACAATTCTTGGGATGGTTGAGTCCTTTTATGCTGGGGTTTTACAGATTGCTTTGAATTGGTCCTATGCAGGGAGCTCAGGCAGCACAGCGGCTGTGAATGGGGCTGTGAACCGCAAGGTCAGCAGCTTGAAACCTCCAGCCGCACCGTGGGAGAAAAGTGAGGTACTCCGCTCCTGCACAGATCCACAGCTCTAGAAACCCTGCACAGAGTCATCTGGAGTCGGAACCTACTCCATGATGCACTGCCACAAAGAGTACCGCTGGGGAAACTTTTGGGCCTGTGGCATCATGGGTGACATCATAAGTCACCTCCAAGCTCCCTTTCTCCGTACCATGGGAAAACTGCCCCATCTGATGTCTGGGGTGAGCAATGAAGGTGGGACAGGGAGAAAGAGGGAGAAATGTGTAGTCTCCTGTGTCTCTTCCCCCCGCCCGATACCTCTGCACGGCTTTTAGCATGGTTTTCTGAGCTGGACTGGCTTTAGCTCAGCCCTCTAAATGCTTCCAGGGCAAGGTAATCGTTGAGGGAGTCCCATCTCCAGATTTCGAACTCGCTGTATTTTCCTTAATATCGTGATGTTTTTCACTTGCGAGTGTGGGAAACTGACATCCTGGATCTTATCGTAGATCCTGAGCTCTGGAGTTGTTCTATGAGCACTTCCTTTGTGAGATCCCCCTCCCTTCTCACCGGAGCGAACCCCACCTGGTTTTTACTGTTATAGCCCAAACCGGAAGTGTAATTTCTTTTTTTTCCTTCTTTTTAAAAATAGTGGTGAAAAAATATATATCCAAATTCCACTAACACAACAACTTCCACTTTTGCAATTCAGTGACATTGGTTATATTTTCCATGTTGTGCTACTATTATTGCTATACTTTTTCAAAATATTCTACCATCATTAACATAAACTCAGTGTTCCATAAACCACCTTTCCCCCCTTTGCTACTCGCACTTACTCCAGGTAACAATCAAGAATCTTTGGTTTCTATATATTTGCTTATTTCATGTAAGTAATGTCATATAGGATTTGCCCTTTGTGACTGACTAGTTTCACTCAGGAGTCATGTTGTGGCACTGTAGGATAAGCACCGGACCACAAGTTTGGTTTGAACTACAAGGCATTTCAAACTCACCTGTCACTCCTTGGAAATCCTATTCAGGGCTGCTGTGAATTGGAACTGACACAATGATATTTAACAACAAAATGATATTTAACAACAAAAGTTTCACTCAGCATAATGTTTTTAAGGTTCATCCATGTTATGATATGCATTAGAACTTCATTTCTCTTTACAACTGCATAATATTTCATTGTAAATATATACCACATTTTGTTCATCTATCATCTGTTAATGGAAATTTCAGTTTTTTTCTGTCTCTTGCCTATTGCGAAAAATGCTGCAATGAATATTAGTGGTCATCCTGCAGTGCCACATCAGGAGTCGACATCTAGACCAAGTTTTATAAGCGATGAAATAAACTAAAAGGATTATCAAGGTATGTTGTTGTTGTTAAGTGCTGTTGAGTCGGTTCCGACCGAGAGTGACCCTGTATAGGGTTTCCAAGGAGTGACTGGTAAGCTTGAACCACCAACTTTGTGGCTCAAATGACTTTTTAGTCCAGTGCATTAACCCACAACACCACACCAAGACTCCATTATCAGGGTATACTTCTATCGTATTCTTTGATCTTTAGTCAGAGGTAAAACTTTTAACTAGATAGTCATTATAACATCTGATACTCAAGTTGATTTGAAGAACAATAAGCTTTTGTGGGAAGAGTCAATAGAAATGTATTATTTTTCTCTTTGGCTTTATTGTCTATCCTATTTTACTGCCCACTAATATATAACTGACTCCATGGCACATAACAACAACAATGTATTTCTTTCCCTAGTTAATTTTTTTTCCCAATTTATCATCCTATGATTCTATCTTTGAATTTGTTTCATATTTAAACAATACTTGAATAAAATATATAGAAGAACTGAATTTGAATTATCATTGTGCACTCTAAAAGAAACAATAAATCTTTGCATTCCATGTAAAGTGTGACATTGGTAGAAATCATGAAGCAAACTAAAAACTGTATAGAAAGAAGTCCTAGAGGTATTTACAATAATCAATTTATTAACTGTGGTTATTTGGGATCCCATATTTTTCTTAATACAATTGGGTAAAAACTGTCATATCCTCAAATATAAGACATTAATCCTGTCTGTACCCCTTATACAACATGTTTAAATAGTCTGAGTATGGTTCTCTAATAACAAACATATAGATACGACTTCTGTTGCACTTTAAAAATAGAGTTGTTTTAAAACCTTTTTGTTATTATATATAGTTTTATTGCATAAAAATAAATTAAATCTCAACTACTGGGTTATATAGCTAACTCAATTATTCATATTTTAGAAAAGAATGGTGGGCTTTCTCTGCTCCATTAATTCCCAAAGATGTTCTTAATTTAGATTGCTTTCCTTCCTGCAGATTAATTACTTCTTTGTATATATGTACAATAAGCTTCTACTGTTATATGCTCAGTAGTCTCTGGTGAGTCCAGGTGCTCATGCAGCCTATAACAACTCATAGTCTGTCTTTATTGAACCCCTCATAAGCTAACATTTCCTGAATGATTCACTCATAGTTGGAAAATGTAGTGTTGACATTATGGAAGGGAGGATTATTGGATAACCAGTGCTATAAATAACTCTTCTTTGAAAGTCAAGAACTGCTCACCAGTACAGTATTAAGAATACTGGTTAGAAAATGAGTTTAGAAAATGCCACATCAGATTAAAGACTGTACATATGACATTAAAATAATCCTGAAACATGTCAAAATCATGGCATAAAATTAGAAATTAGTATACTTTTCCATTCAGTGAAAATTTGGGAAGGGAAAAACAAAACAAAAAACACTTGCTATTGTTTGGTATAGCCTTCAGACATGAAGTAATTGAGAGCCAAAGAGGAATAATGACTTGCCTGTGGAGTCCTGGTGTGGGCTAATGCACTGGACTGCAAAGTTATTTGAACTGCAAGGTCGGTGGTTCAGGTTCAACAGCTGATCCTTGGGAATGCTATACAGGGTATCTATGGGTTGGAACCAACTGGACGGCACTTAACAACAATAGCAACAACAAGGGCATACAACTAGTTAGTGGGCAGTGCCAGGACTATCTGCTAGTTTTGAGGCCAGTGTTCTTTTTACTGTACTTTTCTTGTTTTTCAACCCAACCACTTTGGCAAAGCAAAGCAATTTGAATTTAATAGGCACTTTCTTTTAAAAAATCATTGATTATTTGTTCATAGTGCTTGGGCATGCCCCATCAGTAACAGCTGAGGGGATTAGCTAGTAACATGCTTGGTTCTTAAGATTTTCTTGCTACTTTTCAAAAGGAATGATTTGAGAAATGCTTTTTACATGCTTAGTGGAGTGTGCAACTCTGGTATGTGAGAGAAACCTCTTTTGTACTGTATGAGAGCTCTTTTGTTCCTTTACACTGTAGACCTTTTTAATAGAAGGAAGGGAGAAAGAAGGCTATTACGCTGTTTTGCATTTACAATTCAGAATTATATCTTTGGTGATGCTGAAAGAATTTCATGTTGGGATATTAGTAAGTGTTAGATCTCTTCAGGCAATTATTTATGTCTATTTCAAGCCTTTCCATGTTAAAAAAAAAAAAAGTGACTGAATGAAAAAATAAAGAGTATACAATGAGTTTGACAAAATCTTGTAAGTACTTTTGGTTGCTAGGGCAACAACTCCTTTTGTTTCTGTTTAATGTGACTTCCATCTCTGTAGCATGACTTTAAAAAAAAAAAGAAAAGAAAAGAAACAAAATCCATGGCTTATGGCAAAAGAATAAACCCCCTCATTTCAAAGTACTTTTTTTGAAGAAAATTCAGATTAAGAAGAGAAACTGTGTTGACATTTAGGGACAGTGTGAGGCAAAAATGGTTAAGTGGTCAACTTTGGATTTGAAGCCTATTTCCTCTTTGTTGTCTCAGGCTCTCCTCTCGGCATCCTTGAGTTACTTTCTAGATAAACTTTATGATATTTTACCAAGGAGTTGCCTCACTGTCACCCTCACATTTCACCCTAATCACAATTTAGACATCTTGTGTCCATTCATTGAGACCCTATTGACTAGTTGATCATTTGTTTGTTTGATTTGTCTATGCTTTTGGTAAGCTCCCAGTTCACATCACGAAGCAGATTTTCTTTCTTTCTTTTTTTTTTTTTAAAACACATGTCTACCCTCCAGCCAGTGACTACCCCTTCCACTGGTAATCATTAAAGAATGTTGCTTTCAGTGTGAAAATATTTTTATTTGCCTTTTTACAATAGTGATCTTATATAATATTTGTCCTTCTATGACTGACTTATTTCATTCAGCATAATGAACTACAGATTCATCCATGTTATGTTCCTCAGATTCTTCAGTATTCTTTAAAGTGGCATAATATTCCACTGAGTGTATATACCATAGTTTGTTTATCCACTTTTCCATTGATAAACTTTTATATTATGTTCATTGTTTTTCTATTGTGAACAGTGCTGCATATATTTATTTGTGTCATGGCTCTTATATCTCAGGATATATATCAAGTAGAGAGATTGCTGGGTGAAATGGTTTTTCTATTTCTAACTTTTAAAAGACATACTGTTTTTCACAGTGGCTGCACCATTTTACAGTTCCACCTCAGTGCATGAAGGTTCCAGTCTCTCCACACCCTTGCCAGAATCTGCTATTTTCTGTTTTTTAACTTTTCTGTTAATACAGGGATAAGATAATATCTCATTGTTGTTTTGGCTTGCATCTTTTTGATGGGTAATTCCAAAAACATGAGGTACCAACCATTCCTCCCACAGCCCTCTCGACTCATGCTGGCTTAGCTAATTTATTACAGTGGCCACACAGGACTCAGACACCATAGTCAGTGTTGATATAAGATTTAGTAGAAAGTCAACAGGTTACAATTTGGGGTTAGAAATTCTTAAAGCACAGTTGTTCTAGTTAGCTGCTGATTAATGCCCATAGGACACACCACTTTACCATAAACCTCAGCCTGAAGGCACTGGACTCCAGCCCTGTGGGTCAGCAAACCCAGCTTCCCCACCTAAGTCCCTGCAGGCATCCCATTGTATAAGCAAGCCTCCTGCCCAAAGTTGCTCAGCTTACCTTGCTCTCTAGGCTAGGAAGTACACTGTCTGGTTCTTGGTTCTATGGCTGCTACTCTTCTGCCATTCCTCTGGTGTCACAACTTTAGTATCCCTGGGCTGAGGAGGTTCATTGTACAGAGATATCAGTGTCCAAAGGACATGCTCTATTCCTTGCTTTTCTTTGATGGTAGTGAGATTCCTCCCTCCTGCTTCTGAGATGGTTCATTTTAAACCCATGCTAGAGTTTCAACTGTTTACAATTACAATGAACTCTGCTAACAACTATAGCTGAATAATGCCATTCTATCATTATCTTCTACCACCTTCTCTTATCCAGATCCAGCAGGGCAGAAGCATTGTTTCGTGGGAGTTACAGGCTATGTCTAGAAGAGACATTAGATGATTCATTACACCACACTAGTGATTGTGAGCATTTCACCATGTTTGTTGGCTATCTGAGTGTCTTTTTTGGTGGCCCAGTAATGTTCTCTGCCCATATTTTAAATTGGATTTTGATACTTTCAACAAATTTTTGAGATTACTCCCTTTCTGATATGTCATTACTAAAAAAAAAAAAAAAAAAAATTCATATCTGTGGGTTCTCATTTTACTTTTGGCGCAATCTTTTGGTGCACCTAAGTGTTTTCATTTTTAGGAAGTCCCAGTCATCTAGTGTGTCTTCTGTTTGTGTATTTTCAGTTATGTTTGATAGTGTATTTATACTACATATTAGGACCTCTAAATTTGTCTTAAGGAGCTCTGGTAGCATAGTGGTTACAAATCAGGCTGCGAACCGCAAGGTCAGCAGTTCAAAACTACCAGCTATTCTGCAGGAGAAAGATGAGGCTTTCTGCTCCCATAAAGATTTACAGCCTCAGAAACCCTGTACAGCGTAGCTATGAGTCAGAACCGACTCCAGGACACATAACAAGTTTGTCCTTATAGTTTCATTGATCATCTTTATAGTTCCAGGTTTTACATTTATGTCTTTGAACCATTTTTGAGTTTGTATATGTTGTGATATGTAGGTCCTGTTTCATAGTTCTGCAAATGGGTATCCAATTTTGCCAGCCACATTTGTCAAAGAGACTATCACTTCCCCATTCAATGTGTTTTGGCCCTTTGTCAAAGAGCAGTCAACTGTATGTGGATGGGTTTACTTCTGGATTCTCAGTTCTGTTCCATTGATCTATGTTTCTATTGTACCATCACCAGGTTGTTTTGACCATGGTGGCTTTGTAGTTGTTTTTAAGATCAGGAAGTGAGAGGCCTCCTGTTTTCTTCTTCTTTAGTAATGCATTGCTTATCCAGGTCTCTTTCCTTTCTACATAAAGTTGTTGATTAGATTTCCATCTCTTTTAAAAAGGGTGCTGGAATCTGGACTGATATTGGATTATATCAGTAGATCATTTTGGACGGCATTCACATTTACACAATGTTACTTCTTCCTATTCAGGAGCTTGATATATCATTCCATTTATGTAGGTCTCTTTTGTTTTTCTGTAATTTTTTTTTTTTTTTTTTTTTTTTTTTTTGTTTTCTTTTGGGTAGCTATTGTAAATGGTATT
>NW_006408701.1:3895660-3898564 GCF_000296735.1 Chrysochloris asiatica
ATATTGGATTATATCAGTAGATCATTTTGGACGGCATTCACATTTACACAATGTTACTTCTTCCTATTCAGGAGCTTGATATATCATTCCATTTAGGAATGTGATATCATCTGTCCTGCTCTTTTTTTTTTTTTTTTTTTTTAGGTTTCTGTTTTCTTTTGGGTAGCTATTGTAAATGGTATTGTTTTCCTGATTTCCTTTTCATAGCTCTCTTTGTTTCTGTCAAGGAATCTGACTGATTTTTGTATGTTAATCTTGTTTTTGCCAGTTTGTTGAGTCTTTTAATGAGTTCCAATATTTTTTTTTGCTGAATCTTTGGGGTCTTCTATGTATAAGATCACATCAACTGCAAATAGAAATTTTCTTCTTTGCCAGTTGTTGTTGTTAGGTGCCATCAAGTCAGTACCAACTCATAGCAACCCTATGCATAACAGAATGAAGCACTGTCCAATCCTGGGCAAACTTCATAATTGTTGCCACGCTTGAGCCCATTTATGCGGCCACTCTGCCAATCCATCTCTCTGGGGGTCTTCCTCTTTTTCTCTGACCCTCCACCCTACTAAACATGATATCCTTCTCCAGCGACTGGTCCTTCTTGATAATATGTCTAAAGTATGAGAGATAAAGTTTGGCCATCCTGGCCTCCAAAGGAGTACTGTGGCTATACTTCTTCCAACACAGATCTGTTTGTTCTTTTGGCAGCTCATGGCACTTTCAATATTCTCCTCTAACACCATAACTCAACTGCATCATTTCTTCTATGGTCTTCCTTATTCACTGTCTAGCTTTTGCATGCATGTGAGGTTACTGAAAATACCATGGCTTAAGTCAGGCTCACCATAGTCCTCATGCAGACATCTTTGTTGTTATACCTTTAATATCCTTTTCTTGTGTTGTACCTCTGGCTAAGACTTCCAGCACAATATTGAATAGGAGTCTGGTTCCTATTCTTAAAAAGAATGCTTTCAGTTTGTCTCCACTGAGAGTTCTGTTGGCTGTTGGTTATATATATATATGTCCTTAATTATGCTGAGGAATTCCCTTCTATTCCTATTTTGTCGAGTGACCTTGTCAGGAATGGGTGTTGGATTTTGTCAAATGCCTTTTATGTATCAATCAGTATGATCATGCGGTTCTTTTTCTTTTGGTTTATTTATGTGGTGGATTATGTTGTTTGCTTTTCTAATGTTGAATCATCCTTCCATATGTTGTATGATCCCAGTTGGTCATGTATATTATTTTTTTGATACTTTGTTAGATTTGGGTATTTGAATAGGCGTTGACTTGTTCACACATTTGCACTCTGGTTAACAGTTATACACAAATTTACTTTGCTGTAGCAATACACTCAACTTTTTCACAGTTTTCATTTGGAGCCAGATGATTCTTTGTTGTAATAGAGGTTATTTAGTGCATATAGGATATGTAACATTTATTCTACAAATGGAGTGTCACACATAGTTAAGCACAGTACTCCTAGATGAAAGGTTGGTGGTTCATACTCCCCCAGAGATGCGTTGGGAGACAGTCCTAGTGATCTATTTCTGAAAGGTCCAAGCCTTAAAAACCTTATGGAGGGAGGCAGGACAAGATGGCAAACTAGGCAGAAAGACAGTAAGGATCTTCTACAATAAAGATACGGAAGACATAATGAAATAGTTTCAAAGGATAGTGCTAGAACTGTAAGCTTCAGATGAAGAGATAGGGAAGGGGATAGAAAGCTTACTAGGAGAGAGATACATACATCAGTGGAACAGAAATGAGCACCCAGAAGTAAACCCATCCACATATAGTCTGGAACTAAAAAGATCATCAATGAAAAACTAGGGTAAAACTTAAGGGATCTAATACATGGTATAAATACACTATCATGCATTAAAAAAAAAACAAAAACCTACAAATAGTAGAAGACAAATTAGATGACTGAAACTTCCCCAAAATTAGATACTTATATAAATCAAAAGATTTTGCCAAAAGAATAAAAAGCGAGGCCACACGATGGGAAACAATTTGTTTTGCAATGACATATCAGACAAGGTACTAAAATCTAAAATTTATAGAAAACTATAATATCTCTGTAAGAAAAAGACAAACCACTCAAATAAAAAATAGGTACAGGACATGAACAGACACTTCACCAAGGAAGACATGCAGGCAACCAACAAATACACAATGAAATGTTCACAGTCATTAGCCATTGTTGTTGTTGTTGTTAGGTGCCATTGAGTCAGTAATGACTCATAGCAACCTTATACACTGCCTGATCCTAGGCCAACCTCACTACTGTTTCCATCGATGCTACCACTTGGCTAATCCATCTCATTAGGGGTCTTCCTCTTTTTCTCTGAACCTCCACCTCACACCAAACATGATATCCTTCTCCAGCGACTGGTCACTCCTGACAATATGTCTGAAGTATGAGAGATGAAGTTTGGCCATCCTGGCCTCCAAGATGGCTGCACTTCTTCCAGAACGGATCTGTTCGTTCTTTTGGCAGCCCATGGCACTTTCAGTATTCTCCTCCAACACCATAACTCAAAAGCATCAATTCCTCTACGGTCTTCCTTATTCACTGTCCAGTTTTAGAATGCATATGAGGTGATTGAAAATACCATGGCTTGGGTCAGGCGTACCTTAGTCCTCAAGCTAACATCTTTGCTCTTCAACACTTTAAAAAGGTCTTGTGTAGGTTTGCCTAATAGAATACATCATTTGATTTCTTGATTGCTGCTTCCATGAGTGTTGATAGTTGACGCAAGAAGAATAAAGTCCTTGACAACCTCAGTCTTTTCTCCACTGATAAGAATGTTGTTTATTGTTCCAGTGGTGAGGATTTTTGTTTTCTTGACATTGAGATGTAATCCATACTGAAGGCTGTGCTCTTTGATCTTCATCAGTAAATGT
>NW_006408701.1:3900529-3904552 GCF_000296735.1 Chrysochloris asiatica
ATTGCAAAGTATGAGTATTCACACAATCAAAAGATGTTTGGATCATGACATTAGAGAGATGCAAATCAAAACATTGATGAAGATGAAATATCATCTTAAATCAGCAATAATAGCAGTTCAAAAAAAATTAAAAGAAAATAACAAATCCTGGTGAAGGTGTGGAGACTGGGACCATTCTACATTGCTGGTGGGACTATAAAATGTTTCAACCACTCTGGAAAACAGTATGGCACTTCCTCAGAAAGTTGGAAATAGAAATACCTTATTACTCAGCAATCCCCATACTTGGTGTATATTCACAAGAAATACAAGATGGGACACAAGTAGATAAATGCACACAAATGTTTATTGCAGCACTATTCACAATAGTAAAATGATGGCGACAGCCTAACCGTCCATCAGTGGAAGAATGGATAAACAAACTTTGGCAAATACACACAATGGAATGCTATGCAATGTTGAAAAATAATACTGCATCTGCAAAACACTTCATAACATGGATAAGCCTGGAGGACGTTATGCTGAGTGAGTGAAATTAGTCAGTCACAAAAAGACAAATGTTGTTTGAGACCACTATTGTAAAAAAGTAAGAATATGTTTCCATACTAAATGGAGAAATCTTTGATGGTGACCAAGGGTGGAAGGGAAGGGAGAGTATTTCACTGGCTAGAGGGTAGACACATGTTTGCTTGGGTGATGAGAAAGCAGTATACAAGAAGGGATAGGGAATTATACAAGAAGAAAGGTAGAAGAAGAATTATGAAGATAGGTTAAGATACAGGGGGTTAAAGGGTATTAAGATACATGGGTTAAAGGGTATAGAGGTAAATAGCAATATATACATATCCATGGGAAAACAATGTTCTGCAGGTATATACATGGACAGAGAGATAGGCTGAATTGATCAGGGAGGAGTAGTATATCAAATATATGAGTTTGAAAGAGAATATTTGTAAATGAGTATTTACTTTTCCTGCAAACATGACAATGAATGTAGTAGAGCATTTTGTTGTCATTCAGTGCCATTGAGTTGGTTCAGATGCATAGCAACCCTTTATAGAGTTTCCAAGGAGCCCGCCGAACCATGTAATTCAAAGTGACCTTGCAGTCCAGCACATTTACTCACAGCATCACACCAGGGCTCCTGTAGTGTAGCACGCAGTGGGCAAAATGATGAAAATTTCATAGATATTATCAAAATATCTTAAGGCAATATGTTGCTGGGCCTGGGAGCTCAGGACCATAGTCTCACAGGACATCATGTTCAATTGGTATAACTTTGTCCACATAGTTCAACATCTTATTTTGGTGAAGAATGTCTGGGATCTTCAAAGTTCATGAGTGGCCATCTAAGGTGCAGCTATCAATCTCTATATGTGCAGAAGAAAGAAGAGTGATACAAATCGAAAGGGCTTGGAATCAGTTCATCCAGTGGGCTAATGGGACATGTGAACAGATAGTACGCGGCTACCACTGCCAACCGCTCTGAAAGGGATTATATCAGAGGATCCCCGATAGAGTGGGAAAAAATATAGAACAAAACTCAAAATTATTTAAAAAGAAAAAATGGACCAGGTTTACTGATGAGAAAGCAAGTGGAGGAAGCTGAGACTATGATCCTTGACTACCCTTCAGGCCTGGAAAGGAACTCACCTTCATACCCCAATTGTCGTACAAGCAGTTGTTGTTGTTATTATGTGCCATGGTGTTGGTTCCAACTTATAGTGACCCTGCACAAGGTTTCTGAGGCTGTAAATCTTATGGGAGCAGAAAGCCTCATCTTTCTCCTGTGGAACAGCTGGTAGTTTCGAACTGCTGACCCTGAGGTAGGCAGCCTGATTTGTAACCACTACATTACCAGAGCTCCTTATACAAACAGTAGATAGGCATATAGATGTGGTAGTGGCATACAACAACACTAATAAGGTATGATCACCATGGAATGATCTATCATTCAAAAGGAAAAGAGTAACGTTTTCCTAAGGACAAAGTTGAGAGGTATGAGAAAGTGGGTGAAATCCAAAGAAGAACCACTTGGAGGAAGTGGAATAACTGTTGTTCCATAGAGGGGATTACAGCCATTGAGGTGAAACAAAGTGTATGATTTATTTAATGTAAAACTGATCTTGTGTATAAACCGTCATTCAATTCACAATAAAAGTTGAAAAAAAAAAGAAAAGAAAAGAAAACATGACTAATAGAACAGGAGAAAAACTCCTTATTTATATGGCCTAGAACAAATGAAAATAAATAAAAATTACAACAACAAAAAAGCCTTATGGAGCAAGTCTGCTCTGACACACATGGGGTTGCCATGAGTCAGAATCTACTCCATAGCAAGTAGCAACAACAGTAGTAGTAGTATCTCTGGTCTCTACCCATTGCATTCCAGTAGCAATCTCCAAGTTGTAATAACCAAAAAATGTATCCACTATTGTCAAATGTTAGTACACTGAAAACAAACAAACAAACAAACTCACTGCCCTCAAGTGGATTTTGACTCATTGTGACCCTATAAAACACTTCTCCACAGGGTTTCTGGGGCTGTAAATCTTCATGGAAACAGACTGCCTCATCTTTCTTCTGTGAAGCAGCTGGTAAGTTCAAACTACTGACCTTTCAGTTAGCAGCCCAATGCTTAACCTAATACATCACCAGGGATCCTTCCAAATGTAACTAGAGGGACAAAACAGTCCTATTGAGAAGTATTGCTTTTTCCTAAATCATCTACCCTATTTTGGTAATATAAGTGGCTGTAGATTGGACATTTCAATTGGTAGCCCAAAATTCCTGAATCCTTGCTGTTGTTTTTCTTTTTCTTTTTTTGCTTTTAAGTTTTTATTGTGATTTGAGTAAAAATTTACAGGGCAGATCATCAGTTTTACATTCAACAAATCATATACTTTGTTTCATTATGATTATAATTCCCGCCATGTACCATCAGTTAACAGGGTTTCTCTGTATTTGTTTTAGCTCTTTTTATTTATTTTTTTAAACACTCAGGCATATATAATAATTTAAACACCAAAGGGCACATTCTGCAAGCCTGCCTCCTGGCTGCCAGCTCTCAGTCCCTCTCTTTGCATAAATCTAGAGTCCTCAGCTACTCCCTCTCTCCATGTCATCTCTGCCTCCATCTCTGGTGTCACTGTTTCTCTGCATAAGGTCCTGCATCCCACTTTTGCTCTTCTCCCTTGATAGTCCTCTGTTTCTGAATTGTAACATTAACTACACCCCTGTTTTTATTACAAACTTCTACCTTTACAATTGTGACAGTCACAATTACTCATGATAACAATTATTCACTATTGAATCATAAGAATCTTATCCCCATCTCTTTTAACCAGACCCATGGAGACAAGTTGAAAACTATTCAGTGGGGACTTTATCTTTCCCCACATACTCTTAAACTAAATTCCCTCTTCAAACCTTGTAAGCCAGTCACTTCATGCCTTTATTGCCCCTCATTTTAGGTAGCCAATGTCTAAATTGCCCACCCCTATCTACCATGTATACAGAGGGGATAGCATTGAAACTTGATGTGAAGACTCCTTCCCTCTGTTGGTATTTTGAGCTACTATATCCATAAGTATAGATCAAGCACATCAAAATTTAGCAATTTACCTTCATTTCTTTTATCATTTTTTTTTTATCACTCTCTAGTCAAATTCTGATTATCAAGCCTAGGTCAAATGGATACTATAACTTTGGGTGTTCTTGTGCATCTCCCCTCACTTCATATCAACTGGATGTTTCACTCTCAGCTCTAGCCCTCCATGGCTCTGTCCTTGTCCATGGGCTCAGGTATCCCCAGGTCTCACCACACTTTGAATCAACCAACTGTTCCTCTTCTCTCTCTCATCTCCAGGTCAATGGGAGTCTGTGGAATGTGGTTGAACTTAGCCCATTTCTTCATTTCTGCCTTTCCCCCTCTTCCACTCACCAGTAAACCAATGTGGTCACCAGCAAGCTTCTATGCCTGCTTATGTGTTCCCTTTGAGTTTGAGTCTTAGAGGGGGGTTT
>NW_006408701.1:3904838-3905884 GCF_000296735.1 Chrysochloris asiatica
TTGAACTGCAAGATTGGCAGTTCAAGCTCACCAGCTGCTCCTCAGAAACCCTATCCAGGGTTGCTATGGGTTGGAACCAACTCGATGGCACTTAACAACAACAACAAAAGTCAGTTATAGGCTGAAGATGGGCTTACAAGCTTTCTATAAACATGTTTCCCGACATTTCCTTTCTATCCCACACAAGTGTCTATTTTACAATAGTAGGCAAGGGAAATCAATAGTCATAAGACAGTCAAGCATCTTGATATTATTTCCTCTCTTCGATTATGCCTCCATCCCTGTATCACAGAGCCCTGTTGTTTCAAGGTTGAGCATGCATCACTATTTACCTCTGTCCTATTTAGCCCATGCAAACTTTTTTTTTTTTTTTTCAACAGCAGGCAGATTTATTGAGAACAAACCTGGGGGCAGTCAAAGTCAACAGAGACCAAGAGCCCACCCCTCCCTTACAGACTGGCTTATTTAAGGTGGTGTGGTCCCAGATACAGTTCTAGTGAGCTTCCATTGGGCAGAGTTATGGAGATTTCCCTGAAACTTGATACTACCGGACAGAGGATCTCTTGTGATAAAGACTTAATCTTTCAGGAGATCTGAGCCTAAGCAGGTTTTATTCAGCTCCACTTGGAGGCAGCTGCAGTGCCATTTTGTTGATCAGGATCAAGGTCCTTCAAGGGTTTTTCAGGGAGTGAATGG
Source organism: Chrysochloris asiatica (assembly GCF_000296735.1). Classification (NCBI taxonomy): domain Eukaryota; kingdom Metazoa; phylum Chordata; class Mammalia; order Afrosoricida; family Chrysochloridae; genus Chrysochloris; species Chrysochloris asiatica. The sequence goes on from NW_006408701.1 coordinate 3,905,535, forward strand.
TAGGTTTGAACCACCAACCTTGCAGTTAGCAGGCCAGTGCTTATCCTACAACACCACACCAAGCAACTAGGAGTTAGATATTTGGCATGTAGTCTTTAGTTATTCAGGTACCAATTCATTCTAATCAGTTATTGTTCATGCTGTACTGGGTGTTGAATAAAAGTTAGTTGTTGTTGTTAGGTGCATTGAGTTGGTACCAACTCATAGCGACCCTATATACAACAGAACTAAACACTGCCGGGTCCTGGGGCAACCTCACAATTGTTGCCATGCATGAGCCCATGCATGCTACAACTTTGCCAATCCATCTTGCTGAGGGTGTTTCTTTTTTTCTCTGACCCTCCACCTTA
>NW_006408701.1:3906505-3910918 GCF_000296735.1 Chrysochloris asiatica
TTTCTCAGATTATTTGCTCAGCATATAGATTGAATAAGTATGGTGAAAGAATATAACCCTGTTGCACACCTTTCTTAATTTTAAACTATTAACTGTTCCCATGTTCTGTTCAAACAACTGCCTCTTATTCCATGTACAGATTCCTCATGAGCAAAATTAAATGTTCAGGAATACTCAGACTTCACAATATTATCTATATCTTGTTATGATCCACACAATTGAAAGTCTTTGCATAGTCAATAAAGCACAGGTAAACATATTTCTGGTATTCTCTGCTTCCAGCCAATATCCTTTGGACATCAGCAATGATATCTCTCATTCCACGGCCTCTTCTGAATCTGGCTTGAACCTCTGGAAATTCTCTGTCAATGTATGCTTGCAGTCATTTCTTTTAGTAAAACTTTACTCGCGTGGGATATCAAAAATATTGTCTGATGATTTCCTCATTCTATTCGGTCACCTCTCTTTGGAATGGGTACAGATACGGATCTCTTCCAAACAGTGGCCAGATTTGATTTCTTGATTTTTTTTATTTGATTTCAAGAAAGCTTGTAAACCAGTGACTTCTTGCCTTTGTAGCCCCCCATTTTGGGTAGCTAATGTCCAAGTTGCCCATCCCTGTCTACTCTGTGTATGGAGGGGGTGGGAATGATCCTTGCTGTAAAGATTTGTTCCCTCTTTTGAGCTACTGCATCCATAGGTATAGGTCAAGTTCATCAAATTGTATCAGATTACTCTTTTTTTCCTCTTCTTTCTTCTTCTAGTTGAGCTCTGATCATCCAGTCACTGAAGCCAGGTCAAGTGGGTATTATTTGCAAGTGTGGGTGTTCTTGTGCATATGCCCTCTCTTCTTATCAGCTGTACGCTTCACTGTCTACTCCATGTTCTTCAATTTTCATTTTCTTGGTATGTTGTGAAGTGTTAATTTTCTTTGAGGTTGCCTTATAGTCCATTAACTTTTCTCTCCATTTAATGCAGTCTATTGTATCCTGTAATCTACCTGACCTTCTCACCATCTGGATCTCTGTTCCTACATGTTTACCTTCTTTTACATTGTAATTGTTTTGACCATAGACTGACCTTCCAGATTCTCTGAATTTGTTCCTATATTTTTGTTCTGTTCTTGACTCTTCCTTCTATCGACTTATTTCTGGGAGGTGCTGCCACGTATGTCAATCTCTGGTTGTTATCTGTTCTTGCTGGTGCTCAGTCCACAGAACTTCCTTTAGGATGTTTTTCATAGCAGGGTTGACTTTGGCAAAATCCCTTAGCTTCTGCCTATCCTGGAATGTTTTGATTACACCGTCATATTTGATTGATAGCTTTGCTGGATAAAGGATTCTTGGTTGACAATTTTTTTCATTCAGGGTTTTATATATGTCTGGCTTACATGGTTTCTGCTGAAAGATCTGAGCTTAATCTGACTTCCTTGTGTTTGTATGTGACACTTCTTTTTCCCTGGCTGCTTTCAGAAGTGTCTCCTTATCTTTGATTTTGGAGAGCTTGATTTTGATATGTCTCTGTGATTTTCATTTGGGATCTATCCTTCCTGGGGTTCATTGAGCTTCTTGAATGTTTATCTTTTCACTTTTCAGGATGTTAGAGAAAGTTTCTTCCAGCAGTTCTTCAATTATTTCCTCTGTGGACTTGTGTGATTCTTCTTGTTCTGGAATGCTGATAATTCTTAAGTTATTCCTCTTCATGTTGTTCAACATGAATCTTAGACCTTCTTTAGATTTTTTTAAAATCCTTTTTTCTGTTTGCTCTTCTATCTTAGTGGTATTGAGAGATTTGTCTTCCAGCTCACTGGTTCTGCCTTCCATCTCTTCTATTCTACTCCTTTGCCCTTTCAGAGTATTGTTTATTTCTGATATTCTGTTATTGATCGTTTGAACCTCTTTCTGTAGGTTTTGAATTGTTTCCAATGCTGTATCTATCTTATTTGATTGTTCCTGTAATGTTTTCCTGACTTCTTCCTTGATTTTCCCAACTCCATTGTAAAGTGTTTTGAAACATTTTATAATAATTTTTCTGAATTCCTTCTCAGGCATTTCCAAGGTCTGACCTCCTTTCGGAATGGAGTCCAGGTCTACTTCTAGGTCATTTGTCTCAGACATTTTATCTTGTTTCTGGACATGTGCTGATATGATCATCTGCTTTTGGTTCTTGGACATGTTTAGTGTTTATCTGTGGCCTTAATACTTAATTGAATATGTGTTTTTGTATTTTTTATGCTTTCTGATTGCTTCTAGGAAGATGTGATCAGGATGTGGGATTCCCTTTCACTCTTTTTATTGCTTAACTCAGAGTAACTTTCACAGGTGTTGTCTGCCTCCCAAGGTTTCTGAGGCTGCAAATCTTTACAGGAACAGCTTTTTCCCATGGAACAGCTGATAGTTTCGAACTGCTGACCTTGAGATTAGCAGCCCGATTCGTAACCACTATGCTACCAGAGCTCCTAGACTATGTTGTTGTTGTTGTTGTGAATTGCCATCGAGTCAGTTCCAACCCATAGCAACCCTGTATAGGGTTTCCGAGGAACAGCTGATGACCTTGCAGTTCAACCTAGACTATGTAGGTTATAATAAATTATGGATATCATTGTAAATAATGGGAATTCCATAACTGTTCATTTGACTCATGTGGAACTTGTACACAGATCAAAAGGCAGTCATTTGAACAGAAGTAGGAAATACTAATGAATTATAATCAGGAAAGGTGTTCATGAGGGTGATATTCTTTTACCATATATATTCATTCTCTATGCTGATCAAATAATCTATTAAACTGGACATTATGAAGAATAAGACAGCATTAAGATTGGAGGAAGATTCATTAACAGCCTGCAATATGCAGATAGATAATCACCTTACTTACTGAAAATCTAGGGGACATGAAACCCTTATTGGGGAAGATCAATATAAGGAAAAAAAGTCTTTACAACTAGACCAGTGGGGGAAAAATCATGATAAATGGAGTAAATATTGATGTTGTCAATGATTTCACTTAAATTTGATCCATAATTAGCAAACATGGAAGTAGCAGTCAAGAAAACAAATGGTGTATTGCACTGGACAATCTGCTACAAAATATCTCTTTAAAGTGTAAATAAAACAAAGATGTAACTTTGAGGACCAAGGTGTACCTGACCCAAGTCATGATCTTTTCAATGCCTCATATGCATGAATGAGAAAGACCAAAGAACATTTTATTAGAATTACTAGTTTGGCTAAGAATATTGTATATGCCGTAGACTGTTAGAACAATTAGTAAAACTATCTTGTAGAAAGTATAGCCAGAATCCTTCTTAGAAGTGAGGATGTTGAGACTTTGTCTTTGGACTTGGAATCAGGAAGGACAAGTCCCTAGAGAAGGACAATATACTTGGTAAAATAGAGGATCAATGAAAAAGAGGAAGACCTTGAATGGGATGGATTGACACAGTTGCTCAGACATAGTAAAGATTGTGAAGATTGTGCAGGACTAGGCAGTGTTTTGTTCTGTTGAATATAGGGCTGCTATAAGTTTGAATCAACTCAGTGACCTCTAACAGCAATAATAGCAATAACATTGGCAAATTTACCAGTGAATAACTTTAAGCTATTTCTGTCCTCATATACTTCATGTAATTTACTATTTATCAATAGTTTATGTAAGTTACTTTTTATTCAAATCCTTCCCAAGACAGAGTACACTAAATTTTAATCTTTGCCAGTTTGATAGATGAAATATAGTTTTTCATTGTTTTGATTTGTATTTAATTATCTTTATGGGCATTTTTTTTTTCTTTTTCAGCAAACTTTGCCTTTTGTTGCTCATTTTTATATTGAACTCTGTATATTAAATAAACTTTCATCTTTTATATTATATGTGTTGAAAATATGTCTTCCAGATTGTTTTTGTCTTTTGACTCTGGTATTTGGGGCATATAAATGTTGTAAAGTTGTTTATATACTGTCCTCAAACTCTATTTTATTGGGTATTACAACAATTGGATAGACCTTTGCATAGAGGACTCATACCAGGGACATATAAGCTAGGAAATATAGACTGGAATTTGAATACATTGCGAAGATGTTTGACTTAATCATAATAGTGGTGAAACACTGTGGGAAGAAGGCATTAGCAGAGTTTTAAAAAAATGGGTTTGTCAATATGAAAGAATGGCTGAATAGAAAGGAAGAAAGCTATATCAGGGAGATCAGATAGGGGAGATCATTATTAGTCAAGCATGCTGGGTCAAGAGTCCACAAGTAGCACAAACAGTTAAGTGCTTGGTTGTTAACTGAAAGGCTGGCAGTTCCAGTCCACTTAAAGGTATCTCAGAAGAAAGGACTATAGATCTGCTTTTGAAATATCAGTCCAGTCTCTATGGACACAGTTGTACTCTGACATATGAGGAGACTTCAAAAC
>NW_006408701.1:3914368-3917027 GCF_000296735.1 Chrysochloris asiatica
TAGCCCTCAGAATCACAGCAACTCAAACCACCACAGCATGACAGACAGACGAGTGGTGGCCGTTTGGTTTTATGTCTATACTGTCTCTTTAAATTTCGATGTCAATCTTGATACAATCCTGATATAATCAAGATACATATAAGATATAATATAAGAGTTATGGTAGACATCCTAAAGGAAGCAATGGCAACCTGGTGACAGCCTGGGTGACAGTACAGTTACCAGTAACTCTGTACTTGATAGTTTGCGATTCCATTAACTGAAATAGAGGTTGTCTCTTTATTTGAAATAGATGTGCATTTTCTTTCCTGCTTAGTTTAATCTACCCAATATTTATTATGCTATTGCTGTATGCAAGCACCTTACTTGGAGCTGGAGATAAAAAGATACATATGGGATCTTGCTTCAAGAAATTCACAATCTGCTCAGGAAGATAGACAAATGTGTAAGCCAAGTATTATAGTATTGTGTGCCAAATCTACCAATAGAACTGTGTACAAGATGAAGATGCAAAGATCTTAGAGGTTGGAGGGGCAACTTTGCCTGTGGAGGTCAGGTGTGGCATCACAGGGAATAGTACATGTGAACATGTTTATAGAGAATGGTACATATAAACAAGTTTATAAAGAATGAATAGGGGTTTGCCAAGTAAAAATACAAGGGCATGCTTGAAATGCTATAGTGTGTATAGGGAGTATGAACTTGTTAATTACTAGCTGAGTAGGACAGAAATTTAAATTATAATGGAAGAAACAGGAGATGTGATTGAAGTGGTAAACAGAGGCCAGGCTACTGAGGACAATGTATGTCATGACAAGGATCTTGGAGCTTGAAGCCTTTGTATTTGACATGGTTTATAGTTTAGCAAAGTGTGAGACCAATTAGAAGGCAACTACAAGAAGTGATGAAAGCCTGAACTTGGGCTGGGGAACATAGTAGAGTATCTTTGGGGAAGAGTCAGGAAAATCTAAATTATACATAATTTATAGGCAATGTGGATTTAGACTAATTGTTTTTCATGAGGCAGTGTATAATGGATCTTATAATGTAGACTCCACTGGGATTCCTAATGAAATATATGTGTAAAACTGGTGGGAAAGGAATGGGAAACACTCAGTTGCTAATCTTGAGTTTAATTTAGTGATTCTCCACTTTTCTGCCTCCACACTGTGAAATTGACACACATCAGCATCATCACTCATTACCCTGCAGTGATTTTAAGTCTGGAGAAATCTTTTGCTGTGAGGGGAGTTATAGAATCTCCCAAGGAGCATACATAGTTTGAAAGGGCCCCTTGGGAACTCTGCTGTGTGCCAACCTTCCTCCAAACACACACATTAGAGAATCACTGGCATATTTTCAGTATTGGTGTTTATCATTTGTCTTAAGACCCTGGAGGCACAATGATTAATTAACTACTTGGCTGTTTAACAAAAAGTTCACAGTTTGAGCCCATCAAACACCATCAGGAAGAAAAGACCTGGTGATCTGTTCCTGTGAAAATCAGCCTTGAAAACCATACAGGGCAGTTCTACCATCACTGAGGTCCCTATGAGTCAGAATAGACTCAATGGAACAAAACAAATATATTTCTATCTCTGTCTCTATCTCTGTATCTATTCTAGAGGGCTTCAAAAGTTTATGGAATAATGCAGTTAAAAGAAAACACACACACACACACATGAGAATAAATTAAATATATATATTGCTATAAAGTCAGAGAAACTTATTAAAATATCACAATATGAAGCTATTATTTCCCAAGAGAAACAGTGAGGCCAGAGATGTAGGCAGAAACAATGATGTGGAAAAATGGAGTGGCTGGGGACTCTAGACCCAGAGAGGGAAGAGGGGTTGTGTGTTGACAACCAGGAAATTTATGCTAAGGGTTTTTGTTTTTTCCTCAGTCAGGACAATGCATCTGCATATTCTTCAAGGATAGCAAGAACTGTCCTAATACAATTTCACTGAAGAACTGTACCTCATCATTTTTACAGTTCTGATCTAGACCCTTTAGAATTCTACTTGTTTCCCTAACATATACACACACAGAAATCATTGAAAAGAAATACTATGTGAGTCCCTCAAGGATGCCACAACAGCTGTTTTTGACATTGTGTGAATCAAAGAACACAGAACTCTTCAGTTAAGAGTTAAAGAGATGGAAATACAGCCTTCAGAATTATACAGACATGTATTTAGATAAAATTTATGTCAAGAAATAATAGTGTCACATTTTTTTTAACTGTGAATTATGTGATAGTTTACATGGGAGAACACTAGCTTTACATTCATTCCATCCTGCATCCTATCATTGCCATGGTTACAGTCCCCTCCATGCATCATCAACCAACCAAAGGGTCTACTCTGCAAGCAAGCCCCATACACTATGCCCCCCACCTCCACCCCGGGAGTCTTCAGCACACAGTCGCTCTCCCTGTCTGGATCTAAAGTCCCCAGCTGCTCCATCGCTCCACGTCCTTGTCTCTGCTTCCATCTCAGGCATCACTGCTTCTCTGGGTAGGGTCCTGCTCTTGGATCTTCTCCATTGATGGTCCTAGGGACCTCAGCTCCTAGACTGGAAAGTTATTCCCTCCCATCCTTGCTATAAAATGTCTACCTTTACATTTCCAACCTTCACAATCAGTCCCGACAACAA
>NW_006408701.1:3943240-3943824 GCF_000296735.1 Chrysochloris asiatica
GTATGGATTAATTGCTGCCATTATGTTTTTTTGTGGTGTTGCTGCTTTCTTTGTTCCATTTGTCTTCCTTTATTGAGTTCATGCTTTTTGTGTTCTTTCTTGTGAGTTTCCTCATAGTTTTCATATTTCCATATTCTTCTTGGGTTTTCATTTTCTTGGTATGTTGTGAAGTGTTAATTTTCTTTGAGGTTGCCTTATAGTCCATTAACTTTCTCATTTAGTCAAATCTATTTTATCCTATAATCTACCTGACCTTCTCACTATCTGGTCCTCTGTTCCTACGTGTTTACCTTCTTTTACATTCTAATTGTTTTGATAATAGACTGACCTCCCAGATTTTCTGAGTTTGTTCATATCGTTTTGTTCTGTTCTCGACTTTTCCTTCTGTCAACTTAGTTCTGGGAGTTGCTGCCAAGTATGTCAGTCTCTTGTTGTTGTCTGTTCTTGTTGGTTCCCCATTCACAGAACTCCCTTTAGGATGTTTTGTATTGCAGGGTTGGCTTTGGAAAAATCACTTAGCTTCTGTTTATCCTGGAATGTTTTGATTACACTGTCATATTTGATTGATAGCTTTGCTGGATAAA
>NW_006408701.1:3945089-3948597 GCF_000296735.1 Chrysochloris asiatica
ATTTGTTCTTCTGGCAACCCATGGCATTTTTAATATTCTTCTCCAACAACATGACTCCAATGTATCAATTCTTTTACAGTCTTTCTTAGTTACTATCCCTTTTGGTTTTCTCACTCCTGTCTGTGCATATTTCATTATAATACTTGACTCTCTCTACACTGAAAAGGAAGTTTCACATTCTCTTCTGACATCCATTTTGGTATTTTCCTACTTTCTTGTCTTCTTAATAACCTTTTACTTTCTTCCTGTATGATGTCCTCCTACAACTTGTCTGTTCTTTTGTCATTAGTATCTAATACATCAAATCTGTTCTTGATTATTTTTAAATTCAGGTGGGCTATATTCAAAATCTAATTTTGGCTCTCATGAACTTGTTTTAATTTTCTTCAGCTTCAGCCTGAACTTGCTTGTGAGCAAATGATTGTTTGTTCCACAGTATACCCCTGGCCCTGTTTTGGCTGATGACACAGATCTTTTCAACTATCTCTTCCCACAGATGTGGTGGTAGTGATGGCTGTGTGCCATAGAGTTGGTTCTGACTCATAGAGATCTTGCATAGGGTTTCTGAAGCTGTAAATCTTTATGGGAATAAAAAGCTTCATCTTTTTCCTGTGGAGCCACTGGTAGTTTCAAACTGCTGACCTTGAAATTAGTATCCTGACTCATAACCACTACACTACCAGAGCTCCTTTCTCCCAGGTATAATTAATTTAATGTCTGTGTATGTCACCTGGTGAGGTCCATGCATATAGCAGTCTTTTATGTTGTTTAAAAAGGTATTTTCAATAAGTAAGTCATTGGTCTTGCAAGATTCTATCATGTGCTCTCCAGCATCATTTCTGTCACCAAAGCCATCTTTTCCAACCACTGATCCTTCCTCTTTGTTCCCAACCTTTGCATTCCAATCACCAGTAATTATCAATACATCTTGATTGCATGTGTGATCAATTTCAGAATGAAGAAGTTGGTAGAATTCTTCAATTTCATCATCACTGGCTTTAGTGGTTGGTGCATAAATTTGAATAATAGTGGTATTAACTGGTCGTCTTTGTGTTGTTAAGTGTCATCCATTTGCTTCTGACTCATAGTGACTGCATACAGGGTTTCCAAGGAATGGCTATTGAGTTTGAACTGTCCTTGAGATGGAGTACTTATCTTATGGAGCCACACTAGGACTCCTGGCTTTCTTATAGGCATATGGATATTATAATATCACAGACAGCATTATGCTTGAGGAGGGATCTTGAAATGTTCTTTTTGATGATCAATGTAATGCCATTCCTCTTCAATTGTCATTCACGGCATAATAAACTGCATGATTGTTAGATTCAAAATGGTTAATACCAGTCCATTTCACCTCACTAATGCCTAGGATATCAATGTTTATGCATTCCATTTCATATTTGAGAACTTCAAATTTTCCTAGATTCATACTTCTTACATTCCAAGTTCTTATTATTAATGGATGCTTTTGTGGAGCTGCAGCATAACCGCTGAAGATCCATTTGAACCATAAGGTCAGCAGTTCAAGTTCAATGGCCACTGCTCAGAAACGCTATACAGGGACACTATGAGTCAGAACCAACTTGATGGCACTCAACAACAACAACAGTAGTTGTTTTTTGTAATTTTGAATTGTGCCCCATCAGTAAATGACTGTCCTGAGAACTTTACTCCATTTGTGTCATCATGATCCACTCTGCTTTGAGGAGGCAGCACTTCCCCTGTCATATTTTGAGTGCCTTCCAACCCGAGTGACTCATTTTGTGACACAATAGCTGACAATATTCTGGTGATATTCCTCGTGTTTCAATACTCAGTATTCTCTTGCTGTCTCAGTGTTCCGCTGGTCTTCATAAGGTTTTCAGTGGCCTTTTCTTCCTAGTCTTTCTTAGTCTGGAAGCTTAGCTGAAACCTGTCCACCAGGGGTATGCCCTGCTTTTATTTAACATACCCGTGGCATGGTTTCCAGCATCACAGCAACATGCAAGCCACCATAATTGCCTCTTGTAATAGAAATAACTTTTTTACAGTTCATTTAATTATGGGAATCCATCTCATTTCTGATAATTATAGTAAGACAACACTTTATTTTCTTTTGTCTTAAAAGGTCTTGACTCATTTTGGGAGGGTTCTTTCAAAAGCTTCCCTGGAGTTCCATGACTTCAGAGACAGGAGCAGAGGAGACCTGATCCTACTTTACCCTTCCTATCTTTGGCTCTTATTATTGACAAAAATCAGTTAACTCAATTCATTTATATATATTTAAGTTGGCTAAGGTATTTTGAAAAACAAAAGATTTTTTTTTATTTTTATAATTTTTATTATTTCCTTGATAAGCAGTTTAGGTTTCCTTTTTATCATAATATTTTCTTTAGTAATTTTGTATCAATAAACTTCTATTTAAACATCTTCTAAAAGGAGCTCTAATAGCATAGTGGTTATGAGTCTGGCTACTAACTGCAAGGGCAACAGCTTGAAACTACCAGCTGTTCCATGGGAGGAAGATAAAGCTTTCTGTTCCCATAAACATTTACAGCCTCTGAAACCATATACCGGATCACTATGAATCAGAACTGACTTGATGGTACTTAACAACAACATTCTACAGTCTTCTATATCCACCTAAAATACTTTTCTATCTTTTATATTAGGACAAAATTACTATTTTTTCTCTTAATAAACCACTTATTACTCACTCAATCCAGCCTACATTAATGAAAAAGATCTTGGAAACTGCTTTTAAGTTGACATACTAGAAACAAAAAAAATTCTGTTAGTATGAATTAATTTTAATTTCTAGGTAGTTTAGGTCTATTTAATTTTTATAAGCACTTGTTTGTTATTAAAACAATCAGTGTAAGTTCCTTGAATAAATGTTATAAAATAATTTAATAATACTCTCCAGAGGTAGGAATTATCATATTTTTTAACCTTCTCTTCTACATGCTTTATCGGATCCTTTAAAGAAACTATTCAAAATTAATTGTTCTGTGTTAGAGCATTTATCAATATACAAATTTATATGAAAGTTTCTCAAAGTAGCTACTAGAAGCCTGCATATACTAAGCTGACTTAAAAGGCCATTTCATGAGAAAAGAAAACAAAAACAAATGAAACAGCAATAACAAAAAAACTTAAAAACTTCTACACAGGACCTTTTGAGACAAGCTGAAAAATTTAGACAGAAAATTACATAAATTAAAACTAGGCTTGTACCACACAAAACAAACATAGGCATTCTTTTGATCCTAATATATTTTGTCATTTAGAGACCTAATCTCATATTTTAACCATATTAGTTTCTCTAATTTGAAAGTACTTAAATGTGACTGATCATTAGACAAGCAGCTGTTAGAGAGTTCAAACAAAAATCTAAATGCAAACACTCAAAGTAGGCATTTAACTGAGGTGCTTCGATTTCAGATGGCCTCAGATTCTTATTTGCTTATTTACTGCACAGAAAAACATGTTTACCTAGGTGAAAAGAAAGAAAGGAAGGAAGGAA
>NW_006408701.1:3950748-3958534 GCF_000296735.1 Chrysochloris asiatica
TTGTTTTCATTTTCTTCAGTTTCAGTTTGAATTTGCATATGAGTAATTCATGGTCTGTTCCACAGTCTGCCCCTGGCCTTGTTTTCACTGATGATATGGGGCTTTTTCATCTTCTCTTTCCACAGATGTAGTCAATTTGATTTCTATGTGTTCTATCTGGTAAGGTCCATGTGTATAGTCATCTGTTATGCTGTCTAAAGAAGGTATTTGAAGTGAACAAATCATTGGTTTTGCAGAATTCTATCATGTGTTCTCCAGCATCATTTCTATCACCAAGGCCATATTTTCCAACTACTGGTACTTCCTCTTTGCTCCCAACCTTTGCATTCCAATCACTGGTAATGATCAATATATCTTGACTACATGTTTGATCAATTTCAGATTGAAGAAGTTGGTAGAATTTTTAAATTTTATCCTCACTGGTTTTAGTGGTTGGTGCATAAATTTGAGTAATAGTGGTATTAACTGGGCTTCCCTGTAGGCACAGAGATATTATCCTATCACATACATTGTTTGTTGTACCTCATGACTGATCTGGATATGTTCTTTTTGACAATGAATACAACACCATTCCTTTTCAATTTGTCATTCCCTGCATAGTAAACCATGGGGTTGTCAGATTCAAAATGGCCAATACCAGTCCATTTCAGCTCACTAATGCCTAAGATATCGATGTTGATGCATTCCATTTCATTTTTGACGACTTCCAATTTTTCCAGATTAATACTTTGTACATTCCATGTTCCGATTTTCAGTGGATGTTTACAGCTGTTTCTCTTCATTTTGAGTTGTTCCCCATCAGCAAATGAAGGCTCTGTGGGCTTTTTTCCCAAGAGCTTAACTCCATTCACGTCATCATGGTCAACTCTACTTTGAGGACACGTCTCTTCCCTAGTCACATTTTGAGTGCCTTCCAACCTGAGGGGCTCATTTTCCGGCACTGTATCTGACAGTTTTTCTCTGCTATTCATAGGGTTTTCAGTGACTAACGATTTGGAAGTAGTTCGTCACTCTTTGTTCCTAGTCTGTCTTTGTCTGGAAGCTTATCTGAAACCTGTCCGCCATGGGTGACCCTGCTGGTTACTTAAAATACCAGTTCCATAGTCCTAGAATTACAGCAACTCAAGCCTCCACAGCATGACAGACAGACGAGTGGTGGCCATTTGGTTTTATGTTGAAACTGTCACTTTAAATTTTGAGGAGATTTGTGCGCATGCATAGTAGAACCCTCCAGGGGTGGGTATGGGGTATCCATTCATTCAGGTATCCCGTCTAGTTACCACAATGGAAGTGTACAGTCAGGTAGAGACCAATGAACTATGGACAGATACCCCCAAAAAAGAATGTCCACACCTGTATCTCCTCGGTTCTGTCAGGCATTAGTGGCTGTTCTGATCTTTCCCCAACTTGTTCTCTCCCAAGATGGCGGCTCCAGGAATAGCTGAGCGTCTTGAATTAGAAAGCAATGGGTTTCTTGATTCTCCTACAAATTCCCCTAGCTGTAAGCCTTCCAATCCTTTAAAGCACAGAATTAGGGCAATAGTATTTACCATAAAAGCAGCAGGAGTCCTTTCAGGGCACTTGATGCTCTTTGGAAGTGGCATTCTCCATTCCACTAGAGAAAAGCAAACAAATCCATTGCAATGGAGTCAATTTTGGCTTGTATTGACCATATAGAACCAAACAGAATAGCCTCAAAGGGTTTCAAAGACTGTAGATATTTACATGGTTCTCTCTTGGAGCAGCTGGTGAGTTTGAACTAGCTATGTTTTTGTTGGACACCTGGTTTTGGAGTTGCATGATAAGCACTGGACTGTGAACCACACGTTGGCAGTTCAAACCCACTAGCTGCACCTCAGAAAACCTATACAGGGTCCCTATGTGTAAGAACTCTACCAATGGAAGTTAACAACAACACGTTTTGATTAACAGCCAAGCTCTTAACTATCCAACCACCAGGGCTTTTTCACTAAATAATATATGTATGCAAACCCAGAGATATGAAACCTAATGCATCTCTTAGAGAACGAAAAGAAAAATGGGCTACCCCAATGCCTTCTTCTAAAAGTGGAAACTAAACAAATTATTTACTTTACCTAATCTAACTCAAAACAGAAAGCAAACCCCAATGCTGTTCAGTCAATTCTGACTCATGGTAACCCTAGTGACTAGAACTGTTTCCAAGGCTCTGAATCTTTATAGAACCATACTGCTACATCTTCCTGATTTGAAAGTAGCTGGTGAGTTTGAAACAAATTGTGGTTAGCAGACAAGCATTTTAACCACGGCACCACCTAGGATCACTTTACCAATTCAAGACAATGATTATTTGCCTTACAAAGTCAAGATCACTTTATAAAATCAAGATAATGAAAATCAAACAATCATCAAAGCTATATACAATATGCACTATATGAATACGAATGATACATAAACCAAATAAATTCTTAAGAGAACCTCAGCACAAGATAGTGTAAATTCATTTTAATTCAAGAAGGGCTCATGTCTGCATATGGCCCTAGGGTTTTGAGGAGGTGGAAAAAGCACAACAGACTTTTAAATTGACAGCAAAACTCCAATCCATTATTCCTAGGTTCCACAGAATAGAGTGGAGTCCTGGTGTGGCACTGTGGGTTAATGTGCCGGATTGCAAAGCCGTTTGAGCAGCAACGTCGGCAGTTCAAGCTCACCAGCTGCTCCTAGGAAACCCTATAAAGGGTCGCTATGGGTTGGAACTGACTCGACAGCACTTAACAACAACAACAGACTAGCATATTGGCATTTGGATCCCAGAGGAGCCCCCATAATACTATAGTGACAAACCAGTCAAACTTTAAAGTGACATTCAGAGGATTTTTTTTTAGCTTTAAGGAGTACTGGTGTGGTACTGTAGGCTAAGCCCTCCACCACAAAGTTGGTTTGAACTGCAAGATCAGCAGTTCACATTTACCAGATGCTCCTTGAAAACCCTATACAGGGTCGCGATGAGTCGGAACAATTTAGCTTTAAAAATCTATTCAGATGGAGGATGTGGACTCCACCAAAGTGAAATCTATGAGATCAAAATGAAGGAGCTGTGGACACATATTTAAGGAGTTAGAACTAAGAAACTAAGTTACATAATTTGATTGGAGGTTACAAATGTTGATCAACATAAAGCAGGGGATAGGAGGAGACTATCTCTTAGATATAGCTTGCTCATGTGAAACCTTTTTTGTAAGTAGTTTCCAGGGAAATTCAGATAAGAGTGGTTTCAAAGTCTTTTTCCTAAGACACTGTTTCTGTATCTTTATCATGGAAGAATGAGTTCCTTGAGGCCATCAGGTAGAATAGGTATTGGTAGACCTTGAGAAATAGTTTGTCAACATTCTTTCAGCTGACAACTTAGAAAATATCTCCCTAGCTACCCATGGTTGCTAGCCAGATAATGAATGAGGCCAAAGAGGAGGCATTGGTCACTTCTGTTTTAATTCTGCTGAATGTGCTTTGGTCAAAGGTTCAGGAAAATGTATCTCACTATCTGTCAACTAGAAAAAGAATTCAGATTCTCACAGAGTGTGTAAGCTTTTACTAAACCAGCCTCTAGTTACAGATTAATGGCAAGTGGCATCATTACACTGTAGTTTTCTGTTATGATGTGGTTTTTAATGCATTTCTGATAAATATAAATCAACTCATCAGGAGAAAGTTAACCCATGGGGAAAGAGCTAAGGGGAAAATAATGGAACAAATCCCCAATCTAGATAGAAGGGACTATAAAATGACTAATTACTTTGATGCATATGTAAATTTTGAACTGGCTGCTGTTGTGAAGCTTACAAAGAATGTTGCAAATAAGATAGGAGTGCAGTATCTGGTGATGGGGTGGGAAGAATGCTTGCTTAGAGGAAGACCAGGTCATTTATGGGGGAAATGGATGTAGACTGTAAGAGAAACAGTATTTGAGACATCTGAACTAACTTCTATATAACCGATACCAAAAAATTAAATCCATTGTTGTTTCATTGATTTTAACTCATAATAATCCTGTTGGACAGAGTAGAACTGTTCCATAAGCTTTCCAAGGTTGTAAATCTTTATGGAAGCCGACTGGTATATCTTTGTCTCACCAGAGACTGTTGTTGTTAGTCAGTTCCCACTCATAGGGTTTCTGAGAAGCAGCTGGTGGGTTTGAACTGCCAGTCTTGTGGTTCTCAGTTCAGTGCTTACCCTACAACACCACATCAGGTCTCCAGAGTGATTAGTGGATTCATATTGCCAAACCTTTGGTTAGCAACTGAGCACTTAACCACACACCACCAGGGCTTCTTATAACTTCTATTAGGACAGAGCCAAAAAATAATTTTCTTCCAGTTCCTTCTACCTCACCCTTTTATTCTCACTTGCCTAGTGCCATTATATTTAGTCTTGCCTCCCCACACCTCATTGCCCCTCAATTATCACCTGCTCACTGTAGAAATACATTTACACTGTGGTAAGAGCAACTGACAGAACTTTAGGTTGGACCAGCCCTCTAAATGTTTAAATAACAAATATTTTGGAAGAGTATTTGATTTTTAATAGTGTGCAACAGATTTGGTAAGCCAGTGCAGTTCAAAGGCCAGTATTACTGGGCATGACAGTCAAGGCCTTCATCCTCATGGAGTTGACAGTTCAGTTTCCAAGGTGGACACTGAGCAAGCAATTATAATCATAATGACTTTAAAAGAGAGACTGTTTAGATGATAGATCTTAAAAGATGGGATATGTAGGCAGCAGCTAATAAATAGGTAGGGTTTAGATGGGGTTGTTATAGTTTACTTTTTGATATCATCAGCTGTCATACCAGGCAGATTCGCTCTGGAGATACAATCTTTATCATACGGCAGGAGAGTGAAGCTTTCTGTTTCTTGCTGGGGTTTTCTCATTTAACTCTTCACTTGGCTAGTGTGGGAGATATCAGACACTTGGAGAAGGAAAACAATATGTATCAAATATGGATTATATTATGTAACATCAAGTTATATTTTTAATATATAAATTCATCACTGATTCTTTTTAAAGAATATCCATTAAGAGAGAAACACATCAAAGACAAAATTGCAAACAGGGCTCAAACTGACTGCATTTATGCATGACTTCACAGTATAGTCCCTCTGCGGGAAGTGGTTTCTTCCCCTGGATTCTATCACTTTTTTGTTTGTTCAAGCCATTTCAATTCACACATGCCATAGAGACTTTGCACCAAAGGACTTTTCCTGCCTCTTTCAATGAAGGGTCTATTATACCCCATCATCTTTGCTCATTTAAGTAACTATGCTTGGGAAACTCATTCTCCAGAAACCTACTTGGCAGAAACCCAAACAGTGCGAGATTGGAGGTCATTTTAAGTTCTAGTTCACAATAATCGTGTGAAAACGTGTCAGGTGCAAACTTTTGAAAGGTTAATTTCCTCTCAGGTTGTGAATTATGGTTTCAGATTTTCTTCTCCTTACAAACGATTAAGGGTCATGATACTTCCTACTACTCCTCTAATTTATTCATTCTTCATAATAAACAGACTCCTTACTGGAACATTCAGGTTTAGTCCATGCTTACAGTAAATGTTACTTTGTATATCAGAGACAACAATTTCCAACTTTGAAGATCTTTTGCTATGATAGTTAAAGTGTATTATTGTGGTAAAAGTATTTACTATCTTGCTTTCTTAGTCGTATCAGATGGGTTATTGAGCACACATTGCTGTAGGTCACATGTAGTTGGTGGGGCAAGTGCAGCCACATGTGTCCTTTACTCATGTATTTGATACAATTACAAGACTAAGCTGGTACTATCAGAAACTGGAAGAGGTGGTTCCAATGGCTGCTACCAATTGACTTGTGTAGGGTAAACCTCATTCTGTTGTCTTTCAGTATCATCATCCAAGGAGATAAGGCTGCTTTTTAACTTATTATGTGGTAATCAGTTATTATGTGATGATCAGTTACCAGATTGTTGTTGTTGTTGTTGTTGTTGTTGTTGTGTACATGCCATTGAGTTGCCCTGGTTCATGCCAACCTCACAATTGTTGCTACATGTGAGCCCATTGCTGCCACCACTGTGCCAATTCATCTCATTGGGGGTCTTCCTCTTTTTCTCCAACCCTCCGTCAAACATGACAGCCTTCTCCAAGGACTGGTCCTTCCTGATAATATGTCAGAAGTATGAGAGACAAAGTCTGGCCATCCTGGCTTCCAAGGAGCATTCTGTCTATACTTCTTCTAACACAGATCTGGTTGTCCTTTTTACAGTCCATGGTACTTTTAATATAATCCTCCAACACCATAACTCAAATGCTTCAATTCTACAGTCTTCCTTATTCACTCTCCAACTTTCAAAGACAAAAAGGTTATTGAAAATGCCATGGCTTGGATCAGGTGCATCTTAGTCCTCAAGATATCATCTTTTCTATTGAATACTTTAAAAAGGTCTTGTGCAGCAGGCCTTAATGCAATATGCCGTTTGATATCTTGACTGCTGCTTCCATGAGTGTTGATGGTTGATTTGAGAAAAATGAAATCTTTGACAACTTCAATCCAGTTTCCATTTATATGGATGTTGTTCATTGGTACAATAGTGAGGATTTTTATTTCCTTTACATTGAGGTGCAACCCATACTAAAGGCTGTAGTTGTTGATCTTCATCAGTAAATATTTTAAGTCCTCTTCACTTTCAGCAAGCATATTGCAGGTTGTTAGTGAGTCTTCCTTCAATCCCAGTGCCACATTTTTTCTTTATATAACCCAACTTCTAGGATTATTTGTTCAGCATACAGACTGAATAAATATTGTGAAAGAATATAACCATTCCTAATTGTAAACCATTCAGTGTTCCCTTGTTTGGTTCCAACAATTTCCTACTGGTCTATGTACAGGTTCCTCATGAGGACAATTAAGTGTTTTGGAACACTCATTCTCCACAAAGTTGTGCATAGATTGTCATGATCCACATAATAGAAAGCTTTTGCATAGTCAATAAAGCACAGGTAAACATCTGTCTGCTATTCTCTGCTTTCAGCAATAATATCCCTTGTTCCACACCCTCTTCTGAATTCGGCTTGAACCTCTGGAATTTCTCTGTCAATATATGGTTGCAGCCTTTTTTGTAGTATCTTTAGAAAAATTTTACTTGCATGAAATATAAATGATATTGTTTGATGATTTCTGCATTCCATTGGGTCACCTCTCCTTGGAATGGGCACACATGGATCTCTTCCAATCAGTCAGCCAGATAGTTGTCTTCCAAATTTCTTGGCAGAGATAAGTGAGTGGCTCCAGTGCCACATCAGTTTGTTGAAAGACTGGTCCCTCCTGATAATATGTCCGAAGTATGAGAGATGAATTTTAGCCATCCTGGCCTCCAAGGAGTACTCTGGCTACACTTCTTCCAACACAGATCGGTTCGTTCTTTTGGCATCCTGTGGCACTTTAAATATTCTCCTCCAGCACCATGACTCAAAAGCATCAATTCTTCTATGGTCTTCATTATTCACTGTCCAGCTTTCACATGAATATGAGATTATTGAAAATACCATGGCTTGGGTCAGGCACACGTTAGCCCTCAAGCTGACATCTTTGCTTTTTAACACGTTAAAAAGGTCTTGTTCAGCAGATTTGCCTAATTCAATACATAATTTGATTTCTTGACTGTTGCTTCCATGAGTGTTGATAGTTGATCCAAGAAGAATGAAGTCCTTGACAACTTCAATCTTTTTTCCGTTGATAAGAATGTTGTTTATTAGTCCAGTGGTGAGGATTTTTGTTTTCTT
>NW_006408701.1:3958634-3959869 GCF_000296735.1 Chrysochloris asiatica
GTGGAGTGATGAAATGGCTGGGGACTTTGGATCCAGAGAGGGAGAGGGAAGAGGGGGGAGTGTAGGGTGCGGGTTTCTAGGGTATACCCTTTGGTCGGTTGATGATGCATGGAGGGGATTGGAACCATGGCAATGAAATAATATATGATGGAATGAACATAAATCTAAAGTTCTGTCATGTAAACTATCACATAATTCACAATAAAACATTAAAAAACAAAAGTATTGTGAGAGAACAAATAAGATGGTGGATCGGATGGAAGTGCAGTAAGGTGCTCTATCAGCAACAACACAGAATACCAGACCAAGGGGCTCAGGGGATGGTGCCAGAACTCTGAACCACATATAAAAGAATATTTAGAAGGTTGAAAGGCTTATAGCTAGGGGAATTTGTAGCAGAAGTAAGAAATCCAGTACTTTCTAATCCAAGACACTCAGCTGCTCCCGGAGCTGCCATGTTTGATGACACCAAGCAGGGGAACGATCAGAGTAGCCACAGACACCTGACAGAACCATGGAGGTAAAGGTGTGGACATTCTTTTTTTGTGTGTTTATCTGTTCATTGGTCACTCATTGTCTGTGCGCCTCCATTCAAGTGACTAGAGGGGGTGCCTGAGTGAGTGGACACCCCACCCTTACCCCTGGAGGGTTCTACTATGCATGTGCACAGATCTCCTTGAATTTTAAAGAGACAGTTTCTACTTAAAACCAAACGGCAGTGCAGAATGGCCACAGCTGGCCCTGAACTGTTTATTACTAGGGAAAAGTCCTGAACAGGGCTTGTGGAGTGGGACATACAGACTAAAAAGGAAATAGGCTGAAAATTAAATCCTGAGTAACATCATAATGACCAACAGTGGCATCTTGAAATTTCTCAGGAAGAAGAGTGAAAAGGGAAGCCCATCTCCTTATCACATCTACCTGGAGGCAATCAGAAAGCATAAAAAATACTAAAATTCACACCCATCTAAGTATTAAGGCCACAGCTAACTCCTGATATAATGCCCCCAAAAACAGAAACAGATGACCAAAACAACACATGTCCAAAAACGAGATAAAGTGAATGAGGTAAATGAGCTGGAAGTGGACCTACACTCCATACCAGAAGATGGGCAGGCTTTGAAAATGCCTGAGAAGGAGTTCAGAAAAATGATTACAAAATGTATCAAAACACTATACAATGAAGTTGAGAAAAATAAGGAAGAAGTTGGGAAAGTGCTACAGGAACAATCAAA
>NW_006408701.1:3960593-3967037 GCF_000296735.1 Chrysochloris asiatica
ATTTTTATTCCATCAATTCCTGGTGCCTTGTTCTTTGCCAATTCCTTCAATGCCCCTTGGACTTCCTCTTTCAGTATCATTGGCTCTTGATCATATGCTACCCCTTGAAATGGTTGAACACGAACCATTTCCTTTTGGTACAGTGACTCTGTGTATTCCTTCTATCTTCTCTTGATGCTTTCTACATCATCCAATAATTTGCCCAGAAAAATCTTTCAATAACAAAAATCAAGGCTTGATTTTTTTCTTCATTTCCCCCACTTGAGAAATGCTGAGCATGTTATTCCTTTTTGGTTTTCTGACTCTAGATCTTTTCACATTTTGTTGTAATATTTGACTTTATCTTCTCGAGCTGACCTTTGAAAATTTCTGTTCAGCTCTTGTACCTCCTCATTTCAAATATTTATTAAACATTTACTATAATTGAGACCCTGTACTAAATATAGCCAGGCTTTATCATTATATAGGTACTATTATTATTATTCACATTTATACAAATTTTAGAATGGAGTTCCAGAGTAGTTTATTGATATTTCCAAAGACTGATCAACTAATAAATTTCAGAGAAAAGTTTCAAAGTGCATATATTGCTTTGCTTTCATTGCAACTGTGTAAGCTGACATTAATCCCATATCACACAATAATTGAAGAACCTTATGAATGGAAAGTCATTAAACATGGTAAAGTGACTGAATTATGTTATACTTTTCTCTTTTTTGCTCTGTTATCTTAAACCTACTTGATAAAGTTTTTCAGTTGACTTCATTGGCCAGCTCTGCTAGTATGTTCTGGGGACCTACTCCTTACTATAGTGAACCATCATATGGGATTGTATTTATTACATGTATTAATTAAAAGGAAAACAGTTCAGAAAAGTAATATTAAACTTCAACAGAGTATACTTAACTATGTAATATGACTGCTTAATATAATTAATTATTCCATCATTGAAATCTTTTTAATTAATTAATTTTTTTGACTCTTTATCCTTGGCTGACTCCAAGCATGATAACAAACCATACAGAAGCAGCTGTTCATTCCATCATAACTATATTTAAGAACTATTAATACAGCTATACAACTTTAATACAGCTCTGTGATTGTAGCCACAATTTCCAGGCCCTCTGCACCTATCTTAGATGCAAGCTTTGTTGCCTTTTTTTCAAAGAAGCTCTCTTTTTCTAATGGCTGCTTGCCTGGTAGTCCCGTTGTTGCTGCCATATCCCAGAAATCTAGAATTCTTCCCTTTTAAGATGGCCTTCTCCAGAAATAACACCTAAATTTTGCTGTGATCCGAAATCCACTTAATGTCAGTAGATTTCAGCTTAAGAGTCACTTGCATGTTTTTCACTTGGTACCCAGGCCTATGCAGATGCCAGTTTTGATATCATGGCATCTAATTGTATAAAACTGGATAGTATATACAAAATCATGGCATCTTTTGACTAATAGTATCTGCAGATTAACTGTAGAGTCACAGATCTGTGAGAGTCATAGTCTCTTGAAGTTTTTCTTCTACCTTATATTCAGGAAGTCCTGGTGTGGCACTGTGGGCTAATGCATCAGACTGCAAAGTTCTTTGAACTGCAAGGTTGGTGGTTCAAGCTCACCAGCTGCTCTTTGGAAACCCTATACAGGGTCGCTATCGGTCACAATCGACTTGATGGCCCTTAAAAACAGCAACAACATATTATTTAAGTCTTGCTTCTCTGCCTCTAACCTTCTACATTGCTTGTCATTTATATTCTAGTTCCTCAATTTCTCAGACTGTAAAATGGAGATAATCATTCTTGTGCCTTCCTTGCCCACAAGAGTAACAGGAGGATTGATTTATTTTGCTTGTGGAGTCATTTGGGCCCTTCGGGAAAATGACAGTCTATTAATTCAAGGCAGTAATATTAAGGAAGGATGACTGCCAGGAACACATATAAATTATTCAGAGTTTGATCATCTCAATTTAAGTTTACCCAGTGTATTTTATTATGTTTGTACAAATTTCAGAAGCTGCTACAGATCTCTCCAAAGCCATTAAGAGGATTTTCAGGCATATGCTGATATTATTTTAGTAAGATATGGCATCTCCCTGTAAGTGAAGTCATTAAAGTAATTGATTATTGGAACATACTACTTTACAAAAGCAATCCTAAGAGAGATACTGACTATCTCTCGAGCTAAAAAATCATATAAAATGTGACTGCAAGTCACAATTGACTTTAGGTAGATGTTATAAGAAAAATAGAGTCCGGAGTGTCTGACAGGTATGCCTGTTTCTCTTCTTTTATTCTCTGGACAAAAATTCCATTCAAGCTACAGTCACCCATTTTATAAAAATAAGAGGTAAAATACTACTAACTGGGCCATATGTTTGAACTAACTGACATGGGAGGGTGGAATGAAGCCAGTTTTCTGCCATTCCCCTAGAACAGGCAGGACAAAATGTCAATGAGTGTTGAGGGATTCTGCATGAAACTTTGCCTGGTCCCTGTGACAACACTTTGTAATGAGCTCATATTTCCATCATTACCTCCTGTCACCAAGTGTGTGTATGGGGGTGCTGTACAAATGGTTGAGGACCAGTGGGGAGATGAGCTTGTATGACTATCTTCCCATTACCACACTTACATGTGTGACAATTCTCACCTTGTCCTGCTCTGCCCATTAAATCCTAAGCTCTTGGAATCAGGCAAACTCTCTATAACACATACAGAGCCTCTAGGCAATCATTGCAGTTAAAGTCTCTTTCCCATTTCCCCTCTTGACTTCCCCTTGAACTTTATGTGCCTTCTTTGATTCATTTTTACTGTGTGGATTTAAATTTCCTGTTCTCATTTAGACGTTTTTATTGAAATCAATGTCCCTTCAAAATGATGAAAAGAAGAGATGCATTTTAACTATACAAGTAAATAGCCAATCACTGATACATCACACAACATACCATCATCCACTCAGGACCCTCTGAAAGGAAAGATTACTTCTGTTATACATGATGACTGACTTGATTAAAATATTTAGTTTTGTTTTGTTTTTCATTCAAATACAGTACCATCATCATAGTTTATCATGAATATTTACATACTCATCAAGGTAAAGAGGTTTTTCAGAGTTTTTTGTTGGGTTCTGTTTGAGTTCTTTGAAAACTGAAACAGAGCTGTTGATGCTGTGTTCTTTTTTTCCTACCAGTTTGTAGAATTGTGACTGCAAGAAAATAGTGAAATGCTTTTGCAAAAGATTAAGATGCAAATACTGTATACCATTTGCCTTTACTGCATGGTAAAACTTTGAACAGTACCAGGACTTGTCCAAACATGGGGTTTAATTACCAGCCCCTGAGTGGGTATTTGTTCCATTATTTAAAAGCAAGTATTGTGAGTGACTTCCAGCACTTCCCTGACCAGGCAGCACAGGTACACAGGCTCTGGAGAAAGTGGGGGTGGTGGTATCACACAGGGGAGGCCCCCGTCTGGTAGACAGACAGCCTTTGAGCAAGCAAACTCCACTTGCCTGCAGCCACAACCCCCCCGCCCTCCACTCCCTCAGCCTAGGCCAGCCCTCTGCCCAGCCTCTGAGGCTCAGGCCCTAGGCCTAGGCCCACACACCAAGGACCAGGCCAGCCCCCCAGGCACAGGCCCACCCAAGCTGAGACGCTCTTGAGTTGCTTTTTACCACCAGTAACAAAGGAGTCCTGCTGTGGCTCTGTGGGTTAATGTGCCAGACTGCAAAGCCTTTTGAACTGCAAGGTCGGTGGTTCGAGCTTGCCAGCTGCTCCTTGGAAACCCTATACTGGGTCACTGTGGGTCACAGTCAACTCCACAGCACTTAACAACAAGGAGAGGAGAGCAGAAGGGACTGAAAGACTTACTTATATTAAGCTATAGATTTTTTTCTTTTTTTCCTCTCTTTCTTCTGCCCCTCCTCTCCCTTTTTTTTTGTGATTAGAGACTGCCGTATTCAATCTTGTTTTTGCTGCTCTTTTTCCTCTTTCTCTCATTATGCTTTTGTTTTTTATTTTAATTTTGGTTTTGTTTTCTACATGACTGGTGGTGTTTGGCTGTTACATAGCATCCCTTCTGCTTTCAGAGGACTCTTTGACTCCCTACATTACACAAAAAGAGTCAGCAACTGTTTCCAAATAGCCAAGCTGCAATAACACTTTATAAAACACCAAAACCCAGGGAAGAACCAATAACAGCTGCCATATATGAGGGAAACAGGCAACACCTGTGAAAGTTACTCTGAGTTAAGCAAAAGAAGAGTGAAAAGGGAAGACCACATCCTAATCACATCTTCCTGGAAGCAATCAGAAAACATAAAAAATTACCAAAATACAAACTCAATTAAGTATTAGGGCCACAGATAAACATTAAACATGTCCAAGAAGCAAAAGCAGATGACCATATCAGCACATGTCCAGAAAAAAGATAAAATATCTGAGACAAATGAACCAGAAGTAGACCTGGACTCCATGCTGGAAGGAGGGCAGGCCTTGGAAATGCCTGAGAAAGAATTCAGAAAAATGGTTATAAAATGTTTCAAAACACTTTACAATGGAGTTGAGAAAAATAAGGAAGAAATCAGGAAAGTGCTACAAGAGCAATCAAACATAGTCAAGCTCTCCAAACTCAAAGACAAGGAGACGCTCCTGAAAGCAGCAAGAGAAAACAGAAGGGTCACATGCAAAGGCAAACAAGTCAGACTAAGCTCAGACCTCTCAGCAGGAACCATGCAAGCAAGAAGGCAATGGGGAGACATATATAAATCCCGGAAAGAAAAAACTTGCCAACCAAGAATTCTTTATACAGCAAAGCTATCAATCAAATATGCAGGTGTAATCAAAGCATTCCAGGATAAACAGAAGCTATGGGACTTTACCAAAGCCAACCCTGTGCTACAAAACATCCTAAAGGGAGTTCTGTGGACAGAGAACAAACAAGAATAGACAACAACCAGAGATTGACGGATGTGGCAGCACCTCGCTGAATTAAGTCAACAGAAAGAAGAATTGTTAACAAAACAAAACTATAAGAACAAACTCAGAGACTCTGGGAGGTCAGTCTATGACCAAAACAAGTACAATGCAAAAGAAGTTAAACATGTAGGAAAAGAGATCCAGACAGTGAGAAGATCAGGTCGATTACAGGATAAAATAGACTGCACTAAATGGACAGAAAAGTCAATGGACTATAAGGCAACCTCAAAGAAAATTAACACTTCACAGCATACCAAGAGAATGAGAATCCAAGAAGAATATGAAAACATTAAAATTATGAGGAAACAGACAAGAAATAACACAAAAATCATGAATTCAACAAAGAAAGACAAACAGAACAAAGAGGCAGCAACACCACACACAACAAAACACAAATACAATGACAGCAACTAATCAATACCAATCGATAATTACACTGAACATAAATGGATTGAATGCACCTGTTAAGAGACGGAGTGTAGCAGAATAGATAAGAAAACAAGATCCTTCAATATGCTGTCTTCAAGAGACGCATCTCACACACAGAGACAGAAACAGATTAAATGTCAAAGGATGGGGAAAAATATACCAAGCTAATTGCAATAAAAAGCGAACAGGAGTGGCAGAGCTAATCTCGGATAAAATAAACTTTAAGGCAAAAGCCAGCATAACAGATGAAGATTGACATTATCTCATGATTAAAGGGACAATTGAACAAGATGAAATAACCATAATAAATGTCAATGCTCCCAATGAAAGAGCGCCAAAATATATAAAACAAACTCTAATAGATTTGAAGAAAGAAATAGATGAATCCACAATAATAGTGGGTGGTTTTAATACACCACTTTCAAAAATGGATAGGACAACCAGAAAGAATCTTGACAATGAGACACAAGAACTAAACAACACAATCAGCCAACTGGACCTCATAGATGTGTACAGAGCATTCAATCCAACAACTGCACAATACACATTCTTTTCAAGTGTACATGGAACATTCTCCAGAATAGACCATGTTTTAGGCCACAAAACAAGTCTCCATAAATTTAGAAATATCAAAATAGTACAAAGCATCTTCTCAGACCACAATGCTATCAAATTAGAAATCATCAATAGGAAGACCAAGGAAATCAAGTCAAATACATGGAAACTGAACAACACCCTGATGAAAAGCGACTGGGTAGTAGAAGAAATCAAATGTGAATTTGCAAAGTTTCTAGAAATAAATGAGAACGAAAAGACAACATAACAAAATCTATGGGACATGGTGAAAGCACTGCTGAGAGGACAATTTATTGCAATAAACGCACACATCCAAAAAGAAGAAAGAACTAAAATTAACACATTAACACAGCATCTACAACAGTTAGAAACAGACCAACAGAGGGAACCCACAGCCACCAAAAGAAAAGAAATAATAAAGATTAGAGCAGAAATAAATGAGATAGAAAACAGAAAAACTGTTGAAACAATCA